>NW_027185698.1:26462640-26588144 GCF_028583685.1 Petaurus breviceps papuanus | reverse complement strand
TGTGTGTGTGTGTGTGTGTGTGTGTGTGTGTGTGTGTGTGTAACAACTAGGTTATTATTACCCTTCTAGCTTTATAGTTTTGTTACTCCAAACCTACTGCAGATAGAATTTTTTGTAAATTTTTTTATCCTAAACTTTAAAATTTTGGATTCTGAAACATCAAAAGATGAACATTTCCACATACAAAATAGAACAGAAAAAGAGGATTATGTGTGAAGCCACAAATCTCTATTAGATACAGTTTACTTTAAAAAAAAAACTATGTAAGTAAATTCAAGATGTTACTTTCAAAGTTTCTCTAGACAGTGTTTCCTTCTGAACTTCTGTTTTCTTTTGTGCATTTCTTTAAATGCTTCAAAGACCTTTTCCTTTATTTCTTTTCTCTTCTTTTCAGCAACATTCTTACTAACTTCCCTGTTTCCTGATTTTCCCACATGATTAAGGAAAAAAAAAAGAAAGAAAAAGAAAATTTTTGTAACCAATAAATATAGTTAAGCAAGAAAAACACATCTACCGGCCATAACTGAAAACGTATTTCTCATCCTGCAAACTGAGTTCATCTTTTTTCCTGTTAAGGGGAGAGTAATATGCTGCATCATCAGTTTTCTAGAGTTGTCAGTTAGTTGGTCTTTCAAAGATATTTTTCTTTGCAATGTTATTGTGACTGTATAAATTGTTCTCCTATTTCTGCTTCCCTCATTGATCATCAATTCATTCAAATCTTCTCAGATTTTTCTAAAACTGTCCTTTTCATGATTTCTTTAAGTTCAATTGTGCTTAAATAACACATGCATCTACCATAATTTGTTTGCCTGTTCCCCAATCAAGGGTAGGTTCATGGCACAGTGGATAGACTGGAGAGCCTGGAATGAGGAAGACTCCTATTCCTGAGTTCAAATCCACCCTCAGACACTTACTAGCTATGTAACCCTGGGCAAGTCACTTGACCTTGTTTGCCTCAGTTTCTTCATCTATAAAACAAGATGGAGAAGAAATATGGCAAACCACTCTAGAATCTTTGCCAAGAAAACCCCAAATATGATAATGAAGAGTCAGACATTACTGAAAATGACTGAATAACAAATTTCCCCAATTGATGGGTACTCCCTTATTTTCTAGTTCTTTGCTACAACAGCAACAAAGCTGCTATAAATATTTTTGTATAATTGGGGCCTTTTCTTCTTTGGGATTTAGGTCAAATAGCAGTTAAAGTCTTCATGGCCCCTGCTTATTCACAGTGAGGGGTAAAGTAGGGTACTCAATGATCTGTCCCAAATTGCTAGGACCTTTGGCTCTTGGAGAGCAGAGATGTGTCACATATATCCCTCTCTCCCTTACAGGGTGCAACACATAATTCACAGTCAGTTAATATTTGTTCAGTGAATGTATCTACTCCAGAAAGCATAAAGTATAAGAAAGTATATTAAACCATGAAAGATAATGGAGGCCAACTGACCTTCTACTGGGTCAATAACAGTCATACTTCATATACCATATACATAACAGATGTCACTGTTTCACACAGAAGGTTAAGCCAGCAAGTGTTTTGTGCAAAGCATGAATTGATTTTCAGATTCCTTTAGTTACAATTTTGACTCCTTAAATTTCATTCTATACATGACTGCTATGTTCAGAATAATAAACACTTATCAAATGCCTGTTGTATGGAGTGCCCTGTAGTAGGTACCCAGGGATATACAAAATTTAGCCAAGACAAGGTCATTGAGCTGACAGTCTAGAAGGGGAATGCTGATGTCCATAAAACATATTACATTGTATTAGATAGTTAGCAAAACAAAAGTGCTATGTGAAATCCTAAAGGGAATCAAGTCGGATCAGCCAGGAGTTGTAGAAGAGTCTGGAGAAGAGGGGTATTATATATCCTGCTAAGAAGACTTTCCCAAAATGTGATCAGTGATTAAGAATGTCCTTCCCAAAAGGGTCTGGTTAAAGGAGTCAAATAGCTTGAGAACTAATATAGGAATTCCATTTGAGATGAACATGACCTTTTAGAGATCAAACTTCCATTCATCAAACTCCTTTCTTCTTACAAAGGCTGTCCAACTGGAATATCTCCCTGCTTTCCTTCATGTCCCACACCAGTCTTCCCCTGCCCCCAGACTTCCACCAGCATTTGGACACCAATGCAAAAAAACAAAAGGTGCTTTGTAAGACAACTGAGATCAGGGTGGTCTGGCAAAACAAGAAATTCAACTACAGCCTCAGAAGGAAATCAGTTCCTCTTAAGAGGCAAGATTAAGACAGTGTATTAATTGTGCTTATTATGAATGTGCCTTGTATAGAGTACATGTTCAATAAATGTTTGTTAATTGATTGGCTGAATAAACACCAGTGTTGGAGGGTTACAGATTAAGAGCTAGAACAGAGACCTTTGATAGCCATCTAGTCCAACCCCCCTTATTTTACAGATGAGGGAAATGAGGCCCAGAAAGTTTAAATGACTTGCTGGAGATCCTAAGCATATGACTAGCAAATGGGAGAGCCAATATTCCATCCCAGGACCTCTGGCTCTCAATTCAGTCCACTTTCCACTGCTCTGCAGGACTGTTTGGAAAATATTCCCCAGTCACCAGTTAAAAGGAAATGAGTTCAGCCAGCAAGCTTTGTACTATGTCATATATTCAATTCAATTCAATTAAAAAACTTTTTAAGTGCCTACTATGTGCCTGGGAACACAAAAGAAGCAAAAAGAAGTACCTGGCCTCAAGGAACTTACATTCTAAAAGGAGAGAGAACATACAAACACAGATATACAAAGTAAACTATACATATAGGATAAACAGGGAAAATTATATATAGGGAAGGCACTGGAATTAGGAGGGGTTTAGGGAGGCTCATGATATGCAAGCTATTTTACTAGGTATAGAAAATGCAAAAAGATGTAACCTGTGGGCCCCAAGGACTCAAGGCTCACAAACCCAGGATTAGGTTTGATCGGGGGGGGGGGGGGGCTAACCATAAAAGGTTAGTTTCTCTCTTTGACTTGTTGCCCCCACCTATAGTTATTTCAAGAATATTTCCAAAATAAAGTTAAAATATGGCTTGTGTCTAGGTTTCCCCAAATGCAAGTAATGGAATTCCCAACTCCCACACAGGTACTCAGTGTACATTATAGGTAAATGGTAGAAGAAAACCTTTATTTCATGAAACATAGAAAATGCCCAAGATACAAACCACTCAGGAGCCTGTGAACAAATGGAGAGGCATAAATTCAATTCTTCAAGTCCCCTAAGAAAATGAAAAATAAAAAGTTTCAGTCCTACTGCCTGTAGTCTCTGCTTCTGGAGAGGCTGAGGCTGATGAATCACTTGAGTTTAGGGGTTCTGAGCATCCCATTAAAGAAGGAAAAGGATCTCCCTCATAGCTGCAAACCACATCCTATAGCTAGGAGATATGGACTTGCCAATACTCCATGCAATTGCTCTGAATTTCTTGAACAGTGAAAGCCAAGATGAATGCACAGCAACTCAAAAGTTTCTTTTAGTTTCTTCCTTCAGTTTCCTCATCTGTAAAATCAGGGGGTTAGAAGATGGCCTCACAGATCTCTTGAAACTCTTACAATTTTAACTTTTCCACTGTGTCCCAGGAAGCTCACTATTGAGACAAACAGCATCCTATGTGGTCTCATAAACCTTGGTACTCAACCTCATCACTACACTCTGCCTCTCTGATTGGAAAGTGGGGCCATGAACTCCAAATCTGCATTTAAGGAGACAACTCAGCTCAGCCACATCCTCATATCTCACATGGCTGCACTACTTTAGGACTTTTCTGGCTTGCTTCTCTACCTACCTCATGCCTACCATGTAACTCTCCCCTCCCTTTTCAGCTTCCTTTTGTGTGCCAGCTTCCCCCATTAGATTGTAAGCTCCTCGAGGGCAGGAAATATATTTCTTTTTAAAAAACATTTGTATCCCTCATACTTCATATATTCCTAGCACACAGTAGGTGCCTAATAAATGTTTATTGATTATTGACTGGAAAACTTTAGGATGCTATGATTCTGTGATGGACATTACAAAATGTTTTCCATACATTTTCTTATTGTATAGTGGATGTGAAGCCAAGAAACCTTCATAGAAACACAAACTCTAATATGTATTAAGTGTGTCACTTTTTGCAAGTGACAACCTCTCAGAACCTCAGTCCATATCTTGTAAAATGAGGATAATTGGACTACAGCACAATTAATTAGATTTATACTATCACTACAAGCTAGTGTTTACATAGCACTTTAAGGTTTGCAAAATGCTTTACACATATTATCTCATATAAGAACCCTGGGAAGGAGGTACAATTATTATTAGCTCCATTTTATAGATGAGGAAACTTAAGATGACAGCTTTTCCCAGGGTCACACAGTTAGTAGGTGTCTGAGGCAAAATTTGAACTCAGGTCCTCCTGACTCCAGGACTGGTGGACTTCGTCACCTAGCCACCCCTAAACAGCTCAATTCTTGAGCACATGAAGTTAGAAGAAAGGCCCAATCCAGTTCAAGTTCACAAAAGAATTATTTTACAAGCTCTCTCAGGGAAGAGAAGACAGCAAAAGGACTGGGGGGAAAACATAGATTCTATCACAGCTGAAATAAAGGCAACTAGTCACATCAATAATGACCCATCCATATACTAACTTTCTTATCATTATACAATTTTTATAAGAATGAACTACACACATATCACAGTTTTCCTTGGTTTGAGAAGAGCATAGCCAAACTTTTGCAAATGATTTGCTATAGCAGACAATTGCATGAAAGTACAGAAAATATGGGATCCCAATGTATTTGTTGTGTTGGTTGTTAAAAAACAAACAAACACATTTAACTCAATAGGAAGCAAAACACAGGATTACAGGCTTTTTTGGGTAACAAGGAATTTTGAATATACAAGCTGAGATCTTACATGATTCATTGAGAGCTACCACCATAAGGATAGTTCTGTTCAACTACCTTCTGATTATTAACCTCAGGGAAACCATACAGATGGAAAAGCTATATTGGCCCAGTACAAGTATTTGACACTGTTACAGATGATGTTCTATAAGGGGTGAGAGAAAGAGGGATTCTCCATCAATGCTGAGGTTACCCAGATGCTTCTGTTTTCAGATGACATTGTGCTAGGGCTACATCAAACCCGAGAATATTACGGGCCCTCAATGAGATCCCTGAGAACCCCCAAAAGATTGGCCAAACAATTTATATAAGACAAACAAAATGGACCAAAAAACACCTTCCTAAAACTATGACATGTGATCAGGTAGCCAGTCCATTTAGTGTGGAAATCCAGGAGAGGTACTAGACCTAGGAAAGAGGTAGGCCTATTGAAATATGATGAGGTTGGATTGCATTTGGGGAATAAGACAATGTCATTTGAAAACCCTGAATAACCTCAATGTTGATAGTGAATCCCCCTTTCTCTCACCCCTGAATAGAACATCATCTGTAACAGTGGTAAATACTTGTAGGCCGACATAGCTTTTCCTTCTGTATGGCTGCCTTGAGGTTAATAATTGGAAGGTAGTTGAACAGAATTATCCTTATGGTTGTATCTCTTAAAAACCATGCAAGTATGTTGAATTTCTACTGTGTGCTTTTGATAGTCTCAAGCTGATCTCCAAGACAAACCCCATATTTTTTTTCTTAAAAAAATTTTTTTTTTTTGCTTTTTGGAGGTCAATTGGGATTAAGTGACTTGCCCAAGGTTACACATCTAGTTTTGTGTGTGTGTGTGTGTGTGTGTGTGTGTGTGTGCATGTAGTGTCTGAGCCCATATTTTTTTCAATACAAATACTCTTCTTGGGAAGCTATCTGGATGTCAATCTTAAAGGTCCACAAGCTCCAAAGAACCAAAAATTGTGGGTAGCCCACAAAGTCAATGAAGAGAAACATGGTGGACAAAGGTAGGTGGATTTCTAGGATAACTTACATACAAGAAGCAGTTTAAAGACTATTATGAAAGAAATAGGTTTAAAAATATTTATTAAGCAGCTATTATGTCCAGGCACTACACTAGGCACCAATTATGCAAAGACATTGTGACAAAATAATAAGGAAACAATTCTCACCCTCAAGGAGCTTATATTCCTACTGTATGATTGGAAAAGAAAGTGGGCCAGTCATTTAGCAAGAGTAATGGCAAACAAAAGGCTAGCACAAGTACTATTGAAAAGCCATGAAGTGGAAAAAGGTCTAAAAGAAGGTATTCAGAAAGCTGAGTAGATCTTTGGTGGATCTGTTTAATTTTTTAAGCAGACATGATATTCATGATTTTTAAATGTACACAGTCTGTATAGGATAAGAAGCTATGAACGCATTGTAATCTGCACATGTGGAGGAAATACCCATGTTAAAGAGATCATGAATTCATTGAACAAAATTCTACTACCCATCTCACAAGGTGGTTCCAAGGAAAATATTTGCTAAACAGCAAAGCATTATGCAAATACAAGTTATCTCATTTGAGCCTCAAAATAAAACTGTAGAAGTAAGTAATGTTCCAGATTACTGGGCATTTCCCAGATTTGGCCCATACTTCAAGGCCAAGGACATCACAAGTATTATTATGTCTGTTTCACAAATGAGGAAACAGACTGTCAAAGGTCGAAGGATTTACTCAGGGTCAAATAATCAGCATTCCCTGTCCTTATCAAAGTGACTTAAGAATGGTTGGTGTTTATCAAATGATTGTTAAATGAAATTGGACCAACATGGAATTTGAACCAAGGTCTTTTTACCCCAATTCCAGAGCTCTTTCTGTCATAGTATATTTTCCAAATAAATGTTTGTTGAATTGTTTTAAAAGAACAACATTCCATAGCTGATATGTTCTATCAATCATGTACTCCCAGAGATAGAATGTGGGTGTAAGCTACAACATGGTTCAAGAGGATCAGATAAAAAATATTGAATCATAGAATCATAGGTTCAGAGCTGGAAGGACCTTGGAGGTCAATGAGGCCACCCCCCTCTGTCTACAGATGAATAAACCAAAGCTCAGAGAGGTTGTAACCTACCCAAGATAGTAAGGTGGGATTTGAGCATGGGTCTTCTTATTCTAAGACCATTGTTCTTTTGACTGTCATATTAAGAACCATATGTACTTGCTTTTCTCAAAGAACTCTCACTACTATCAGATATTTTGGACTTAAGAATATCCAAGTAATTTGAATTCTCATAAAATAAGTGACTATGGATCATATACTATTGATTGAGAGACATAATGGATAAAGAGTTGGCCTTGTTTGAACTCAGGGAGAATTGAGTTTAAATTCTGCCTCTCCAGTGACCTACTAGATAGAGTACAATGATTTCACATCCTCTTGATGCTCAGTGAATGTTTTTTGAATAACTGACCAAAGATAATTCTTTAAGAGTCCTGTCTTAGGGGCGGCTAGGTGGTGCAGTGAATAGAGCACCAGCCCTGGAGTCAGGAGGACCTGAGTTCAAATCCGGACTCAGACACTTAACACAAAAACTAGCCATGTGACCTTGGGCAAGTCACTTAACCCCAATCGCCCTCCAAAAAAAAAGAGTCCTGTCTTATTGACAGTGTACTGAGAGTGCAAAAACAAACCTATGGACAAGTGACCTCGAGCTCTTGGCAGAATCAGAGAAATGTAATTGGCCAAAAAGTAGCCTGAGGAAGATAGAGACTGGGGCACTTTATTGGAGATCCAGAGAGGAAAGGCTGTTACTGAATGAAGAGATATACTGGTCAATCAATCAATCAAGGAGAATGATGGACTAATTATATTAACCTGACCTGGGAAGTCTAGTAAAGAGGGGTTGATTTTACATATACAAATGACCCATTTTAATATTTCAAGATTTTCATGATTTCATCAGTATTCCTTCTACCTCTGCAAAACACAACCCTTTTATACCTTAGCAGATGGTTTCATGATTTTCTGTGCTCTCTCCCTCCTCTCTCCCCTTCAATTTATGACTTGGTAACCATTCCTCTGTTGATGAATCTTTCTAAACCAAGTGAGGGCAGTCCTCTTCAGACAGACACAGAGTGTCATTGGCTCACACTTAGGCCTTTTCAGGTTGTTAGGACCTTCCATGAGATAGTGAGTTCCTCATCACAGATGACATTCAAATAAAGGATGGAGGACCATTTGTAGGGGGTATTACTCAAGTTCTCATCCATTAGACTCAGGGGTGATTAGCCTACGTGACTTCAAAGATACCATCTAGCTTTCTAATTCTATGATCATTCTATGTGACTCATTCATTCATTTAAGGTCCCTTGAGGCAATGTTGCTTAGTTATTTTGTACTGGACTTGGAGTTAGGAAGAGTTGTGTTCAAATCCCACTTCAGAGATTTACTACATATAATAATCCAAGGCAAATCATTTAATCAATAACCATTTATTAAGTCCTTTCCATGTACCAAGCACTGTACTGGTCACTAGGGATACAAATACAAAGAATGACATGATGCCTACTAGAATGAGCTTACATTCTAATGAAGAAGGCAAGTACACATATAAAAATATGCAGCATCAATGTAAGCGAAATAAACACAAATATATAACAAAGTTAACACAAGGTAGTTTGAGAGGGTAGACAGAGAATGAGCTGTGTCTCAAAGGAAGAAAAAGATTCTATGAGCTGGTGGTAAGGAGAGAACATATTTCAGAAATGTGGTTTAGCCAATGAAAAGACATGAAATGTCATGTGTGAGGAACAGAGAAAAGGTTAGTTTAACTAAATTGCAGAGGAAGAGGAAACAATGTTCAATGAGGCTGGAAAGATAGGTTAGGAGCAGAAGGGAACTTTGAATCTTAACAGGAGTTTATATTTTACCTATAGGCAATAGGTAGTCACAATAGTTGGTTGAACAGGGGATGAACCTGATAGCATCTGTTATTAAAAAAAAAAAACTGACTTAGTGTGGAAGATGGACTAGAGTGGGGAGAGATTTAAGGCAGGGAGACAAATTAGGAGGCTTTTGCAGTAATCTAGGTGAGATGTAATGAGGACCTGAATTAAGGTGGTACAGATATGTGTGTGAGTGGAGAGAAGAGGTCAGATGCAAAGGGTATGGAGGTAGAAACCACAAAATTTGGCAACTGGAGTCCATGGGATGAAGGGGAGTAAGGATTATGGTGAGGTTATGAACTTGGAAGTATGATGGTACCTTTAACAGAAACAGAGAAGTTTCGAAGAAACTAGGTTTTTGGTGAAAAGATGATGAATTCAGTTTGGGACATAATGAGTTTGAAATGCTTCTGTGACAGCCATTTTGAAGCTCTCTTGAAACTCAGGAGAGAGAATGAGGTTGGAGATATAGATCTGGGATTCATCTGCATAGAGATGATGAAATTATCAAGAGAATGTAGAGGGAGAAGGGAAGAGGACCTAGGGGACATGATGTGGAGAATGAATTGGCAAAGGGAGTTGGGAAGGTGTGACAGGGAGAAGAGAAAATAGTGTCACAAAAACCCAAAGTGGAAAGTAGCTAGGAGGAAAAAGTGGCCAAAATTGTCAAATATGGCAGATAGATTGAAAGGGATGACGACTGAAAAAAGTCCATCAGATTTGGTCATTCAATGATGGTTGGTAACTTTGAAGAGAAAAAGTACAGTGGTTTATGTTCATGGTCTTCCCTTCTCCAGTCCAGCCCTCCTCTTTCCTCCACATCTTTCCACTATGAAACTACAGAGAAGGTGCCAACCACCATCGATTGAGGGAGTTTCCTCACTTGGGAGTTCCCTGTATCAGTGAAGTCATAGGGTTAGTCCCTATTCTGAATAAAATGCAAATATACACACCCTTTAAAATACAGGAAAGTTAAGCTAGTGTCTTGAATGCAGAGGAAAAAAGAGGGGATCTACCATTCTGTGTCCATTTTTTTGTAAGTGCATTCTTATTTTCCTTTTGGGCTAATTGCAGGAGATTGTGTAGTTGCGTAGAAAAGCACCAAATTTGGAGTACAAGGACCTGAGTTCAAATTTGGACCGTTACTTCCAATCTGCATGGTTTTGGCCAAGTCACTTAACCTTTCTCGGCCTCAATTTCTTCATCTCTAAATGAAAAGGTTATGTTAGAACAGGGGCTCTTAACTTTCTCTGTGTCATGTATCCCTTTGCAGGCTGGTGAAGCTTCTAGAATTATGGTTCTAAGTACATAAAATAAAATATATAGGATTATAGTAGAAACCAATTTTATTAAAATAGTTATCAAAATATTAAGGAAAAAAAAACTCAGGGACCTCAGGTTAAGAATCCCTGGTAGGAAACCTCTAAAGTCCCTTACACTCTAACTCCTTATGGAGAGGCAATGTGATCTAGTAGGAAGAGTACAGAACTGGGAGTCAAGACAATTGGGTTTTAGTACGAGAGCCATTAGTAATTAGACAAGTGGTCCAGAGCCAAGGGCATGCTGGAGCCAGTTGTAAAATTTTTAGTGTGAGCCTCAGAAATCAGCAAATTACAAGTCAGGGCTTGATTTATTGTTTTGTTAATTGTCTAGACTTAAGAGAGTGATTGAGAAAATTTTAAAAATACAGGATAAATTTAAAATGTGCTGTATAGTACATTTCCCCCCAGAGAGCTGGTTGCTAAACATTTACCAGCACACAGATGCTTTGAGTAAATCATTCCACTTTTTATGCCCTTAGTGTCTAGGATTGAATTAGATAGCCTCAAAAGCTCCTTTCAACTCTAACATTCCAAATCAGAAAACTTTTTCATTTTTTCTGAAAAATAAGTGTCCTAATAAATTCAGGGTTTTCACCGTCAGAGTTAATTTTTTAGCCAGTTTTCCCAGGTAAGAGGGAGATTTGTCATGACAGCAAACGTCAGAACCTAGAGCCCTGATTCAATAATGATTCTACTTCTGTTGTTTTCTCTTTATATGTGTATGTACATGTGTGTACACACACATATATATGTACACATATATGCACCTATGTGTGTATACATGTATGTGTATAGCAATACCTGTGTGTGTGTGTTTGTGTGTGTATGTACTCCCCCTGCCCCAGAAACATTTACAACTCCACAGCTCCTCCCTGTGGAAGCCAGTCACCGAAAGATCAAACTGGAATTGTTTGTTTTCTTCCAATTTTATATTGCACCCCATGCAAGCTAAATTCTATCCAGATTTTAAATTCTAGACATTGGAAAATTCAATCGGTCACCGCAGTGGTTTCAAGTGTTTTTTTTTTTGTTTCTGTGTAATAAAACTGTGTTAAAATATCCTCAATTTAACTGAGATTTATCTCACACATCTCTGGAACTTTCCTGTCCAAAAATCTGTTGCAAGATCTAAAAGTAATCCCCAGACACCTCAGTCTTTAGGCAGGTCCTATATCTTTTTGTTTTCGGTTTGGAAAGAGAAATATCTGTGGAAAAAAGAACAATATAACTGGACACTGTCAAGGCCATTCACTGCTGCTCTGAAATTAACATTTCATGAAATTGATTGTGGATTCCATAAAGGGAGTCCTAGCTGGGGGACTGGGAGTAGAGGTGGGAGTCTGGCTTCTCTTCTTCACCAGGCAAGGCTGTCAGCCTAAATGATCTTTGAGGACTCTTCCAGTTCTAACTTTTTAAAATTATCATCACCACCACCATCATCATCAATGCCTGCTCAAGCACAGCAAACACATACATTTGACATGTCCAAAAATGCTTGTCTCATTCTGCATCTTGAATTGGGTATTGTACTTCTTACTGATGCTCTGGAGTTGCCCCAAACATATCTTTTAAGATATATTAATAAGATCATTGATTTCAGCCTGGAAGGGCCCTGAGAGGCCATCTGGTCTCATACCCCACCTCCATCAACATGCACTCTCCCCCTCTCCCCTCTGAAGAAAAAAGAATTCTAGCTATGTTATGTGACTTATCCAGGATCACTCAGGCATGAGTGTAAGGAGGAAGCCTAGGATTAATTGTGGGAGTCCTGAGGTCTCATTGTGGGGGTAAAACTGAGATAACTGTGAGGCTGCTTCTGGGGAGGCCTACAGTACTAGGCTGAAGTTAGGAGACAGGGTTAAGGTAGAAAGAGCTCCTGCTTTAACTAGTTTTTTCTTGCTAACTAAGTACTCAGGCCAGTTGTTTCTAGGTTACTTAAGAATTATAAGTGTCCCCTAAATTTCAGTGTCCTGGGGCAAAGCCCTAGTTACAGCTTGAGTAAGCCCGTGATTCTAAAGCAATGAAGTGGATTCCAAGACACATACCCATTGGGGGATGGACTCTTAGCAACCCCCAAGGCACAAAGATTTTAGGAGCTTTTCCTCGTAGACTGCATTTTTTTTTTTTTTGCTCTTTGGAGCAGGGAGAGCAGAGGGCAGAGCAATTGGGGTTGTTACTTGCCCAAAGTCACATGACTAGTATGTCAAGTGTCTGAGGCTGGATTTGAACTCAGGTCCTCCTGACTCCATGGCTGGTGCTCTATTCACTGTGCCACCTAGCTGCCCCTAGATTGCAATTTTTAAAATTTTTAAAAATAGGCAAGGATTGGACCACGTGATCTATAAATGAACTGCTTTTAAACGTGCAGAGAGCCCTTGGCACTGGAAATTCAAGGAGAGTTTGCATAACTATTTGTCAGGAGATGCTGGAGTTGGAATTCCTGGATTGGGAGGAAGGTTGGAAAAGACAAGTTCTAAGAGCCCTTATACCAAAGCTTCTCTGCTGCTGCAATTTATGCACTTATTAAGTGTTTGCTGTATGCCCAAGTTGACTGTAGGATGATGGCTTTTTGACCACAACTCTCTAAGACCATTGCTAACAGAACTGAGCTAGTGTTTATGTATCAGCTGAAGATTTTCAAAGTGCTTTACAAACCTTATCTCATTTTGTCCTCACTACCACCCCCTCAGGTAGTTGCTATTATCCCCATTTCACAGATGAAGAAACTGAAGGCAGGGGTTAAATGACTTGCCCAGAGTACCCCAGCTAGGAAGCATCTGCAGCAGTATTTAAACTCAGATCTTCCTGACTCTAGGTCCAGAGCTCTAGCCCCTGTCTTTATAACTTATATTAATTTATAGCGTGTGGCTATCTGTGTTAATAAATCTGGCGAAGAAGCATCTGCACTGAAGAAATTACAGATCCTTGAATTCATCAAGAAATGACACTGTGTTAGAGGAAGACATTAAAGGATAACTTATGGTCCCTGCCCTCAAGATGCTTACAATGTAGTCTAGGAGGAAAGACATATAAATGAATGAATAAACAAGACAAGACAATATACAATCAAATAGCAAAATGAATGGTACAGTACAGTCTCTAAGTAGAATGGTTTAGGAATGGCAGGCATAATCCATAGGTATGGGAACACACATATATGGCTAACAGAAATTCCCTTTCATATACAGCTTGCATTGTTGTGGGCTGTTGTCCAAATCAACAGCTTTGGAACTCATCCCATGAAGAGAGCAATATTTGTTCTGCCAGTCACCCCTCTGAACATTGTTTTCTTTTTTTAAGGGCAATTGGGGTTAAGTGACTTGCCCAAGGTCACACAGCTAGCAAGTGTTATGTGTCTGAGGCAGGATTTGAACTCAGGTCCTCCTGACTCCAGGGCTGGTGCTCTATTCACTGTACCACCTAGCCACCTCTGAACATTGTTTTCTACCACCAAGAAGGGGGAGGAGGTGTCCTTCCTTTAAATGTTAATCAGTCCATCTATTAACAATCAACAATTCAGTAGTGCTTACTCTAGTGCAAGGTGCGGGGGCATTCCTTAAAGAACTTACTACATTCTACTCAGGGAGATTGCATGTACATATCTAATTATATATGAATTAGCTATACGATATGTATAAGGTAATTTTTGAAGAGGGGGATGGAGAGATCAGGAGAAGTTTTCTCTAGAACATTATTTCTATAGAAATATTGTGGGTGAAAGAAACAAGGGATTCTCTGAGGCAGACATGCGGGGGAAGTATATTCCACGTATAGGGTACAGACAATTTGAAGGTTCAGAGAGAAAAGATGGAGTGGTGTCTGTGGCGAAGAGTGAGAAGGACAGTGGGACTGGCGTATAGCCTAAGGGATGGTGAGTAATTCATTGCAAGTTTGGAAAGATAATTTGCAGCCAGGTTGTGAAGGCCTTTGAAAGTCAAACAGGAGTTTGTATATGATCCTAAAGGCAACAGGGATTTTCCTGAGTAGGGGAGTGACATGATAGGATAGCTGCTGCAGGAAAATCCCCGTAGCATCTTAGTGGAGGGGAGGGAGGGGACAAAGTAGAGTCCAGGAGGCCCATTACAAGGCTAGGGAAAGGAAGGGAGGGTTTTAAATAAGAGGGCTATCATGAGAGTGGGTGTGAGAGATATTATGGAGGTAGAAGCTACAAGATTTGGAGACTGATTCGGTATTGGATATATGAGCCTGAAGCTATGGACCTGGGTGATGAAAGAATGGTGCTGCCCTGCACAGAAATAGGAAAGTTTAGAACAGAGATAAATTGGTGGGGTGGGGGACAGAGAGATAATAGATTCTGTTTTGAACAGATTAAAAAAAAATTTTTTTGGAAGTTTTGTGATGCCTGTAGGACATCCAGTGGGAAATTCTCAATTCATAGTTGGAAATGCATGACTTTTTTTTTTGTAGTTTACATCATTCATTTCCACAAGATTTTGAGTTACAAATTTTCTCCCCATTTTTCCCCTACCCACCCCCCCCCCAAAATATCGATCCCACTGAATATCCCCTCCCCCAATCTGCTCTCTCCTATGTCTTCCACCATCCCCCTCTGACTTTCTAGTAGGGCATGGTGGATTTCTATGCCCCAGTGCCTGTATATCTTATTTCCCAGTTACATTTAAAATAATAACAATAAATATATATATATATACATAAATATTTAAATGTTTCATTTTAAACCTTTGAATTCCAGATTCTTTCCCTACCTCTCTTGTCACCCACCCTTATTGGAAGATAAGCAATTCAATATAGGTTGTACATTTACATAGTGGATATATTGTGAAAGACTGACTATATTTGCCTCCATCCTATCCCACCCCCCACTTGTTCTATTCTCCACTTTGATCCTCTCCCTTTTCAAAAGTGGATGCTTCCAACTTCCCTCCCCCCTAGCATGCCCTCCCTTCCATCATCCCCCCTCTCACCCCCATTCCCCTTCAAATTGTTTCTTCTTGGCTGCTTGTAATAGTTTCTTCTTGATCTGAGAACTCCAGAACCTGGCTATAATATTCCTAGGAGTTTTCTTTTGGGGATCTTTTTCAGGAGGTGATCAGCATTCTTTCAACCTCTATTTTGCTCTCTGGTTCTAAAACATCAGGGCAATTTTCCTTGAGAATTTCTTGGAGGATGATTTCTAGGATCTTTTTTTGATCATGGCTTTCAGGTAGTCCAATAATTTTTAATTATCTCTCCTGGATCTATTTTTCAGGTCAGTGTTTTTTTCAATGAGATATTTCACATTGCCTTCTATTTTTTCATTTGTTTGGATCTGTTTAATAGTATCTTGATTTCTCATAAAGTCACTAGCTTCCATTTGCTCCAATCTAATTCTGAAGTAATGATTCTCTTCAGTGAGCTTTTGAGATTCTTTTTCCATCTGGCAAATTTGGTTTTTTAAGGCATTATTCTCCTCATTGGCTTTTTGAGCCTCTTTTGCCATTTGAGTTAGTCTATTTTTTAAGATGTTATTTTCTTCAGTCAGGTTGTTGACTCTCATTTTATAATTTTCTTACATCATTCTCATTTCTCTTCCCAATTTTTCCTCTACTTCTCTTATTTGGTTTTCAAAATCCTTCTTGAGCTCCTCTATGACCTGTAAGCAGCTTATTCTTTTCTTGGAAGCTTCTGGTGCAGGAGTTCTGACTTCTTTGTCTTCCTCCTGTTCCATGCCCCAATCCTTTTTGTTCCCAAAAAGGAGCCCAAAGTCAGATTTCTGTCCTTGCCTTGCTTCCCTCATTTGCTCATGTTGCCACTCAATTACTTGACTTTTGAGCTTTTTGTCACAGTAGAACTTTGCTACCCAAGGGAGGACCTTTGTCCCAATCTCTGGGGTTTTCTCAGCTGCTGAAGCTTTTAGTTGGGTGCCTTCTCTGAAGCCTCCACATGCTCTGGCAAACTGGTCACACACCCCAGGACCTCTATCCTCTCACTTTGTCCTTAGCATGTATGGTTGAAAATTCTGGAAACTGACACAACTGCTGGTGATCTGAAGTCCCTCAGGCCAGCGTCTGGTTGTGGCCACCCTGAGGCTAAAACCACTGGGTCATGGGGGGCTGGGCTTGGTTCCCAACACACTGTGCTGACCACTTCCTGCCAGCCTGCCAGGCTGTCCTCCGCAGGAGGTTAGCTTCTCTGTGTCATTTTTGGGTTCTGTAACTCCAAAGTTTGTTCAGAGTCACCTTTTACATGAATTGGAGGAGGTAGAAGCGGGAGCCCCGCGGAAGTCCTGTTTCTACTCTGCCATCTTACCCCAGTGTCGGAAATGCATGACTAGAGACTAGGCTGGATAGATAAATGTGGGTGTCATCTCCCTAGAAGTTATTGGAAGGACTTTAGACATCATCTGAACCACCCCCATATTTTACAGAGAAGAAAATTCAATCCAGGTCTCATGGCAAATCCATGGCAGAAGTGGAAGAGGAATTTTGGCCTTCTGACCACTCTAAGCCAGTTCACTGAGTGCCTCAGGCAATTCATCTCTCTCCTAGGTGAAGAATCTCATGTTCAGGTTAGAGTCCCCCCCCACCCCGGGTTTGGCCTGCTTTCAACCCTTCTGCTACCCTTCCCCCTGCAGACTGGGAAAGCACTTGCCACACAGAATCATGGGGATTGGTTTCACCAGGTGGAGATTACCATCTGCTTTATCAGCATTTGGAGTCCCGAATGCCCACTTTCCCCACAAAACCACCAGCCTTTAAAGTACCTTTTTACCAGACACAAGACAGACAGTGCTTACAATTTGGGAGCTCCCTGGGAGGGAAGGAAAATAAGGAGGAAGGCCTGGCCAGGTTAATGGCTCACACAGCAGAAATACAACTGCTCTTGGGCCAGGCAGGCACTTGGTTTTATGTTTGGCAATAAAACCTAGAGAAGCATTTATATTCAAGTGTGAACCTTCGCAGGGTGACAGATGGGTTCACGGCATAAACCTAGACTTTGAATTCTGGTTTTGCTACTAACTACCTGTGTGATCAACCACTCTATGGACCTCAGTTTCCTTATCTATAAGATGAGTGGGCTAGATTAGATGACTCTGAGGTCCCTTCCACCTCTGTATCTGTAATACTACAATGACCTCTAAGAGACCTTCTATATCCAAAAACCCTGATTCTATTCAAGTCCACTGTTTTCCATTACAATGTCCAGAGGTGCCTTACCTGCTTTCACAGATGATTAGCATTAGGTGGGACTTCAGACAAGCTAGGCTCATAGATTTAGAGAAGAAAGGGGACTGAGAGGTCATTAAGCCTCACCCTTTTATTCTACAGATGAAGAAAGTGAGGCATGGAGAAATGAAGTGACTTGCCCATGTTCACGCAGGGAGTAAGGGTCTAGTTATTGACTCCAAGTCAACTTTATCATGCTCCCTCTCTGCTTGAGTTCAACCTTTTCATTTTACATTTTCATTTGGCCTCAGACTCTAACTAGCTGTGTGATTGGAAAGTCACTTCACTGCTGTTTGCCTCAGTTTCCCCATCTGTAAAATAAAGTTAATAATAGCACTTGATTCCCAGGGCTGTTGTAAGCATCAAGTAAGATAATAACTGTAAAGCACTTAGCACAGAGTCTAGTATTTAGTGGGTGCAATAAAAATGTTAGCTATTATGATTTTTACAAAAGTGAAAACATAAGCCCAGAGAGGGATGGATAGTGCCCAAGGTCACAGCCAGTAAGTGCCAGAGCCAGGATTCACACTCTGATCTTCCCATATCCAGGCTAGTGACCTCTTCTCATACTGGTCTTCCATGTTTTGCCTCAAGAAGAAAGGTTAATAAGGGGCGGCTAGGTGGTACAGTGAATAGATCATTGGCCCTGGAGTCAATTTGAACCTGAGTTCAAATCTGGCCTCAGACACTTAACACAAAAACTAGCTGTGTGACCTTGGGCAAGTCACTTAAGCCCAATTGCCCTCTAAAAAGGAAGAAGAAAAAGAAAGAATGATCTTTTTGCCTGGAGAAGAGAAAACTGAGAGATATTTGGTAGTGGTTTGTTCATTTGTTTGTTTAATCAGGTTTGTGATATCATCCTCATGAGAAGCAATGCAGGAGAACATATTCTATGTACTTACAGTCATAGAAAGCTTCCTGAGGGCACTAACAGGTTAAGTGATCTGGTCAGACTCACCCAGCCAGGGTGTGTCAGAGGTTGAATAAGAGCAAAAGAGAAAAAGAAAACTCAGTATAATAAAATCACATTTATCCTGATGTCACTTCCCCCATTAGATTATAGACTGAGGGTAGGGATTGTAATTTGTCTCTCTTAATATTCCTAGTATATAACACATTACCTGGCATACAGCAGGAACTTAATAAGTGTTTACTGATGGCCACTTAGGCAGGGACCAGGAAAGAAGCTAAAAAGGTCCATGAACAGTCAAAACAGATGGTATAAAGTCCATGTACAAACAACTCATGTGGTTATATTTGTTATTTTCTTTATTTTGTTGTTGTTGTTTTTTTTTTTTTTGGAGGGGGAAGGTAGGGCATTTGGGGTTAAGTGACTTGCCCAAGTCAACTAGCCCACTAGCCCACACAGCTAGTTTTTGTATTAAGTGTCTGAGGTCAGATTTGAACTCAGGTCCTCCTGACTCCAGGGCCAGTGCTCTATTCACTGCACCACCTAGCGGCCCCCATGGAGTAGTATCCTTAGTCTTTTTTATTTTGTTTTGTTATATTCATTATTACAGATGCAATGCTAACAAACATGGTTGTCTTGTTTTTCCCAACCTAGTAGTAGCAGAGAAGTGGCAGATTAGAGGTTTCTGCATTTTTTGGTGGGGGGTATCAAAAGGCAAAGTTTTGAAACGATAGAAATAGAAACACAGCAAGGGAGAGGGCAGAAAAGTAGATGCAGAACTTCATCTGGGGCCATTTATTGCAGAAGCATTAGTTCACATTGTCAACAGCCCCTGTGGGCATTACTGTACCATAGTCCACTACAACAATTGAGGATAATGTGTTTCATTAAAAATAACATTAGTGATCACTTTTTGCCTTTATCCACCATTTTGTGAAGCTAAATTTCAGCTGCTTTGTAAGTCACCTGATTTTGGATAAATTACAAGATTATTCCCCCTCCCAAAGTGATAAGATAAAATGAAGACCATGGACAAAATGCTGTTACTGTAGAGTGAGAGTCAATTCTAGCTTTGAACATCGACTCCTTCTTGTGCTACCACATGTATTCTCCATTTTGTTGTTTTTCTGCTATTCATCCATGGGAAACTAGATTACATAAACCATCTCTTGTTTCATGCGTGCAGGTAGAGTAATTAATCAACATCTTTTCATTGGATGAAGGCCCCCTGCCCCAACTATACCAAAATTTATTCTTTCCCCCTCCCAACTCAGAAAGCCCCTAAACTTTCCTACAATTCGAAATTAGATTACCTAAATTTGTATCCTAGTTAATTGTTTTTGTTATACATGACTAATATGGAAATATGTTTTACATGATTGCACGTATATAACCTCTATCTAGGAAGGGGAGGAAAAGAGGGAGAAAATTTGGAACTCAAGAATTGTTTTAGATGAATGCTAAAAATTGTCTTTACATGTGATTGGAAAAATAAAATGTTATTAAAATTTTTAGACTTATTTGATTAATTGTACCCAAAAAGGTATAATATTCTGTTTTAGTCTGTATTCAGGATCCTTGGACTAAATGGGGAGTCCCATTGACCCATTCTTTTGAATGCCTAGCCAATAAATCATCTATGCTCAAATTGTTTCATTAGTTATTATTAATTATCCTTTACAAAAAGTCACCAGATTTAAGGAATATTCTAAAACTACTCCTCTTCCCTCTCACTTCACTGTCTCCCAATCCCCTCCAGCAATTAGAAACCAGGTATCTCAATCCCTATAATTCCGTTTTTCCTTTTTTTTACTCCCTCCAAATTATCTGTTAACTGTGTAGAAAAATCAAGGTTCTGGGTCCTTGGTTACCAAGAACCTTGGTCTTGTTATGTTTCTGCAATTGCATGCATTGCTAAATAAATCACTGTCTGGGTGTGACTACTTGGGTTTCCACATAACAAATGACCTTGACCAAGTTAAGTTTAAGTCTGAAATATCCTCCCCAAGCTCCATTTATACCAGGCTTTATGGTTTACAAAGCATTTTGAGAGCAAGACCTTTTTTTTTCCCTTTTCTTTATAGTCCCAGTACTTAGCACGGTGCCTGATACAGCATGTGTTTTTAATAAATGTTTATTGACTGACTGGTCTATATCTGAGATTTAACCAACAGAGAGAATCTATTACATAGAAACTTCCTCCACCAATGATGCCTGGGCAGTTATCTATGACTTCGAACCATTAGCCTTTCTTCTTGAGATAAAACAAAGCAGAATGGGAAGGGTTGCTCGACTCAGGAGCCCATGTTTTGGATTCTGCTTATGTCCCCTCCTGGCTATGTGACCTAGGGCAGAGTAGACCTGGCACATGATAAGTGTTTAATAAATGTTTGTTGACTGACTGACTAATTTGAGCCAGTCCTGTGCTTCTTCCCCTACTTTGGATTACCTCTGGATTAAATTATGCTTGGTATTTTCTGCTGATGATGGCAAGGGTATATGTAATCATTTTAGAAAGATTTTCATCTAAAATCGGCAAAATAATTTTTCCTAGATGAAAAGATAAAACCTCCAGTTCTCTGGAAAAATTCAAATTAAACAGAATCGTTCATTCCTTGGCAATAAATGAACATAGCTGTTAAGTACAGGAGTTATTGCTATACAGGAGTTAGATGTATACATAGCCAACAGAGGTAACCAGCTGCCTGTCCTTTCGCTCTGGGGAACAGCAAATCAGAGGAAACAGGCCAAAGAGAAACTGTGGGAAAGAAATGTAATAGAAAGAACCATGAATGAGGAGTCAGGAGACCTAGATTCATAGGGTGATCCACCTAGAAGCCAACCAACCCAGTCTCCTCTTTTATTCTAGGAGGAAACCCGAAATTCAGGAAGCTGGGGATTTGCTCAGGATCTAAGCATCAGAAGCAGGGATAGAACCCAGGTCCTCTGGTTCCAGAACCAGTGATATTTCTATGGGCATTGTAGGGCCAGTTGATTCATACAGGCTCTCTCCAGCCAGTTGTTAAATTTCTGGGGTGAGAATTTACATCTCAGAAATTGGCAAATGTTAGAATCAGGGCTTGCTTTATTGTTTTGTTGGTTATTTAGACTTAAGAAAGTGATGGAGAAAATGTTCATAATGCAATTTAAGACCTAAAAGTGTGTCCAGCATGAATTTCTGCATCCTTAAACACCCCTCTCCAAAGCTGGTTATTAAACATTTATTACCATACCCAAGATCACATTTCATTGCCAATCTTGGCTCTGCTACTAACTACCTTTGTGGTCATGGGAAAAAAACAAACAAACAACTTCTCATGTACGGATCTATTTCCTTAATTATAAAATGGACAAGTTGAAGTAGATCCAAAGCCATCTCTAACATTCTTTAATTGTATGCTTAGAATACAATTGTAGGTCTGTCCTTTATACAGAATAGGGAAAAGCCAAGAATCATTCATCTGGCTCTAGAGTAGGGTAAGGGTGAGTATCCCTGAGAGGGAAAAAAAGGACCACATGGCATATAAGAAATGTAGAACTCATGTCCTTCCAGGGGCAGGTGTTAAGCATGGTGGGCCGTATTCACATATCTGCAAAAAGCATGAGAGAAATTAGATGAGTCCATATGAGTTCAGAACAGGTATAAAAAATGCATGAGGGTGGAAAAGTACAGAGTCCATAGCTCCTTCTTTCAGGGACTGCTGCTGCCTGGAACCTCATTGCTAGGGAGTGAGGATGTGAAGGAAAAAAGGTAAACAGTTGGTAGCTCTGTCAACCTTTGACAAGGCTGGCAGATGTACTCACACTCCCTACAGGGAGGGCCTCTGCTCCCAAGCAGGCCATAGGTCTTCTCCAGCTCAAATCTGGCAGATGCTATAAAACAAATAAGATGATTTTAGCTGCATATTTTTAAAACTGTCATTAAAGTAACACCACAGGACCTCCTGGCTGTCCCCAGGATCCCCCCAGGCCTAAGGTGGCAGACTAGCCAAACACTCCTGAAAAGCCTTCTTTATGCTGTTTATTGACTCTCATCAATGTAGGTCTAACAGAATGGGAGGCATTCACAGGGGTGGGTGGACACAGCAAGGACTTTGTTCTGCTCGGACTTGATGAACCCGGGGGATCTGGGCCCCAGTCATCATTTACAGGGCTTTTCTGCATCACTTGGCTCCTTTATACACACGCCCTGAGATGACTGTCAGGAAAGGCTGATAACTGGTCACTAAACCTAACTTCATAAGCTTGGAACCACTGAATGATGGAGCTCAAGAGGGACCTTAGTGGTCATGCAACCCAACCTCCTGTTTGAATGACAAGGAAACCAAGGTCCAGAGGAGGCAAGTGCCTCACACTCAGCTAATTAATAGCTGAGCTGGAGCCACGACCTAGGCCTTTAGACCCCACAGTTTAGTGCTCTTTCTACTACATTATGTCGCCTTCTCTAAAAGACTACCTTTTCCTTTATGACAGTCCCATACATTTATCTGGCAGAGACAAGATGATCACTGAGGGCAAAATGTAGCAGGCAGGTGGTGCAGTGGTTAGAACGCTGGGAATGGAGTCAGGAAGACTGAGAAACTTATCAGCTGTGTGACTCTGGGCAAGTCATTTAACCACTGTATGCCTCAGTTTCCTCATCTGCAAAATGAGGATAATAATTAGCACCTACCTCCCAGGGTTGTCATGAGGGTCAAATGAGATAATATCTGTAAAGGACTTTGCAAACCTTAAGGTACTCTATAAATGCTGGCTATTACTATGACCTTTTGGAGTGAGCTTTATCTTCTAAAGTGCCTAAAATGGTTTTTAGTCCATAGCACTCATCGAAGAAACATCTGATGAATTGATTTTTGCCCCCATAGATTCAGGGAGACAGGATCACCAACAATGAGGTCCTCTGGTGCCAGTAAGCCTCCAAAAGAGAAGAGGCAGCCTAGAGTAGGGAAAACTACAACAAACAAATGACTGAACCAACTCCAGATTTGGAGGCAGAAGACTTGAATTCGAATCTCATCTCTGGTACTTACCCATTGAGTCTTGGGTCACCTAGCCCTAGTGAGCCCATCACCTCAACTATAAAATAGGCAGATGGCCAAGAGGCCTTCTAAGGGTCTTTCAAGCTCTATTCCAGAAACCCCATAAAAAATGCACATGAGAGCCCACTTGGGCTGACCACATAAAGAATGAATGGCATTAAAATATACTTTGTGAGACCGCAGTGAGCCGAAATGGACTTACTTCAAGGAATGAGTGCAGGAGACACATTTCGCGGACATGCTGAATGCCACATGTGATTATATCCCCCAGATAATGGGGGCTTAGGTGACCTATGGAGGGGGAGAGGAAGGCACAAAATCTCCATGTGATTTCAAGGGCACCAGGAATGCCTTACCCCTGCAATAAAAGCGAAACAACTACCTGATTACTTTCAGCTTCCTCTGAATAGGATGCAAAACTTTCTTTCCTAACACAGTTTCCAAAATTGGAATGAAATACCTTGAGAAGCAGTGAGTTCCTCATCACAGGAGGTATTCAAATAGAATGAGAATGAGCATATTGTGGAGAAGATTCCTGTTTGGGTTTATGTCTTCTGAGCTTCCCTTACAACTCTGGGATTCAGTTATTCCTTCCATCAAAGATGGAGAATTGTAGGATTTTAGTGCTAGAAGGGACCTTGGCGGTTATCTAAAGTAACCCCTTTCCTTTAGTTACTGAGGCAAAGAGAGTTCACAGAGCTTACATTTCTATAACCCTGTAAACTTTACAAAGTACTTTCCTCCCAACAACTCTGAGAGGTAGATAGTACAAGTATTATTATCCCCATTTTGCAGATGAGGACCCAAGTTAGCTCAGAGAGATAAAGCTACCTGCCTAGCTCACACAGCTAGTAAGTGCTTCAACTGGAACTTGAAACCAGTTATTTTGAGTTTAAAGTCAGCAATTGTGTTGAAATACTACATTAGGCTTAAAATGCAAACATTCCTCTAAGAGGTCACTCACTGACTGACTTTAACATTAAAATATGAGTAATTGATTTCACATCCTTTCCTGAGGAATGTGGGAGTTGGAGTCTGAGTTTAAATTCTGACTATTTTCCTTACTACATGCAGGATCTCAAATAAGCCACTTGACTTCTCTGGGCCTGTGATAGCAGGCACCCCAGCACACCCACAACTACTGCTAGCACGGGTTCTTTGATCTGCTTTTCTTTTCTTTTTGTTTCAAATGCTTTATTAACTTGTGATTTACATCATTCATTTCCACCAGATTTTGAGTTACAAAATTTCTCCCCGTTTTTCCCCTACACACCCCCCAAAATAGCAGTCCCACAGGATATCCCCTCCTCCAATCTGCTCTCTCCCATATTTTCTCCCATACCCCTTTCAACTTTTCCAGTGGATCTCTATGCCCCAGTGCCTGTATATCTTATTTCCCAATTACATGTAAAATAGTATTAATAATAGTATATATATGTATATATATATATGTATATATTTGAATATTTGATTTTGAAACTTTGAGTTCCAGATACATTCCCTTCCTATCTTGTCCCCCACCCTTACTGGGAAGATAAGGAGCTCAGTATAGGTTGTACATGTGTGGCTAATGCAAAACAATAATATAGTAGATATATTGTAAAATACTGACTATATTTCCCTCCCTCCTTTCCCATCTCCCACTTGTTCTATTCTCTACTTTGATCCTATCCCTTTTCAAAAGTAGGTGCTTCCAACTTCCCTCCCCCCCCCCAAGCCTGCCCTCCCTTCCATCATCCCCCCTCTCATCTCCTTTCCCCCTACTCTCCTGTAGGGTGAGATACCCTATTTAGTGTGCATTTCATTCACTCCTCAAGCCAAATTCAATGGGAATAAGGTTGACCAATTCCCTTTTGCCTTCCTATTCTTCCCCTCCATTGTAACCATTTTTCCTTGTCTCTTCTATATGATAGTTTATCCCATTCTGTCTCTCCCCATCTCCTCTCATTATATTCCTCTCTCACCTTTTACTTTCACCTTTTAAGTATCATCCCTTCCTGTTAAATTGGTCCTGTACCCTCTATCTATGTATACCTATAAACATATAAACACACATTCACATATGTATTCATATGACCATATACCCTCATATATAGACATATATATACTTCAACTACTGAGAAAAGTTTCATAAGTTACAATTATTGTTTTTCCATGTAGGAATGTTAATAGTTCAACTTTGATAAGTTCCTTATGATTTATTTTCCCTGTTTACCTTCTCGTGCTTCTCTTGCTTCTTGTATCTGAATGTCAGATTTTCTATTCAACACTGGTTTTTTCAGCAAGAATGCTTGAAAGTCCTCTATTCCACTGAATGACCATATTTCCCCCTGAAACACGATACTCAGTTTTTCTGGGTACGTGACTCTTGGCTTTAATCCCAGCTCCTTTGACTTCTGGAATGTCATATTCCAAGCCTTTCGATCTATCAGTGTAGAAGCTGCCAGATACCGGGTTATCCTGATTGTGTTTCCACAATATTCAAATTGTTTCTTCTTGGCTGCTTGTAATATTCTCTCCTTAATCTGGGAATTCCAGAACCTGGCTATAATATCCTAGGAATTTTCTTTTTGGGATTGTTTTCAGGAGGTGATCGGTGGATTCTTTCAACCTCTATTTTGCCCTCTGGTTCTAGAACATCAGGACAATTTTCTTTGAGAACTTCCTGGAGGATGATTTCTAGGTTCTTACTTTGATCATGGCTTTGAGGTGGTCCAATAATTTTTAAGTTATCTCTCTTGGAACTATTTTCCAGGTCAGTGGTTTTTTCCATGAGATATTTCACATTGCCTTCTATTCCTTTGTTTGGATCTGTTTAACAGCATCTTGATTTCTCATAAAGTCATTAGCTTCCATTTGCTCCAGTCTAATTCTGAAGCCATGATTCTCCTCATTGAGCTTTTGAGATTCTTTTTCCATCTGGCAAATTCGACTTTTTAAGGCATTCTTCTCCTCATTGCCTTTTTGAGCCTCTTTTGCCATTTGAGTTAGTCTATTTTTTAAGGTATGATTTTCCTCAGTCAGGCTGTTCACTCTCATTTTGTAATTTTCTTGCATCATTCTCATTTCTCTTCCCAATTTTTCCCCCACTTCTCTTATTTTCTTCTTAAGGTCCTCTATGGCCTGTAACCAGCTTGTATTTTCCTTTGAAGCTTTTGGTGAAGGAGTTCTGACTTCACTGTCTTCCTCCTGTTCCATGCTTTGCTCCTACTTATCCCCAAAATAGGAGTGTAATGTTGGAATCTTCTGTCTGCTTTGTTTCCTTTGCCTGGTCATGTCATATGACCCCTGGGCTTTTTGCCACAGTAGGACTCTGCCACCAGATAGAGGAGCTTTCATCCCAAATGCTGGGGTTTTCTCAGCTGCCAGAGGTATTACATGGGTGCCCTCTCTGAGGCCTCCACATGCTCTGGCAAGTTGGACACACACCCCAGGACCTCCACCCTAGACTGCAATCCAGATCCAAGCAGGTTAAAGCAAGAGCGATGACCCCTCAGACTGGTGCTTGGTCCCCCTACACTCTGCAGGCCAGGAGCTGAAGCCGCCATGTGGCACTGGCTGGCTGTGCCAGCCTCTCAGTGGCTTCTCGCCCCGGGGGCAAAAGCCGTGCACTCCCACTTATTGGGTCCCAAAGTCCAGACTGCACTGACCTCTCACTTTGTCCTTCACATGTATGTGTTGATAAATCTGGAAACGGCCATAGCTGCTGCTGATCTGGCATCCCTCTGGCCGGTGGCTGGTCAGGCCCGCCCTGAGGCTAAAGCCTTGGTGTGGGGCTGGGCTAGGCTCCCAGAGTGCTGTGCTGGCTGATTCCTGCTGGCCTGCCGGGCTGTCTTCAGCAGGAGGTTAGCTTCTCTGTGTCATCTTGTGGGTTCTGCAGCTCCAAAGTTTGTTCAGAGTCCCCTTTTTGCATTGATTGGGGAGGGTGGAAGCCGGAGCTGCGGGGAGATCCTGCTTCTAGTCCCTTTGATCTGCTTTTTTAAAGGAAAGCAACTCAAAAAGGGCTTAACAATCTCACTTTAATCAAACATATATATCATTCACTTAGTTCAAGGGAAAAAGTCAGCAGCCTGAACTTCAGAAAATAGAAACAAAAATGACAAGCGGACAAAAAAAATACAGAGAAAATAATACAATTTAACCAACTAACAGACAGGGCTTCTAGCTGTCTGACCATTATAGACATACATAGTTAGTTACCAGAGAGAGAACCACCAACACCTGAGTGTTCAAAGTGGGGGGCCCAACAGCTGCCCAGTGTCTCATCTGGTTAAATCACACAACTCTTCCCAAAGATGAGCCTCCCCCCCCCCAAAAAAAAGCAAACTCTCATCTCAGGGTATATATATAGCCTTCTCCAGGGTCAGAGAACATCACAACCTTCACTGCCTATTTACAAAGTAACAAAAGGTATGGGCCTTCCTAAAAAACAAACCTCCCCTAAGCAAGCTTCTCATATTGGGCTCCAGGGGAGGCCCATTAAGGGGCAGGGAAAATCTTCAAATTCCCTTACCATTACAGGGCCTTGGTTTCCTAATCTGTAAAATGAGGAAGTTGGACCAGATGACTCCTTTGGTCCTTTCTAACCATATATCTCAGATCTCATACTATTAAAAGACTGGGGGGTTTCTATGTGACCTCAATTGATGTAATAACAAAGGCCCAGATAGCTTGATTAATTAAATCAATTAATCAAAGGTATAAACTGGGTATAAACTTTAATTATTTGGAGATGCGTCGATGCTTTCATCATTGGATGAAGGCAGATGATCCAAGCTCAGTCTTACAGAGGACTTGGAACCAGGGAGACTCATCTTCATGAGTTCAAATTCAGTTTCAGACACTTACTAGCTATGTGACCCTGGGCAAATCACTTAACCTTGTTTGCCTCAGCTTCTCATCTGCAAAATGAGCCAGAGAAGGACATGGCAAATTGCTCCAGTATCTTTGGCAAGAAAACCCCAAAATGGGGGAGGCGGACATGACTGAAATGACTGGGCCACAAACACTATGATGTACACAAGAAACAGTTCATGACTGTTTGAAAGAGTAAGATACAGGGGCAGCTAGGTGGCGAAGTGAACAGAGTACCAGCCCTGGAGTCAGGAGAACCTGGGTTCGGATCCGGACTCAGACACTTAACACAAAAAACAGCCGTGTGACCTTGGGCAAGTCACTTAACCCTAATTGCCCTCCAAAAAGCAAAAAAAAAAAAAACCAAGAAAATAAAATCATTTAAAAAAGAGAGTAAAATACACCTCTGGGTCTGTGTTTGACACAGCAAGCAGATTTGAAACCATGCATTCTAGCAACAGGTGGTTGAATCCAGGAGTGAAAAAATCCTGAAAAGAGGTTGCCCTTGGGGGAAGAAGAACCCCCCCCCATACCCTTGCCAGTCCCACAACCAGTTGATGACTGTGAAACGTCAAAGGTTGAAAGATAGGGGATTGTCACTGAAGCTGGTGGAAGCACCTCAAGAGTGGCAGTGACAGATGTCACCATCCACAGCAGGACCAAGAGAAATGCTGAGGATGAACTAGACACTCTGAGGCTACGTTTGAAACCATGAGTTTGTCCTCTTATATTTAGTTTGTTTTTTAAGTCTGTATTTGATTTAACAAGAGTAACAAAATGGCCCTGATTTTGTCCCTTTCTGGCCTTTTTAAATTCTAAATTTTCTTCTGTCTATTTTTGTGCTTTTTTTGGCTTTCCCCCCACTCATTCCTCACCCTCACTTACCCAAATAAGAAACCTCCTTTTGTGACAAGTATGTATAGTCAAGCAAAAATCAACACAGTAGCCATGTGCCTTTAGTCCATCTTGTCTGTGCCAAGATGTGGGAAAACACGCTCCCTCAGCAGCCTTCTGACTGCCTGGCCTGGCAGACGCTCAACACCTCCTCTCTGTCATCCACAGTATAATGGGGCCTCTCAGACTTCAGCAGGCCAACCAAGTTCCTAGCCCATGCCTAGCTCCTCTCTAGCCTCTTGAATCAGCCTCACTGGCTGGCTACAGTCCAGGCTACCTCTGTCCCAAAAGGAAGGCTCAAAGGATGTGTACTTACATAGGTTAAAAAAAAATACATTCAAGTTTACTTTGCAACTGGCAGTAAGCTTATGGGGAGAAAGGTGATTTAAGGCAGACAAGTTGTTAAAAAAAATGAACAAAAAAGTCACTTTGCCCTTTTAATGGATGGTTCTTTGCACACTGTATTTCTTTTCAAGGTAACCTGAAATCGAGTCATTGGAAAGTCTCAGCTTCTAACTGATAGAAGGAGGCTTCCTGTAAACCTTCTGGTTCATATCCTCCTAGCAACCCACTCTCAGCCTGTTTTGGTAGGGGCTTGTGACCTAAACACTTCTGGATTTTGGTTTTAAAAGTCACTTCAGTCCTATCTGTTGTCCTTAGAAGGATCTGCCTCTTGGGTCCATAGAGAGAGAAACTCTTCTCTGATTGATGCCATTGACTGGGATCTCTCTGTTCCCCATCA
The DNA here is from genome assembly GCF_028583685.1 of Petaurus breviceps papuanus. Taxonomy (NCBI): domain Eukaryota; kingdom Metazoa; phylum Chordata; class Mammalia; order Diprotodontia; family Petauridae; genus Petaurus; species Petaurus breviceps. The sequence goes on along the minus strand of NW_027185698.1, from coordinate 26,558,350 downwards.
CCTCAGCAATAAAGGGCTCAGTTTCATAGCATCATAAAACTTTAGAGCTGGAAGGGGCCCTAAGCAACAGTAATCCTGTATAATCTGACTGGCACTTTCCAGTTTTTCATATACAACCTCTCATTCATTCCTCATAACAGCCCCGAGAGGGATGTTGGGCAGGTGTCTTTATGACCTCGATTTTATAGGTGAGGAACCTGGGACCCAAGGAAGTAACCTGTCTCATCCAAGGTCATAGAGATAGTAAATGACTAAGCAGAGACTTGAGCCCAGTCCCATTGACTCCTGGGAGTCAAAGGACCTCAGAGATGATACTACCCAACCCCTTTTCCACCCCCTCACTCCCGCCATTTTACAAATGAGGAAACACCAGTGTTATGTAGTAGATAGTCTGGAGACTGAGATTTAAATCTTGCTTCAGATATTTACTAATTGTGTGATATAAGACAAGGCATTTAATCTCTCTGGGTCTCAGTTTCCTCATCTGTACAATGGTGGCATTGGACTCAATGACTTGTAGGGTCCTTTGTAGCACTACATTTGCCATCCTCTGAAACCAAAAGTGGGACCTGAAAAGTGGGAGCCAGACCTCCTGGGATCTGCTAACTTCTCAAGTAACAAAGGAGAAGGAGGCCAGGAGTATAAACTGAGGTTGAGATTTGGACTAAGTTATTTGGGGTATACAGAGAAATCATTGACTCTTTGTGAGTTAATATCTATGGGATAATAGATTAGAGTTGGAAGGGATCTTCTTAGAGGTCAGGTCCAACCTCTCCATTTTACAGATGAAGAAACTTCGGAAGCCTTGTGGGGAGAAGTGATTTGCCCAGGGATATATAGGTTGTAAGCTGGAATTTGAACTCAGGTCCTCTTATTCCAAATCCAACATTTTCCCATGTACTATATTGCCCCATCTAGATAAAGCAGAAGATCTTGAGGGCACAGACCAGAACCTTGCTTTCCTATGTGCCCCAAAGTACCTAGTACAGGGGTGGGGAATTGGCATCTTTGAGCCTTCTATTAAGGGGATTTGTTCTGTGAAGTTTGGATTCAGTCAAAGGGTTGCACTTGAGGACCTAGAGGGCCACATGTGGCCTTGAGGCTGCAGGTCCCCCACCCCTGACCTAGTGTAAAGCCTAGTCCTCAAGCAATAGCCACACAGAACCATGAACTTTAGAAGTAGAAGGGCCTTTAGAGACCAGTTAGTCAAGCAGTCCAGCCTCATCCCACTCTCTGGGGTAGGAATCCCCTCTGTAATTTACCTTCTCTGTTTCTGTTGTTCTGGAGTTGTTTCAGCTTACAGAGGGTCGAATTGCCTCTGCTTCAGCACCTTCAGTCATGGGGAGCTCCCTGCTTCACAAAGCAGTCTATTTCACCATTAGACGCAGCATTTAAATCTTTTGTTGGGCTAAAATATTTTTCCTTGTGACTTCAACATACGGTCTGCAGGTCTGCCATTTGGAACCTTGCATGACAAATCTACTCCTTCCATATGACAGCCTCTGAAATTTTCTTTCGAGTTTCCTCTTCTCCAGGCCAATCACCTTCACTTTCTTCAATGTTTACTGAATGAGTGGTAAAATAGTTCTTTCTTCGTTTTTGTTGAACACTTAAGAATAATAGCTAACATTTGTAAAGCACCTATTATATGTCATGTGCTTTGCTAAGGACATCATTTTCTCACTTGATTCTCACAACAACCCCTGGGAGGTAGATGCTATTGTCATTCCTATTTTACAGATAAAGAAACTGAGGCGCACAACCACCCTGGGAGGTAGATGCTATTGTTATCATTGTTTTACAGATGAGAAAACTGGGGCAGAGAGAGGTTAAGTGACTTGACCAAGGTAACACAGTCTGAGGCTGGATTTGAACTCAGGTCTTCCCAATTCCAGGTGCACCATATTGGTGCTGCTTCCAAGAGTTCATATTTACATAGAAATAATAGATATAACCTATGATCTGATCAATCATATTACCTATATGAATCTGGGTTAAGTCATTTAACGTCTTGAAGCTATAGCTTCCTCCTCTATAGAATGAGGATAATGATTTCTGTAGCACCAACCTTCCAGGATTGTCATTAAGACCAAATGAGACAACCCATGTCAAACTCTTTGTAAAACCTTAAGTGATACGTACGTACATGCCAGGTATTATCACTGTTGTTGCTGGTTCACATCTTGTAAGTGATTTGATTTGAAGGCACTCATCTCCCTGAGAGTCGTATGAGCTGTGGGATAAGAGTATCTTATCTAGAGTATCTCGAGAGAGGAAAATCTGGGTTCAAGTCTGACCTCTGACACATACTAGCCAGACAGTGTGACCATAAACAGACCATTTAACTTCTTAACGCCCTCGAGCAATTAAGACTTTAGGTTACAGAGGTCTTGTCAATCTTCTACAGTGGGAGGATTCCAAACATCGGTGAAATCATAGGTTTGGACTAAATAAAAATGATGAAGCTCTCTGCCCCCAAATTATCTCCCCCACTCACCTGTAAAGGGGCCTGAAATTCCATTAGTAGAGATTCATTTCCTTTGGGGACGCAGCTTTGCCTCTCCAAGATCCACTTTTTAAATGCCAGTCTCTCCGGGAGGATAACATTAGGCTGTTACCACTAACAGTCATGGTGTGATTTGTTCATAGCATCATTTATTTATAAAATTGCTTTTGGGGGTTTGAAATGTAAGTAGAAAAGGGAACGTCTTGGAAACCAGGTTCAGAGTGTCATTATATTGTAGGAGAGGCAGTGTGACGGACTGAATAGGAGTCTACTCTTAGAGTTTGAGTCTGGGTTCTGTGTGACCTTGGGAAAATCACTTCCCTTCTCAACTTGAGTGACCTCATCCATAAAATGGGGATAATAATTCTCACACCACTTTCCTCTCATAATGTTGTCATGAAGACAATACTTTGTAACCCTGGACAAGGCACTTAACATCACTCTTTCTCATCTGTAAAATGGAGATAATAATGGTACCTACCTGACAGGGAAAACAAATCAAATAATGGAGGTAAAGTGCTATTCTATGTGAATGTCAGCTATTATTAATATTTATAAACTAAAGCACTTTTAAAAGGGGAACTATTACTTTAAGATTACTAAGTCATGGGTTAATATGCAGATGTGGTCCATTATAAGTCTCTTTTGAATAGAGATAACCCAGGAAGATATGGATTTGCTATTTGCTCATCACTTATCAGGTGTTTCATCTGGCTTCCCTACTTAACCAGTGATACTGCCTCCTCTTGCTTATTTCTGTATGTGCAGTGTGTGTGTGTGTGAGAGAGAGAGACAGAGACAGAGAGAGAGAGAGAGAGAGAGAGAGATTCAATAAAGATTTCTTTTATGCTCTCTCTCTGTGATCCTCTTGGAAATGAATTATGGCTACTCTGTGACCTAATGGCTGGCCAAGGGAACCAGTTCATTCTTTCCATTAAAATGGCAGGACACAGATTCTCTGACATGGGTTTCTAAAGTCATTCCTTTATTGTTGGCACATAAAGGACAGAGTATATAGGACTGCAGCCCATCTTTAGGCACTCATGCATTCAACATAGCATATACAGAGCATTGCAAAATACAGACTTTGTTAGAAAAGCTAATCCAAGAAGTATGGAATAATGTTCAATATGTCTCAGTTTCCCCATAGTGCTTCTAAGATTTGAAAATAAGCTGTAAAACTACATTTGGGCCTCAAGCCCCTGAGCTAACCCTGCAATCTCACATAAAGTTTATCACTTTGAACTTATAAACTCATAAAGTATACTCATAAACTATAAACTCACATACCAAAAACCAAAAACAAACAAGCAAACAAAACCCAGTAGCTGAAATATTCATTCATTTGGCAATAGGCAAGTAGTTTATTCATTCTGAGGACAGACAGGGGCTTAAAAGACACTGCACCCTATGGGAAGGAGGGATCCCTCTCCAGCTGTCAGAGGTCTCTGAAAAAGAAAACCAAAAGGACAAAGAAAAGTCGGTGTCATTCATTTCCAGTTTAACTCATTTAACTGCTCTTTTGAGTCTCAGAGCAACACTCACTGGTGATTCGGTTTCTGCCTTACAATGCCTACATTTCCTCTTCTGTGTACTGTCTGGAGAGGTAGTGTGAGGTGGTGAGCAGCTCAGGGAACTGGGGTGAGGACCCTCTGATTCTGAAATTCGATGACTAGGGTTTGGGAGCTTTGGCTTCAAGATGCTCCCATTTCTGAATCTCAATTTCTTTATTAGAGGAAAGAGAATTTCCTCATCAGTAAAACAAAGGGAAAAGACTAGACTCCAATCCCCAGTCCCTAGAGGCTCTGTAGCTTAGGTGAGAACAACACTCCCAGAAAAGGATGTTCTATTCAGATCTGTTACCTGGTCATAAAAATTTCCACACAACAGCGAGGGTAATTGAAAGAGTTGGGCTGAGTCAAAATACCTGCATTACAATCCCAAATCATGGACTATGGATAGTGTGCTGGATCTGAAGTTGGAGGACTTGGGGTTTGAATCCAATTTCTGCTATTTTGCTCTCTTTTCCCACACCTGGAATGTTCTTCCTCATTCACCTCTGTCTCCTGGCTTCCCCCCAGACTCAGCTCATCTCCTTCCTTCTCCAGGATATCTTTCCTAGTCTCCCCTTCCCCAACCCCAAATGCTAGTACCTTCTCTCAGAAGTTACCTTCCATTTACTTTGTCCAGGAATTTTTTCTCAAGTTGTCTCCCCCATTAGAATGTGAGCTCCTACAGAGCAGGGATTGTGTTTTTAATAAAAACCAAAGCTAGCATTTTATAGAGCGTTCCAAGATTTGCAAAGTGCATCCTTTCCCACGTCATCTCATTTTGGTCCTCATAAGAACCCTGTGAGGTAAGGACTATTATTTTTTCCACTTTCCAGATAAGAAATCTAAGACTTAGAGAAATTATGAAATTTGTCAAGGGTCACACATCTAAATTTTAACTCAGGTCTTCCTGATTCCAAATCCACCCAAAATGTCTAGCATTTAGCACTTAATAAATTCTTGTTGCCTGAATATTAATTTGAGCCAAGTTAATGATCTTCTGGGTCTCAGTTTTCTCATCTGTAAAATGAAGGCATGGGATTAGCCAGCCTCTGAGGTGACATGGTAACCCTCAGCCTATGATTCTTTGATCCTTCACTGGCTACCAGTGAGATACTGTGGAAAACTGCCTTAATCTCTTCATCCATCAAATAGATACAGGGACACTTGCCCCACTTACCTGGTTTGGGTTGTTAGAAGGATTAAGAGAGATGAGTTTTAAGAAAGCATTCTGCAAAGCACAAAGCACTCCTGTTATTCTGTATCCTGAGAGACAAAAGCTTTACCTGTAGGGCTTGGTCCTTAGCCCAGAAAGATGCCAATGATAAAAGAACAGATCTTGTGCAAGGGCTCCCAACAGTATTCTTTCGCCATCCTCATGGCTTCCTCCTCCCTCCGGGCATTCTGCCCTTGTTGGGTTGACTTCACTGGAGGTGGGGCAGTGAGCTTGGCTTTCCCGACTTTCTTAGTAGACTTTTTGCCCATCTGGGCTTCCGGGGAGTCTTTTTGGGGTGGTCCCTCGGACCTGGGCCCAAGTTTTGAAGGCCTAGAAGCTTCAGACTGCTGGCTGGAGAGGTGAGCACCCTTCAGGCTAGAAGCCTCCTGCTTGAGCTCTGCCTCAGGTCCAGCCCCCTGGCACACTGTGGGCCTCAGCACTGGGGCTGCCAGACAGGGCTCACTCAGCCTCTTTAAGCCCAGCACCACCTGGCCCCAGTAGAGAGTCGGGTTGCTGATGAAAGCCCCACACAGCCCAGGCTTCCCACTGTACTCACACCAGGAGGCCCGGTTCTGGTTCCTGCACTCAAGCCTCAGGTGGATGTCACCCTGATTGCTGACCCGCATAGTACAAGCATCTCTGCCCTTTGTCTGAAAGTGAATCTCTTCCCCATGATTGATTTTCTTCTGTCTCGGGGTCTGTCCCAAAGCTCCAAGAAAGCACACCACCACTAGCAGAAGGCAGGCCCCAGACGGCATGGTGAGGCTCCAACCGGGACACCGACTGTCTACAATTCAGCCCCAAGCAGTGAAGGAGCCAGAAAGTCAGGCCAGCCCCAACTTAAAGGGAGGCTGGACAAAGACCTCTTTCTCCTTCCTGGTGGGCTGAATCTTCAATGAAAAACCCAACTGTGCTAAGTCTGAGGGAGTGTCAAACAGCCAGCTGTGCTCCCTCACTGGAAGGAGGAGAGACACTTTTCTAAGTATATCCAGAATGGTGCAACTCAGCAGTGCCTAGGTGTCTGTAACACAAACACACACACACACACACACACACACACACGCACATACACACACGCACACACACGCGCACACACACACGCTATGTCAATATTGGGATGAAGGGGATGGAATGTTTTTCCCTTCTGAGTTACTTTCAGCCTTTTTTCTTAGTTGGCCTCTGGGTCCTAGGTTTCTAAAACGAGGTGTACACATCCCAGAGGGAACACAAGATGATCCTTGGGTATGTAAGAAGAATAAAGTGGACAGCACAGCCATTAGCCCCTGCTCCTGTTTCTGGCTGTCCTGAGCAATCAGCCAGAGGCCCTCGTCCCCAGATGGACGTGCACCCCTGCCCCCCTCCACCACGGCAGCCACAGCACACTTGGCAAGCGTTCTGACCCAGTTTCTCAACTCAAGCAGGATTCGTGAGCTCCTTGCTGCCCACCAGGGCTCTGCCCCTCTGTCCTCCCAGGACAATAAAGGAGGCTCCCTCTGGCCCAGGAATTACTGCAGGAAAAAGCACCAGAGAAGAAAGGGGGTGGCAGCTCCTGCTGCCGGTGGGCTTGGGGTTCAAGCAGCAACCAACACAGAGATTCTGCAATTCTGTATGTCCAACTGTTTTGAGTTGAACCAGGAATATGCCAAAGCAGCCTTGGGAAAGAAAGCTTGATTTATACTGGGCGTTGGCATTTCTTATGGTAGTTTTGGTAAAAAACCAATTTGAATTCACTCAGGAATTATTTCGAGAATATTTATTGGAGCTTGGCATAGTGGTGGGTGCCACTGGGATAGAAAGTCACACAAACCATTTGTACCACATCCTTGTTGCTGTTTTCTACCAATCTCCAGGTTATTCCTGATCCTCCTCCTCTCCACTCAATATTCTGCCACAATCCTCAAGAGGGTCAATATTCATACTGGTGCTCTTCCTAACAACCTGACCACACCATTCCTCCATTTTTACCACCTTCTTCCATATCCTGCCTCAGCCATATACTGGTATGGTCACACCTTAGACCTCAAAAAAGTAGGCACTTGGAAATTCCATTCTCTCTTTAGTTATCTTCCCACCTCTCTCTCTGTCTCTCTTCCTCTCCTCTCTCTCTGTCTCTGTCTCTCTCTCTGTCTCTCTATGTCTCTCTCTGTCTGTCTGTCTCTGTCTCCCTCCCTCCTTCTCCCTATCCCTCTCCCTCTCTTTTGGAATTTTAGATCCAGAGCTGAAAGGGACCTTAGAGGCCATCTAATTCAATTTCCATATTTTCCAGATGAGAAAACAGAAAAATTAAGCCATTCCAATAGTCAGGAGATAATACATGACAGAATTATATATACATATATACAATTATATACATAATACATGACAGACAGGTCCTCTGATTTCAAATCTATCACTATTTCAATTGTACAATATTTCTTTCAACTCTAAATTATATTTCATTCAGATTAAATTTACTCCTACATCTTTTCATCCTCAGCTCTCTCTCCTCTTCTGGTTTCCTTGTGTCCAGATGCAGGCTTGGCCCCATGGTCTTCCATCTTAATGCCACTACCCTAGAATCTCCATAGTCTGTTCCCACACCCCTGTCCTGCCCCCAACTTTCTACCTTTCCAAATTCCTAATCCTCATTCCTAAGTAACCTGCACCATGCAATGTTTCTGCTCCCACTTCCAGAATAGTGAACAGCACTGAAGAAAAGCCATTAAAAACTAGCTAATCTTACCCATTCCAGGTTTATGGCCCATAATCTTGGACTTTCCTAGATGTTGGACAACACTACTCTTCTGTCTGTTCTTATTGATTCTTCACCTTCCTCCCCATAATTGTTGTTCCATATTTTTCCTCATTCTTCAGCACCCCTCCCCAACTGCATTCCTTATCCCCAGATATATAGCGGATGACTTGGCTTCCTAGTCATTGAGAAGATTAAGAGCATCTCATAGGAGTGCCCCTAGCTCTTCTCCCTTCCTTCCTCTAAGTTGTTTCAGCTTCATTATCTGCTCTTTCAATTTTGTTTTACTCTGGGCTGGGCACTGAGCTAAGCAACTGCCCTTGAGAAGCTTACATTCTAATGAAAGAGACAACATGTACATAAATAAGATGCCAGCTTTTTAAGGCTATTCCACTTACCTCTGTCCTCCATTTCTTCACCCATCTTGCTTCAGTAATCATTTCTTCTTTCTCCCAAACATCTTCCGCCTCTCCTTTGTCACCGGCTCCTTCTAATCCACTTATAAACATGTTGAGATCTCTTCAGTCCTAAAGAGCCTTTCTCTTGCCCTTCCAACTTACAGAAGGCAAATCATCCATTTCCACTGCCACGCCCTTAGGACGTCTAGGAGGTTCTATACATCCTTCAGTCAAACCCATTCATGCATATGTTGTTTCTCCCAATTAGTGTGAGTTTCTGGGGGGTGGGGGTGGAGTACTACTATAATCCTAAAATTTGTATCCCCAGCAATTTGTACAGTGCTTTGCACACAATATTTTTCATTAATTTCAAAATAATAACATCTAACATTTATATAATCTTTTAAGGTCTGGAAAACGCTTTATGTAAATCATTTCATCTGAGCCTCATAACAACTCTGGGGGGTAGTCACTATTATTATGCCCTCTTTTTAGAGAGGGAAATTGAGTGTGAAAGAGGGTTAAGTGACTTACCCAGGGTCACATAATTTCATACTTGGGTTTTTCTCATCCATGTCCAGCATTTTCCATTGGGCCAGTTAGATGCCATCCATCCCTTCACTCTCTCCTCCTTTACTGCAAAGCTTCTTGAAAAAGTTTCCTTTTCTTGACACTTCTACCTCCATCCTAACCAAGCCTTCTCTCTTTGAGGCCCTATAATCCTACTTACAACTCCAGCAATTTATATAAATTCTTTTTTCAAAAGTCACCAATGGCTTCTTTGTTGGCATATCTAATGACCTTTCATTCACTCCTCCTTTTCCTTTGCAGCATTTGATACCACTGATCACCCCCTTCTGTTAGATACTGTCTCCCCTCTTGGTCTCAAAGACACTACTCTTTCTGGTTTCTCTTGCTTCTAGCAAATACTTCTCTCTAGCTACTTAAATGGGTCCTTGTCCTCTTCTTGGCCACTTGGGTCCATTCCTTATTCCTCTGGCTGCAGTGGAAGTTTTGTTCTCTGCTCTGCCCCATGGGAAGCTGAGTTGTTTTCCATTGACACAGTCTTTAGCACCTGAAGTTAGACTTTCCTTTCATGGCTCTCAGGGTGACAGGAACCTGGATCCCACACCGTGCTTTCCGCTGAGTTTGGCTGGATGCTACTTCCTCAGGATCTCCAGCTCCTTTCAGTCTTGCTTTGTCCTTACCTTACAACCTCCAGGTACACAAAAAGGTTGCAGGCTGTGTCTACTGAAGGGCATAGACCTCCCATGCACAATGAAGAGGAGGAGCTATAGATTAGGTGGGACTTTTGCTTTGACCTTCGAACTCAGAGCCTTTTCTCTTCTGCTATCATCATCCTTTCATCTGCTGACCCTTCAAGGGCAAGACATCTTTTATTTTTATTATTTAGTTTTAGTTTTCAAAATTTATTTTTATAAGATTTTGAGTTCTAAAACCCCCGAGATGGCATGCAATCTGATAGAGGCTATACATGCATTATCAATATTAAACATATTTCCACATTAGTCATATTGTGAAAGAAGAATTAGAACAAAAGGGAAAAAAACCACAAGAAAGGAAAAAAAGGGAGAGAAAATAATCTGCTTTGATCCATATTCAGACGCCATAGTTTTTTCTCTGGAGAGGATAGCATTTTCTCTCATGAGTCTTCTGGAATTGTCTTAGATCATTCAAGGGCAAGAAATCTTGGGATGCAAACTGGACTGATGAAACCAAGACCATGTACTGGCAGGGGCCAATGCTTGATTATAATAACAGGAAAAACTTCCTAAAAAAGATATCCCAAAATGGAATGGGCTCTCTTGGGAGGTGGTAGACTCCCCCTCACTGGGAGACCTTAAGCAAAGGCTAGATGACCATTTACTAGATATGAGGAATTCGATTGGATGACTCTGAAATTCTGTGATTCTGTAAGCCATTGATTCAGAAAGCAGGCTTTGTTTCAAGTCCCCTTGTAGACTCCCAACAGGCATTTCACTATGAGGTCCATAAAGCTATCTTTTCTTCAGGTTTCGACCTTAGCTGCCAAAGGTCAATATTTAGCCCAGGAGACTGCTTTTGTTGTTGTTCAGTCATGTTCAACTCTTCCTGACCCCATTTGGGATTTTCTTGGCAAAGACACTGGAGTGGTTTGTCATTTCCTTCTCTAGTTCATTTTAGAGAAGAAAAAATTGAGGCAAAAAAGGTCGTGACTTGCCCAGGGTCACACAGTTGACAAGTGTCTTGAGGCCAGATTTGAACTCTGGCCTCATCTTCTTGAACTCTAGGTCTAACACTCTATCCACTGTACCACCTAGATGCCCAGGGACTGCTCTTACCTTGGACTATTTCTCCATTTTGTCTGATCTGCTAGAAACAGGTTCAACAAGACAGATCTTTTCACCTGGTTCTTCCAACTCTTCTGAAGCTTTCTTTCCACCCCACCCTTCTCTACCTTGTCTGCAACCCCTTAAAGGCCAGGCTCCCATATCTGTGGCATGAATTCTTCTTCCAGACGAAGTTGCTTTTTAGCTGTAAACCTATGCCTCCTTGAAAAGTCCACATTAGCTCTCTACTCATTGGCAGAGCTAATTTGACAAATGTACCCTAAGACCAATGGGCACTGTACAGTTTTCTTGATTCTTAGATATAGCTTCAACCATTTCTCTTTTTCACGGTTCTGAATCATTGACCCTTCCCCCTGGGTTGGAAACTTCAGACCATAGATTTTAACAGCCTATTAAAAAAACCCTGAATGAACATATAGTAATAGTCACAAAGTTTTCATGTCCCTATTACTTTTTCCCCCTCTTTTCCCCTAGATGTATAATCAGGCAAGTTCGATCCACCATCTCCAGTATAAGATTAGGGATAATGGCCAGTCATTTGCTCACATAGGGGACTTCTGAGTCTCATGATAAATGAGAATATAGAGTCTCTGTAATTTTCTTTGTTGAGCAGAATCTGAGCAGATTTTTGTTCCCACTGATAACCTTATAGAAGGCTAAGACGAAAAGACCCACCACCAGCGGGGCTTTAGTGTAAGAAGCAGGTCTAGAAATCCCATTCTTCTAAGAAACATAGGATCATAGAACTAGGGCTGGAAGAGACCAAGGAAGTTGCAGTTGATTAAGAAATTAAGACACTGTTAGCATCTCAGTTCTAATTTGCTAAAGTACCAACTCATTGGATTGTTAGGTCCTCTATTGTGGAAACCCAACACTCCTGAGGTTGGACAACCAGATGTGTCTCAGAAAGCACAAAGATCTGCCAATATATCCAAGGAAAGGGTGGAGTCCAGAAGGTTATAGTGATCAACCATTCTTGAAGTAAAAATCTAGGAATCTATAAATGAATGAAATCAGGAATGACACAGGAACAAAACATTTAGCAAGACAAGATTAAGGGCAAAAACAAGAGATGCATTTGTGCCCAAAGGACCTAGAGCTGCTATTTCTGTCATTTGGATGCAACCTAGGAAGTTTAGGCTCCATTCCTCTAAATTATTTCTTCCCCTCTTAAGTCCCATTTCTCATGTTTCCCAGTCAGTGTTGGATTGTGGGACTCACATGTGACCTTCACATAGCTGTAAACCATAGTTTTACAATCTCCTAGGATGTAGGTAGTTTGTTCAAATAGCTTCCCAGTGAGGCAGCATGCATGGCCTCTTATGACCCAGGATGGACCTTCCACTGTGCCCATCTGGAAGAGATTCCACACTGCTGACTACTTTCTTTTAAGCCAAGAGAAGTGTATGTTTTTGAACTGGGATTACCTCAACCCATGCCTCCTGTGCCCAGCCTTTGGATTACAGAAGACATAGAGGCCAAGCTGGACATTTCCCATGGCTTTGTCAGGGGTCATTTTCCAGCTGACTTAGTGTTGCAAATCCTGACCCCCTTGCTTTGGCCATCTGTTCCTTTGGCACCACATGACTGTCCTCATTGGGAAGAATCAAGGGAATCAAAGAGGACAAATAGGAAATGTAAGAAATTGCTCCTGTAGGTCTTTAGAAATTTCTAGAACAGAGCCTATATTTGACAGAACATCACATAATGAAGAAATTTCCAAACAAATGCAAGCACACAAATCTAATGTACATGGCAAGGATATGTGGAGGGGAACAGTTTTGGAATTTCATGGAGGAGACTACTTCTACCACATCCTGAGTTCCCATGTCCTACATGCAGCATGTGTGAGCACACAGGGGAGTCTTAACCATTCCAATTTGCTCTGAGGATATTGGCAGGAGCAAAGACTGGGAGCCACCCTCCCTCTCCCCGACACCATGACTCCTCAAATCTCCCCTTCTCAAACAACAAACTCCACTGACTGACAATATAGAAAATTAATCACTATCCAGATTAGCCACATACATATTCACACCCTATATAGGTCCCTTTAGAGAATCAGCAGCCAACAAAAGATATATAACAGTGACCAGTTTACTGGAAATCATTCACATTTATTGAGTTCTTTACAATCACAAAGTTCTTCCATTTAGTCCCTGCAGTCATTTTATGAAATAGAGAGATCTGGGATGAGAGGATAGCCCCATTTTAGGGACCACACCACCTTCCCCACACCAATGCCAGATGCCTTTTCTCCTCCTCTAATAGCCTAAAGACAAGAGTGGCAGATTTGGAATGACAGAATCCAAGTCAGAATAGTCGTAGCTCTTCTGCCTACAGTCTCTCCAATGACCTTGGTTGAATCATTTAATTTTTCTAGGACCCCTCCATTTCTTCATCTGTAAATTGAAGGGTTGATGTCAAGGTCCCTGACAGTTCTAAATCCTGTGATCCTCTGGTGGTGAAAGTCCATCTCAGATGTCCTCCTTGATCCTTTCCTCCTCTATTTGTCCTAGAGTACTTTAGATAGATCTTTTCTTTGCCCTCATCACATCATATTATATAGGACACTCATTTGGGCACAAAGCAAAAAAAAAACAAAAAACAAAAACCCTCCAGATTTTTTCAACAATGACACACATTTATGTAGCACTTCAAGGATTCTAAAATATTTTTATTACACTGCCTTTTGAAGTAGATTGTGCAAGTGTTATCAACCCATTTTACAGATTGAGAATCAGGCTCAGAAGAGTTAAGGGACTTGCTAGTGACCTTCTTCTAATTAAGAAGTCCAGGTACTCTGACTTCAGGTCCAGGAGCCTCTTTCTACTGTGTCACACAGCCTAGGCAGAAGTCATGCTATAAAATGGACAACTCATCTGGAAATGTAAGGTATGGTATATCTGCTTAAAAATCCTTCCCATTTTCTTTTTTTATTTTTAGAGGGGGGAGGCAGGGCAATTGGGGTTAATTGACTTGCCCAAGGTCACATGGCTAGTAAGTGTTAAGTGTCTGAGGCCGAATTTGAGCTCAGGTCCTCCTGACCCCAAGGCCAGTGCTTTACCCCATTTTCTTATTTTCAAATATTGGGCAGTGTATTTTGCACCAGGATGCCATAATGAAAGTTCCTCTATGAGAATCTAGAAGTGTTTTCAAGGCCATATTTGTGATTGACCTTGTGACATATAGTTAATACTGTTCGTCACTTTGGTGGTTCTGTAATAAAAACTTTAGGTATTTTAGGCATGGGAAGACAGTGCAAAGAATGAGATGAGATGGAGTGCAGTGTGAGCAATAGTGATGCCATTTTGGCAGGATTGTAGTATATGGTAAAGTGTATAATATGTCAGAGTCTGGAAAGGTAGGTTGCGAAAGACTTTAAATATCAAACAGTAATAGCAATATTTTTTAAGAATGACTGAGCAAAAAGTCATTTTGACTATTATAAATACAAATTAAAAATAAATGACATATCAAATTTATAAGAATACAACTCATAAATGGTCAAAGGATATGAAGAGGCAGTTTTCAGATGAAAAAATCAAAACTATCTATAGGCATATAAAAAAATGTTCCAAATCTCTACTGATTAGAGAAATGTAAATCAAAACAACTCAGGTTCCACATCACACCTATCAGATTGGTTAACATGACAAAATAGGAAAATGACAAATATTGGAGATGTGGGAAAATTGGAACAGTTGTGCATTGTTTGTGGAGTTGTGAACTGATTCAACCATTCTGAAGAGCAATTTGAAGCTATGTCCAAAGGACTATAAAACTGTGCATACCCTTTGATCCAGCAATATCACTTCTAGGTTTGTAACCCAAAGAGATCATAACAATGAGAAAAGGACCCACATGTACAAAAATATTTATAGCACCTCTTTTTGGGGCAGAAAAGAATTAGAAATTGGGGGGATACCCAGCAATTGGGGAATAGTTGAACAAGCTATGGTACACAAATGTAATGGATCCAATTATTCCATAAGAAATGATGAGCAGGCAGATTTCAGAAAAACCTGGAAAGTCTTATGAACTGATACTGAATGAAGTGAGCAGAACATCATACACAGTAACAGTAACATTGTACAATGATCAACTTTGATAGACTTAACTCTTCTCAGCAATACAATGACCTAAGACAATTCCAAGACTCATGACAGAATTATCCACATCCAATAAAAGAACTATGAAATCGGAATGCAGATTGAAGTATACTTTTTATTTTGTTTCTTTTTTCTTTCTCATAGCTTTCCCCTTTGCTTCTGATTCTTCTTTACAACATGACTAATGTGGAAATATGTTTAATATGATTGTACATGTATGGTATATATCAAATTGCATGCCATCTTGGGGAGTGGAGGGGAAGGAGGCAGAAAAATTTTAGAACTCAAGTGAATGTTGAAAACTACAAATAAATTAATTTTAAAAAGGAGATGTGAAGAAAGATCCTATCTGCATCCAGATAAAGAACTGATAAATAGAGGCGGCCAGGTAGCACAGCAAGGAATATCCCAGTGTTGGGATAACCTGGGGATCGAATCCGGGCTCAGACACTTAGCGCCCACCCAGAAACACCTGGCCATGTAACCTTGAGGAAGTTAATTAACCCCAATTGCTTTAAAAAAAAAATCCTGATAAATAGAAGTATATATTGAATAAATTTACATACCTATTTGTGTCTAATGGTAGCCATCTCTGGGGGAGGGGAAGAAGAAAAAAAGGAAAAAAAATCATGATAAAATTTTTGTCTATTTTGACAGAATAATAAGTTGTACACGGTGGATTTGCAGTTCCATATGCAATCATCTTTTTTTATTGTACTTTTATGGAAATGTTTGTTTTGTTCTATGAATCAAAAATCAAATAAATTTTTTAAAAAGTCAAACAAGAGAGTTTAGATTTATATTGGAGGAAGTCAGGTAGAGTGCTTAGTGTTGGATTTGGAATCAGAAAGACAAGTTCAAATTTAAAAAAAAATTTATTTTTAATTTATGGAATAAAACAAGCATTTCCATTAGTTGCATGACCTTGGGTCACATAATCTCAGACTCAATTTGCTCATCTGTAAAATGGAGATGATAGTGCCTATAAATTCTTGTGAGAACCAAATGAGAGCTTTTAAAGCACTATATAAATTCTAGTTATAGTCATTCAATCTTATAGGAATGGTGCCCTAATTAGCGTTAATAGTAGGAATGTTTCCCTTGTGTCCCACAGATTGACTTTGGGGCCTTACCTGATTTTGTCAAAACTTTCCTGGTCATTTATTTTGTTATAGTTATACATTATACAAGAGAAAAATAAAATGCAATTTCTGTGGGAATACTGATTCTGGACTGGATAGAGATTTTTGAACCCAACCATCCAATCCCATATGATCAAATCACTGTACAGGATATAAAAGAAATACAAATTTAATGTCTCTTTTTCCTTGCATCCCATTGCTTACTTTTTTTTTGGAGGGGGGAAGGCTGGGCAGTTGGGGTTAAGTGACTTGCCCAAGGTCACATGGCTGTGTTAAATGTCTTAGGCCAGATTTGAACTCAGGTCCTCCTGACTCCAGGGCCTGTGCGCTATTCGCTGCACCACTTGGCCACCCCTTACTTTTGTTTTCTTAAACAGAAAATATTGCTCAGGTTACATGTGTGATCACTTAAGTATTTAAAGGTATCACCTTCTCATCTCAAACATACTCATCTGGCAAGTAGCTGCTGCCCTATCCAGACAGGTGGTGTTGTCAGGGCCAGAGTTAGGGACCAAGATGCTGGTAGTTCAGAGCAGTCAAGTGTTCCTTCCACAAAATAGGCAGGAAGGCAGAAAGAGGTAAATGAAGTGCATGTCAACCTATGGTACCAAGAGTCAGAACTGGAGAGGAGAGTCGCCATAGGAACATATGAGAGGAGCAGGAGTCTGGCAACACAGGCCAGGCCCAGGGTAAAGGAATGACCAGACAGGAGAAGAAGCAGATCTAGGGCGAAATATTAGGGATGATCCAAAAGGAGCTAGAACTAGAGTAAAGCAGAACAGGATGAGAACAGAGCTACTCAGTCGTGTTCCAACCGTGTGCTGGGCTCAGTAAGTGCTCTTGCAAAGCGTAGGTTTGTATCAGACCATGAAGTCTTCTTTAAAAAAAATTCATATCAGTACATCATCAAACACCTGCTCTGTCCTGAGAACTGTCCCTTGCTACTAAATAAATAAATAGATAGATAGACGATAGATGATAGATAGATAAGCAAAAAGGAAAAAGCAGGTCACCAAAATTTGCATATCAACCAAATCTGAATTTATGCCATTTCCCACACCCATGGAACCATTTCATTGCTAAGGGAGGAAAGGAGGTTCATTGTTTCAATTCTCCTGCAGGGTCAAGTTTGGTCTATATTACAACATAATATTTAGTTTCACTTTTTTCCCCTATTTATAGACCTATATGCATAAGCATGTATATACATAATATACATTGATATACGCTTGTATACACACACACACTCATATATATGTTGTTGGCCAATCATTTTTCAGTTGGGTCTAACTCTTTGTGATCCTATTGGGGACTTTCTTGGCAGAGATACTGGAGTGGTTTGCCAATTCCTCCTTCAGCTTCTTTTATAGATGAGGAAACTGAGGCAAACAGGGTGAAGGTACTTGCCAAGGGTGACACAGCTATTAAATGTCCGAGGAGAGATTTGAACTCTCGAAGATGAGTTTTCCTGCCTCCAGGTTTGGTGCTGTGCACTATGGTGCCACCTAGCTGCACTGTATCCTTGCTCTCCCTACACATATAACCAGACTCTCTCCCACATATCCTGGTTCTGCTTAGGGCACTCATCAGTTCATGTTTTCCTGTTCATTGCATTCTTCATATGCATCATTTCTCATTGTGCAGTAATATTCTGTTACACATGTGCTACCATTTGTACTGTCATTCACCAACTGATTGACATCTTCTTAGATTTTGAGTTCTTTCCAACTATAAAAGGTGTTGCTATACATATTTTGGTACACATCAGATGTTCCTGTCTGTCTTTGACCTTTTTGTTATCTACACCTAACAGTGAGATCTCTGGGTCCAAGGCTATGGCCTGACTCTACCAGTGTACCTTCCCCCTCCCCTTTTTTCTTATAATGCTGTCATAGAGATGATTAGGCTAGAAGCTTATTGTCAGGACTTTGCACCTTCTGCCTCTTAGTACACAGATATGGCCCTAGACAGTGACTACTTCCAGTAGCTGCACACCAAGGCTGCAGCTACTCTATTGGAGAACAATTACTTGACTATTTTCTTGGTCTCTTTCTTGGTCTCATTCCTGCTATATGGATATATTTGATTAAAAACTTCTAGAGGAGAAAGGCAATCACTGTGCAACTCACCTTGAGCAGCCCAGGATCCTGCATAAACACAAAATACATATCTCAGTAACACAACTCTGTGTCAGCACTTAAATCAACCTCTTTTTTCCTGGATTTTAAAATTTTCTGCCCAAAAGATGTTTCATTTTACAGGGCAGGTAGGTCACACAGTGGCTAGAGCCCTGGGCTAGGATTTAGGGAGACCTGAGTTCAAATCTGGCCTCAGACACTTATTAACTGTGTGCCACCCAGCAACTCATTTAACCCTACTTACTTCAGTTTCCTCATCTGTTAAATGAGTTGGAGAAGAAAATGGTAAACCACTCTAGTGTCTTTGCCAAGAAAACCCCAAGGGGTCATGAAGAGTTGGACACAATTGAAACAATTAAACATTTCTTAGCATATTTTTGGTCAATTCTATCATTGTTGACCTTTGTCTGACATTTAACACTCACCATAATTTGGTCTCGACCAACCTGTTAATAGTCTGAGAACACTGGCAAAGAAGGAATGCCTACAGACTTGAGGTAACAGGAGCACAGAATTCTTGGCAGTTTGCAGTTATTCCCTGTGATGCCAATAGTCACTATAAATATACCAGCATAGTGCTCAATGGCAAAATATAACACTCTCCATATAGAAGACAGAAGCAAAACATTTATTTATACACCAGAAAGCCAATTCCATCATAGCAACACAGGAGTTAATGCACAACTTAGCAGAGTGCCACACTACCCTTTAACCTTCCCACAAACCAACACAAGTCTAGCTGTCACAGCAGGTGGCAATCATCAACATTTACTCACAAGGCTGCCTCCTTTGGATGCATCCTCACCTCCCTCCAATCTAGCTGCTCTGACTCCCTACTTCTTGTGGGATTTGCTCCACCCTTCAGCAAACTCCTCCCACCACAGTCTCCTTGTGATTATATTCAGCCGATTGGGGGCAGGGCATATCTTCAAAGCAGGGAAGGTCTTCAAATTCCCTTAGACTTATTAAGGGGCAGGGAAGATCTTCAAATTCCCATTCCTATTACATTCCTCAAGCCAATTTGAGAGGGATTGATGCTGAAGTTTGAGGTATACTGGGAGTTAGAATAAGAAGAGACCTCAGAGGTCAACTGATTGAACCATTCTATTTTTACAAATGGGGAAGCTGAGACCCAGAGTGACTTTGCACATTTGCAGCCTAAGTCTCTACTCCAAATCCAGCTCTTTCCTCCTTACCATGCACTTCATGGAAACCTGAACATAGTATGCACTCAATAAATCTGAATTATCCAGATTGTGCAGATGGCAACACTCACATACATTATCAGATTTTATCTTGAAAATAAAAATTAGCCAGGCATGGTGGTGCATAACTGTGATGCCAGTTATTGGAGAGGCCGAGGTGGGCTGATGGCTTGAGCTGAAGAGCTGTAGTAGGATAACTGGGTATTCACACTAAGACAGGAATTAATGTGGTGAGCCCCTTAGGGGTGGTCCCTCCAGAAGGCTGTTTAAGGAGTGAAACTGCCCAGGTGGGAAATGGAGCAGGTCAAAGCTTCTGTTTCTGTTCCAGTTAGCAGTGGGATTTGACCCATAGGTATCTGCCACTCTTCTAGGTTAAGTGAGAGATACCCAGTATATTTTTTTTAATTGAAAAATTAGACTAGGAACACCTTAAGATAAGCTGAGACAAAGATTAAAAAAGCAGCTTTCCATTGCCTTGTAGTATACATTAGAAAATAAAGGCTTTGGATGAATCAATACATCACTACCTACTTCAGAGTCAATACTTAGGTCTCCAATTTCCAATTCTTTTGAAATTCGAAACCAGGGTGTTTCAGGTCCATCATGAAATCGAACAAAATATTTGTCACTTTAGTCCATTACTACATTTATCACAGTTTGAGGACGGTTCCATCCAAAAATAACACACATGGCTCTATTTGATTCAGTAAGCACTGATTTTGCTTCTCCTCTGCCACCAAATAAATTATCCAAAGATTGAATCCACCCTAGACTTCATCAAAATGGATTATACATTTCAAATTAGGATATGAAATAGATATTTTTAACTATGGTGTTATAAAGTGCTTAGTGCAAACAGATATTATGTGTAATCTAGGTCTTTTGGTGGGGATAAATTACTATAATAAAGAACCTGACCCTAAAAAATTTTCTAGTCAAGCAGCTTGACTCGAATAAATTGGTTTACAATTTAAAAAATATATAGTTAGAGAACATGGTTTGGAATACCTATGATTTGTTTTCACCTCCAAGCCTGTGAACATATGCTAATTTATGTGGCTTGGCAATGACAGGAGGCAGAAATAAAGGAGCCTTATGAATGAGCAGGGAATATAATATTTTGTTTGGATGAAAAGAGGGAGGTCTGCTTAAGCAAATGACAAATGTGGCGGCTTTTCTCAAACACCTATGGTCTGAACCATATGGACCTACTTCTTTGCCCATTTATGTCTTTTTAATTCCTTAAGCATTTTTATCAAATCTCCTCTTGGCAGTTCATTCCACTTTGGAATAGCTCTAATTGGAAGTTTTCCTTAAGTCAGGCTAAAATCTGTCCCTCTCCCTTCCACCCATTACTCTTAAATTTTGTCTGGGGTGCAAGGAAAGAAAATCTAATCTCACTTTTACATGAAAGCTCTTCAAATCCTTCCAAGGCAGCAATTAGGTGCCCCTTAGCCCCCACCTATTTTTTTTTCCTTAGGCTTGGTTACCACCAAGTTTTTTCACCCAATTCTTACATGGCAGAATTTTCTGGTCTTTTTTTCCAACGTTCTGATCTTTGGGACACTACAGCTTACCAAAGCCTTATCTGAAATGTATTGCTCAGGCCAGAGCACAAAAATATGACCAAGGCAAGGTAAAATTACTATGCCTTATTATTACTTTTTACAATTTATTATTGCTTTGAAAAATTTGAGTTTCAAATTCTCTCTCCCCCAGTCTCTTCATTTATTGGAAAAGCAAGCAATATCTATCAATTATACCTGTGAAATCAAGCAAAATATATTTCCAGTTTAGCCACGTTGCAAAAAAATTATACTTCAATTTACTGTGCCTTATTTTTAATGTAGTCTAACATTACAATAATGTTTTTAGCTGCAGTCACAGGTGCCAATGGTACCTTATATCTCCAGTGTCTAGTGCTTGGCATACAGAAGGTGCTCAACTGATGCTTAATTGCTATGTGTTGCTTGATACTGAGCTTGTATTCCACTGAAGTTTGTAGATCTTTTTATGTCTTTTATCTTGGACTTTACAGTGGGCTTTTTAAACTCAAGTGTAGGATTTTCTCTTCAATGGTATTCAATTCATCTTATTAAGATTCAGCCCCAATGTTTTGGCCTGTTGAGATTATTTTTGGATCCTACCATGCAATTTAGCATCCGTCCCAACTTTGTAACATCTGCCAATCTGATGAGCATGTCATTCATGTCTTCATCTAAGGAATTAATAATTGTGCTGGACAGCATAAAAGGGACAAGTACAGATCACTGGATGTCCCACTATTAGGATAAAATAATTTTAAAAAGGCATCATCCTACTCATCCTTTGAATAAGCTCATATGGATATATTGTTTTCCCCTAGTGAAATGTATTCCTTGAAGGAAGTTTTTCTGTATTCTCACATCAAGAACACAGTAGGCGCTTAATAAATGCATGACAAATTAAAACAAACCTACATTTTCACATGTAAAGCTTGGTATCCTCCAGTCACTTCCTCCCTCCCTCCCTTCTCCATGAATGAAAACAACTGCCATCCACAAACCAAGTAGGCCATATTATTTTTTATTGGAATGAGCTGGGAACATAATTTTTCAAGTGAAAAATACAACTTTAAAAAAACCTGACATTTTGAATAACTTTATACATGTGCTACATGTTGCCTATCTGAAATGCTGTCTCTTCTGACCCAATGAGTGAGTAATCTAACAGAAAAAATTCACAGCAAACAATGACTATGTGCTTTCACATCATTTTTAGGATCTTGTCCCCAAAGAATTATTTATCATAGAAATAGAAAAACAGGGGTTCTGGCAAATAGTCCTCTTCCAGCATCACGTTTGTCTGAAAAATTGTGACCATTTTCCTCACAGCCTCATTTTAATGGGTGAGTCATTCGAAAACCATACAAAAATTATTTTTGTGATCAAATAATCCTGAATATCTCGATTCCATTAGAAATGTCATCTCTAAGAGACATAGCTTCTGTCTTTTTTCCTCCCACATCAGAAAAATGAATTTAAATCCCTCAAGTTGATACCTATTAAAAAATCATTCCAGTTTCCAATGACCTGAAGAAATCAACTACCCTATATATCTTTCATTTTTTTTTCAAATTACTATGAAGAATCAATCTGATTCTCAGACTTGTCTTCTTTATATTCTTTCCAAATGATCTTAGCAGATCATTTAAAGAGTAGAAGAAATACCCTGTAGGTGTTATGTGGGCCCAGAAGGACATATTGTAGGATTCACACACATACTTGAGTAAAAAAAAAGATTTTTTTTTTAACAGCACCAACAATCAACATCGATCATGCTGGTTTATGCTCATTTTGAAAGTAAATTACTCAATACTAAGAGTTTTTTTTTTAAACACTCATAAGACTGTGGTAACAAAAGGTATGTATACAAAATTACTGCATATAAAATGTATTTTAAATGTAAACGTTGTCAGTTTAATGCATTTCCCACATAATAAAATGGAACAATTACACACGGACAATTCAATTGTTCCCTGAAAAATTGCATTAAACAGAGCCAATATACAGGGATGGGTGGTTTTGAGATAGAAACCCAGTGTAAAAAAGTAAAAACCAAAAACTAACATCTTCCCCCACCCCCCACAACATTTAAAATCCAGTGGCATTAGCCTTGAACAGTGGTCAACCAGAGAAATGTGCTGGTGATAGAGCTGTAGTCAGGAAATGCACCATCCATTAGCTCATATCGTGGCACCCCATGTTACATCATATGGTTTCTTGATTTAAAGCTGTGTTACAAGTAAGCCACCAAAAACCATTCTGGATTTGAAAGGTGCTTGTAGATCAGAATATAGGTAGAATTCTATGTTCTCTTCCATGTATGCATCTTGAGGCTGGAAATTAATGTTCATAAAATAACTTAAGAAACATTTAAAGTCATCAAAATAGGATCAATGCAAAAAATTAATAATTCAGAATCCTAAATACACCCCTAACATGAATATATAATGGAGCTGTAACTAGTAGTTATGGTATCTGGGCCAAATAGCATAAAACATGCCCTCAAATCACCTTTGCAATTCATAACATGAAAATAACACAAAAATAATTAAGATAAACCTCATTTATAGAGGCTGTGACACTGCTGAGTATACTTGTTAAATTTTTATGCCCTCTAAATTTCACTTACGTGGTACAAAGCCCCAGTGCAGGCAAGGTAGTGAGAGGGACCTTAACCTGTGATTTTATTGGTACAAGGAATTCTCAGTTAGTGACCCATGAAGGTTGGCACCTTCTCGACAACTTAGACTCTTAGGGGGTGGCCTAGAGCAGTACTGTCAAACTCAAATAGAAATCAGGCCATTAAATGACACAAGATCCCTGCAGGCCACATATTGATTTGGTTTTAAAATGCAATATTATCTATATTTTACTGTGTTTTTACTAATTTTGTTAAATATTTCCTGGTTACATTTTAATCTGATTGGGGCCAGAGACACACTCAGGAATGCTATGGGTCACAGGCATATTTGACACCTCTGGCCTAGAGCACTGAGACCCCAAAGAACTTGCCAAAGGTTGCACAGTTAGTACCTATCAAAGGCAGGATTAAAACTTAAGAATTCCAGGTTCCAAGGCTAGCTCTCAGTCCACTATGTCACAATGATCTCAACTAGCCCTGGACATATATAATGTTTAGCAAGCTGGCTGATTTAAGGGCTGACATTTCTATCATAATTCACTATATATGGCCAAGTTCTTGAAAGTGAAAATTGATTCTGTTGGAGTCACAAATTATTTCATGTAGAAAATTCTAGCTTACCTCATCCAATTCCAATATCCTCTACCACTGTTCCATGGCACTAGAAAAGAAAAGAAAGATGTAACACTCTTGGAAAGATATAACTGTAGTAATGAAAAAGAGACCTAAAGGCTTCTAGGACAAATTGACCTCATAAATATCAGTGGCAAAGCAAAGCTTACAAAGCGTTCGAGTCCTAATGGCATCCTTAGAAGAAATTCATAGAAGTAAAAGAGTGCCATTTAAATCAGTGGTTCCCCATGCAGTGGTCTGCAAACCCCTTGGGGTTTTGTGATGATGGTCCAAAAGACTGGGGCAAAAAATCCTTTAATGGCACCTTGGGTAGTGAAGAATTGCTCAGTTACATTGAAGATTTATTCTTCCTCTATAACAACAAGCATGTACATCTTTTTTTTTTTAAATCTTATACTATATATAACATAACAGTTATATATATAAAATGCATGTGTGTATATATATACAGACACATATATACATGTATATACACAGACATACACATACACATGTGTGTATGTATATATAAATAAAAACAATATAATGTAAATTTTAGCATGAAGTTTTTGGGGGACAAAAGTTATCACTAGATATTGTGAGCACTTAATAAATTTAAAAGAATATTATGAGTAGGATATTGAATTGCCTTGGGGCAATTCAACACATTGTTGAAAGGGATTTATAGTACAAAGAATGTTACGAACTGATGAGCTAAAATGTTTCTAGTATCCTTTCCTGATGTTTAAAAGAAAGTACACAGGAAAAGCTACCAGGAAATTTTCTTTAAAAAAAAAATCAATGTAATAAAAATACCATCAAGTTCAGAAAAATTAACCTTCCCTCAGGAGTACATGTAGGAAAAATGTAAAATTTGAAAAAGTAATAAAAAGAGGGAAGCCAGGAATGATTTGCTCCCCAACAAGATTGCTGCTTTTTCTCCCCCTCTCTATGAGAGATTGAAGACACACTGCATTTTATTATAGGCTTTATTATAAACAAGACCCTCTGTGCTTGAAATCAAAGTACTGCTTAATTTCTACTTTACAGCTTTATAGTCATACTACTGATTAAGAACAAGTAATATGAATTGCATGCTAATTATGGTTGTCTAAAGTAAATCTGTCCCACTAATGCATTACTCAGCTCAAAAACACTGTGAAGTCTTCCTTTTCCAGTCATTGATAATGAGGAAATGAACCCGAAATGTAACTTAGTAAATGTCTCCCAAATCTGCTTTTCTTCTTCATTCATTGGCTTAAGTCCCAATAAATTCTTTGTATTACTGCCTATTTATGGACCCCAGAATTAATGGGTAACAGCAGAGCCTTCAGAAAATCTAGAAAATTCCAATGCCAGGGGAGCATAGGTAGCAAATAAGAACCCCGAGGTTGAGAACTCTTTTTCAACTTGTAAACCAACTATAGTCTTCACTGACTGAAATGCCCTTCTCAGCTCAGCTGACCAAATGGCAAAACAGAGGTAGCTAGGTGATTGGTGCAGTAGACAAAATGTTGGGCCTGGAGTTTGGAAGATGTAAGTTCAAATCTGGCCATAGATACTCCCTAGCTATGTGACTCTGGACAGGTCACCTAACTTGTGTCTGGTTCAGTTTCCTCAACTACAAAATGGGAATAATAACAGTACCCACGTCCCAGTTGTTTTGCAGATCAAATGAGCTAATAATATTTATAAAGTGAGCACATGGCACATAGCAAGAGCTAACTGTTACACATGGATGGCCCCTTTTCTCTCAATTTTGTATTATTCAGACTGTTACTTTTTTAAAGGAAATAGCCCCAAATTGGTGCTTTCCTCAAACCTCTGTGGTTCAGATAGATGCAACATCCTCTCTCACTTGGGGAAAGAACATCTCCCATTCAAGTATGAGTTTGGGTTCTGCAGACACATTTTCTCCTTGTGCTTGAAGTCAGTATGAGCATGGAGCATGATCCCCAACGTTTTACAATAACTGGGGGCAGAGGGAGCCAATGAGTCCAGAGAAATATAAATCAAATTTAATACTATGAAGAAGAAAAATAGCTCACACTTATATTGTACTTCTCACTATTATGGTTCATACTAATTTGCCTACAGTATCTCATAGGATCCTCACAAAAGACCCGCGAGGCAGGTTTTGCATACAAGAAAACCAGCAGTGAGTAAGATTAAGTGACTTGTCTAGGGTCACAGAGCTTGTGTTAGATGTAGGATTCAGTCTTCCGGACTCCAAGACAAGTTTTCTATCCACTGTACTAATCCTTTCCCATATTTGCATATGGCAGCACACATGTCGTTTTCCTTTAGTGAAATACTATACCACATGTTCCACCACGTGTTAGATTTACGATGTTCCATACATTCGGTTCCTCACTAGGGACAAATTAAAGTTACTAAGAAACTATGTATTCAAGAGAAGAGTAAAATGCAACTCCCTGCTCCCCTCAAGACTCCACCATGGCCCGTAAAACTGAAGATTACATTCAGAGTCAGCAAGATATACCACTAGCTCCACAGTATAAATTCAACACAAGTTTCCAGAATTCAACATGCAATAGTATTTCTGTCAAATTTAACGTGAGTTGGGGTAAGTATAAGCTGCTTCCTTTAAGAATGTTTTTCTTTAAAGTAGTCAAGTTCCTTTCTCTCAACCTTGAACACTGTTAACAAATGTTTTTCTGTGGATTTATCATTGAAAAACACTATCATACACTCATGGAAGAATCGCAGAGGAACAAGTATCTAAAAACAAGTGTTTAGGCTTATTTTGTCAAATATATTTCAGCTATGCATTCCACTCTTATTAGAACCAAAACCTAGGGCACGTGGACTTCCCAAAAGCTCTGTGGATAGTTTTCAAGGGGTCTGTGAACTTGAATGGAAAAAGAATTACATCTTTATTTTAGCCAACTTGAGTGAAATTTAGTATTCTCTTCAATTATTTGAAAACGTTTTCCTCAGAAGGGTCCATAGGCTTCACCAGAATGCCATAAGGATCTATGAACAAAAATAATTAACAATTGCTGTGTTAGAGGAAGCTGCATATGAGGGGGCCAGAACCACTCATCTTTAGATTGCTTCCTTTATTTGAATAAAGAACCCAAATGGCAAACCAAGAGTGCCCATAAGATGAATAGAATCTCATTTTCTGAGTATCATCATCGCCAGAAAGTAAAATGCATTTTAATGACTCCAAACCTCAATGGATTTCACAACTTGATCTGTGCTGGAGAAGAGTGAAGAAATGACTTGAATTGTTTTTTTTTTTTAAAGCAATTGGGGTTAAGTAACTTGCTCAAGGTTACAGGGCCAGTTATTTTGTGTGGGTGCTAAGTATCTGAGGCCAGAACTGATCCTGGGTCTCCCGACTCTGGGGCCAGCGCTCTTACTCACTGCGCCACCTGGCCACCCCATGACTTGAATTTTTATGGTTAGGTTTTGCTATTAGGGTGGGGGAAAAAAAAAAAAACATTTTTTTTTTTTGGGGGGGGGAGCAGTTTATAAAAAATGTCTTCAAGATTATTTTCAAGAAGAGACAGTATCCAGAGCACAATGTTGTATTCTATGATAATAAACTTGGAGAGATTGTCACCAGTATGGCACAGAATGTAAACAGTCATATTTCTTTCAAAGAATCAATCTGTGGCCTCACTGAGGTGGCTACTCCTAAAGATGCAGATTATAATCTGTCTTTATCTGTCCATCCTTCGAGACTCTAACCCATGCCCTCTCCTAAATCTACCACAAGGATTCCAAATAACACATGGGTCTTCCTCTCCATCTCTGGACAATGTATATAACAATAAAGATGGAAAGCTATCTTTCAGTTTGGGGAGGTCAAATGATATAGAATTCAGAAGGGGGAGACTGAACCAGTATTCACTATAGATCAATTCTCAGCCTCACAGATATCACTGAACTCCTACATTAAATGATTAAGTTACTTTCACCAAAACTAGTTTCAAAAATGCACACGAGAATTCCCTAAAATTGACATTGTAAAAGCCCATATAATTTGTTGGGGAGTTTTTTGGTTTGGTTTTTTTTGGAGGGCAATTGGGGTTAAGTGACTTGCCCAAGGTCACATGGCTACTTTTTGTATTAAGTGTCTGAGGCCACATTTGAACTCAGGTCCTCCTGACTTCAGGGCTGATGCTCTGTTCACTGTGCCACCTTGCTGCCCCTGCCCCCATATAATTTGTATCTTTAGTAAAATGAAGTGATTTATCTTACTCTGAATTTTGGTATAAAGACACTAATTATTTTATCTTCTTACCCAAGTAACATCAACATCATTAACAAGCATGTGGCTGCATTTCAACATAGCTTATTAAGCAATAAAAATGAAGCATGCATTCTGTGCCATCACGAATGACAATTTCCCTCTGTTGCTAATTATTATTGCTACTACTATTATGTCCCAAACATCCAGGTAAAAGTTAATGAGTTCCAATATTTTCCTAGCCCATTGCTCATGAATGTTTGCTTACACATGTTCAACATTATAGAAAAAGTCTAGATTACACATTTTAAAGATGTTTCGTTCAGGAGCCTCTGGTCGAGTATGTTTTCCATTATCTGCCTATCTCCATGACAAAGAAGTACAAAACAAACTCCCCAAGGTCTGCTATATAAACTCAATAAGCCTTATTAGTACAATGTGATTCAGAGACTGCAGGGTATGAGGATCTGGATTAAACAAAACACGTGCATCACTGGCCTTTCACCAGCTCTACAAGGCAATTTTAAGATGACTTCATTCAGTGATATCTTACACAATTATTCAGGTGTGTTTTTTTAAACACACCAAAATACTTGAAAGCATTACCAAATCTAATACAGTGTAGGGCATGATTTAAAAGACCAATCACTTAAAACAATACTTGTCATGCAAAAAAGAAAAAAAAGGCAAAAGAAAAAGAGTGAGTTTTTAAATGCATGCAGAAAACACCATTAAAGGATTGATATAGTATACAAAGAGTCAGGATTATAAGGCATGCAGTTTCAGGTTTTTGTGTTACCTTGTCATAACAGGATTGTGAAGACCATATAAATGATCTTTATGATAACCATAATTACCATTTTCCATACTGCAACAAAATAAATATACCAAAAAAAGACTTATGTTATTGCTGAGATGAAGTGAAAACATGAATTACAAAGACAATGTAAATGGCAATGGAGAATATGTAAAAACAAGCTAATGTTGACAGAGCAAGTAAAAAGGTCTGCAACTCAAATTCTGTATCCATTAGAAACCACCACCAAACACTCTAAACAACTACTTTTGTACATTAAATATATATACATATATTATATAGATGCATATAAATCTGTTTTTAAGAGGTTTTACATTTACTCTATTTTCATCTGGACCTGTTTTGTCATAGATCTGTTTCTTATTAATCAGAGGTCCAGTAACATAAATCCCCTACACCCACTTTATTTAAAGAAAAGAGTTGAATAAATACTGTTAAAAAAAAAAGTCTTACTTTTTCATGGGTAAAGTTTCAACACTAAAAGATATAAAACAAAAAGGGAAACAATTATTTTTTTAAAAAAATATTCATGGAGGTAACAGCTACTTTCCCATATTGCCTTCCTACTACAGTAGAATGGATGTGCAAACTTGGGGAGAAACAGGTCAAGAATCACAATGGAAGAAATTGAAAAAAACATACATAAACAAATATAGTGTATAAGTTTATGGGATAGTGAGGAAAATAAAAACCACATATGGTTAAATGAAAACTAGTAAAAACAGTTATCATAAAGTGAAATGCCAAGTCCCTGAGACAGAAGAACTGCAAATAAGAAATAGAAGATTGGTTAAAGAAAGCAAGGAAAATAAAGAGAAAATAATTAAGGCAAAGACCCCTAGAGCAAAGGAATATTTAGTGGGGTTGTTAACATCTCATGTAGGGGAGGTAACTGTTAGCAAGAATAAGCCCTAGCTACACAGAAAGAAAGCATTTCTCTTCTGTTTTTATGACAAAGCAGGAAAAGTAAGATGTCTAAGTAACGGCAGTTACTTGGGTGGGGATGATCGGGGCCTTTGGGAAATCTCCGTTTTATGACGGTCCCTTCCTTCTTCCTGGAAGTCCTCGTACTTACTCATCATACACATCTTCTGAATCCATTCGACGATAATATTTGGATAGCTTTACAGCAAAAATTATAGCAGGAACTAAAGATATCGTGGCCCCTCCCAAGCCAAACCAGAAGGCGTTCTGGAAAGACAACAAACAAAAGACAGAATTTAAGATACACGTCATTTGAATAGGATTGTTTATCAAGGGTCCTGGATTCAAACCTGGACTCTGTGACCTGAATAACCTTGGACAACTGTGTGCCCTTCTCTGAATACATAAAAGAAGGAATTGGACTAGATCAAGGGTTCATAACCCTCCTCTGTTCCATCCTTCATACAGCTGCCAAAATGATATTTCTAAAGCACAAGTCTGCTATGTCTCTCTTCTACTCAATAAACTCCTGTGTCTCCCTCTTGCCCCTAACAGAACAGAAATACATCTTTGTGGTTTTAAATGAGGGGTTCTTAAACGGGAGTTTACAGATTCCACAGAGTATCGTGGACAGATTTCGGGAGGTCCATGAACATGTACTAGAAAAAAAATTACTTTATTTTCACTAACCTCCAACTGAAATTCAGAATTTTTTTCAATTACAAATTTTTTTAAAACTACTCTAAGAAGTGGGTCCAAAATAGGCTTCAGACTGCCAAGGAAGTCTATAAGGAAAAAAGAATTAAGATTCTCTGGACTCCATGATCTCAAAGGATACTTCTATCTCTCAAAATTCTATGAAGCTGCACTTGCTACTGGAAAAAGGGTTGGAACTGGGTCAATACTGCTCTGTGACTGACCATCGGTGTCACCACTGGATGTAATTTACTCTCTTCTTAGTGGAGCAGGGAAAATCTAAAAGTTTTCTCATCTACAAAATGAGGCTAAGAACAGAATCTTCTTCCCAAGACTATTGTGAAGATAAAATGTACTTTGTAAACCATGCAAATGCCAACTATTAAGATCCTAAATTTTATGTCGGGGTGGCTAGGTGGTGCAGTGAATAGAGCACTGATCCTGGAGTCAGGAGGACCTGAGTTCAAATCCAACCTCAGACCCTTGGGCAAGTCACTTAACCCCAACTGCCCTGCCTTCTCCCCTCCAAAAAATAGAAAAAGAAATAGACTAAATTTTATGTAAAAAATATGTTGTCCCGAGTTTCTCTCTGCATTCTTGCTAAGAGCCCTGACTGAGGAATCACTTGCATGTAACCCTTGGGATGGTGCCGGAAGAGGCCAGCAAAGAAGATACCATCCAGTTTCTTGATAAGCATGTCAAAATGAGCAGCAGCCTCTGAATGAACTTGGTGGCAATGGGTGGGTAGGATGAGAAGTTTGTGCTCATACACTTTGTGGGGAATGATTCTGCACTAAAGAGTACATTTGTTACTTATATCACTGCAGCATCCTTTTACATTTCAGCTACTGGACAAATACACCCAGGAAGCAAATATACTGTGTTCCTTACATGAGGGACAAGAGCTGGGCATATGTAAAACAAGTGTAAAAAATCTCTGCCAGGGCCTTCTATGCCATTAAGAAAGTGAGCAATTATGATATACCCCACCTTCAAACACAACGAGAGGATACACCACCATCTCACCATCCTCTATACACATACCTGCTACTTTCCTGAGTCTTGCTCTTAACTTACTCTCCCACCCCAGAATTTCTTTTTTGTTCAGTTGCTTTTCTGTCATGTCCAACTCTTCATGAACCCAGTTGGGGTTTTCTTGACAAAGAGACTGGAGTAGTTTGCCATCTCCTTCTCTAGCTCATTTTAAAGATGAGAATCTGAAGCAAATAGGATTAAATGACTTCCCTAGGGTCATACTGCTAGGAAGTGTCTGAAGCCAAATATGAACTCGGGAAGAGGAGTCTTCCTGACTCCAGGCCCAGAACTGCACTATCCACTGCACTACCAAGCTAAATTTCTACCCACCTTCTAAAGGCCAATTCAAATGCTACCTTTTCCAGGAAGAGAAGACTTCTATGATCCCTCCAGTTTGAAATGACTTATCCCTCCTCCCTCAACTCTGGCATTTCATTAGTGAACTTTCTGGTTCATTAATTCTGTGTTAATTTCTAGAAAAATTATATGTGTACGTGCCACATCACCTCTCTTTGACTACATGCTCCATGATTAAATTAACCCCCTTCAACGCTCTACAAACAGTAGACAAATGTTGATTACAAGAATATGCCACCATCTTATTTAATCTACACCACCACCTCTAAAACTCTACACACCAGGAAAACTAGATTTAATTACTGTATTCTGAAGACATTCAGCATTTTCCCATGGCACGAGCTATTCCCTAGAGCTGGTGTGCCCTCTTTGCTTCACTTCCCTCCAAAACTTGTACCTGTTGAATTCCTGTTCATTCTTTAATATTTAGCTTAAAAAATGCTATCAAATCCAGTAAGACCTCTGTGATTCCCACCTCCTCCCACTAGTTAGAAATCCCATTTCCTTTCTAAGACCTTGAATCGCAGTTTGTGTTTCCCTAATACAATATAAAACATAGTAAGCAAATAATATTTAGCTATGTAGGTGCCTTATTTCTCCTACTAAACTGTAAGTCCCATGTGGGCAGAAGACCATGTCTTTTTGGCCTTTCTTTCTCTTAATGATATAATCTATGTATAGCAGGAGCTTAGTAAATGCTTACTGAATCAAATGACTACCTTCTCTTACAAATTCACACAGCACTGAAATATTCATCGATGAGACTTTATGTGTATGCATTCTCTGACAGACCCAACAAACACAAAACATATCAAGTTTTATGGGGTCTTATTTCAGTCATTCACATGAAAAATTCATTTTGGTAGTTGCCTTGGCCAAAGTGAGGCAATCTGATGTAACGGAGGGAAAGTACTTGACTGTACTTAGTTCTCTTTCTGGTTCTAATTCTCCCTTGCAGTTTGCATCAGCCTCAGTTTCCCCAGCTGTCTAATATGTTGCTAAATCTTGTCATTTCTATCTTTGCAATAATCTTTCCTCTCCACTTAGACAGTCACAACTCCGATCCAGGCTCGTCATCTTTTGCTTGGACTACTGAAATAGCTTTCTGCCTCAAGAATCAACCTACTCCAATCAATCATTCACTCAACTGTCAAATCTGATTTTTCTAAAATTTAGGTCAGAGCACACGACCCCATTATCCCTGCCTGTCCCCTGCCTACCCCCATGTTCAAGAGCTTGAGTGACTCCTTTACCTCCAAGATAAAACAGAAAACCCTCTTTGGCATTGTAAGCTTTTCATGACCCGGCCCCTTCCTCCCTTTTCAATCTTCTTCTATCTTTCTCCCTTCCATGAACTCTATGATTCATTATAGAGCTTCATTTTCTTGACTATGAAACTACAAATCCCATCTCCAAGCCTTTGCACTAGCTGTCTGTTCCTCCATGCCTTACCCCAATTTCAGAGGTTCCCTGATAGCCTCCAATCCTTAGCTGCAATCCCACCTTCCTTGGGAAGCCTTTTCTTGTCTTCTCAGCTACAAATGCCTTCTCCTTTTAAATGACCTTCCTATCCTGTGTATATAGCTTATGTGTGCCCCATTATTAAGCAGTTACATCTATCAGATGCATACTATGTATATATCTTATATGCACCTAGTTATTTATATATTGTCAATATTATATATTGTCAACATATGTTTATATATTGTCATATATTAATATATTGTCTCTCCTGTTACAATCATGCTTCTTAAGAGCAGGTTTTCCCCCTCTTTTCTTGTAGCCCCAACACAGAACCTGGTACAAATTAAACACTTAATAAATGTTTGTTGACTTACCATAAAATAGGCATGATATTTACCCTACCTCCCTTCAATATTTTTCAGGGAAAGCAATTTATAAAGCTAAAATGCTATACAAATATGACCTTAGTGTAACTGAATCTTAGATCAGAAGGAACTTTACAGACCAATCTAGGCCTAACCTCTTATCCCAGGTCAGACTCTATGCTCCCACCTCTGGCTATACAACCAATGCCCACACATTTCCACCTACCACCTTACCAAAAAGTTCATGCTGCTGTTAGCAACTTTAACCACTAGAAAGTTCTTGACCAGAAATATTTCTTCTTTTAACTTCTATCCATAAGTCTCAGTTTGGGGACTCTGAAACTAACCTATCTTCCTCATACATTGGTCCTCTCCCCCTCTCCCACCTAAACTCAAAGTCCCAAAGTTTCTCTCCTTCAGGTTGCACATGCCCAATTTCTTTACAGGTTCCTCAAATGCTGGGCTCCATTCCCCATAATATTCTGGTCACTTCTTCTCTGTGTGCTATAGTTTATCAATGTCCTTAAAATCATGAGCCCAGAATTGAAAACAAGCGTCCAGATGTGGTCTGACCAGGGTAGAGGACACTGGTCCCTCTATCTCCCCATTTCTGGGCGCCATTCATTGAAGAACAGAGCCTAAGATGGCATGAGCTTTCTTTGGCAACCATCTCAAACTGTCAATTCACAATGGGGATTACAGCCAACTGAAACTCTCAAGCCTTTTCACAAGACATCAGAACTCTCCCATCCTGTAGAGTTGGGGTTTCTACTCCTGATACTTATTACCATTCCATTGCATCTTAATAGATCCAGCCCATGGTGACATGAACATTTGCGCATAATGACTCTGGCCTATATAGAACATCTTAGCTACCTGCCTCGGCTTTTTGTCAGTCACACTTCTAACAATCATTTCCCCTTTGTCTTCAAAAGATCATTGAGAATTTAATGGGACTTCAGAGTCTAATCACCTTATTTTGTGGTGGAGGAAACTGAGGTCTAGGGAGGTTTCCTGACTTGTCCACTGTAACATAACTTAAGTAGTAAAAGCATTAAAAGTGCGACTTCAACCCAGGTCACCTGACTCCAGATCTAGCATTCTCCTCACTGGATCACACTACGCCACGCCTGTCCCTCCCCACCCCAACTTATTGGCTAAAATGTTGATCAGGACAGGACAAAATGGAACATTTAAAAAAAAATTTACTTCCTGACACAAGAGCTGAAACACAAAAGGGGGAAGGCTAATGGTAATTGTCCCAAGGCATTAGAATGTTTTGATTGCAACTTCTAATTAATGATAATAGCTTGCATTTCTGCGACTTTTTTTTACACTTGCAAATACTTTACATACATTAGTTGCTTTGATCCTAACAGTACTCAGTAGTAGGCAGAGTAGATATTATTATCCCCATTTTATAGGTGAGGAAACTTAGGCCCAGGGTAACATAAGTGACTTTCCTAAGATTACATGTCCAGGCATATCTGGAAGTTAGAATCACAGAAAGTCAGAACTGGAAGGAACCTTATGATACATTTATTTTAGTCTAACTAGAATCCAGGGCTTCTTCCTTGAAGTCCATTCTCTCCTCCTGTGTTGTAGGAGATAACAGTCTTTCTTAAGTAGGATAAATTTAATTACCCAATCATTCTAAATATAGGGGGATTTGCTCTAACAAAACAATCCAGCATCTTGGATATATTTCTGAGGAAATATTTGTATGAAATATGAAGCATATCCTATCATGTCATATCATCCCATCCCATCCCTTCTCTCATGTAGTCAGTACCAGCTAGGTGGTGCCACAGTACAGAGTGACCAATCTGGAGTCAGGAAGACTCATCTTCCCCGGTTCAAATCTGGCCTCAACACTTCCTAGCTATGTGACCCTGGATAAGTCCCTTGCTCGCCTCAGTTCCTCATCTGTAAAATGTGCTAGAGAAGGGAATGGGAAGCTACTCCAGCATCTTTGCCAAGAAAACTCCAGATGGCTTCAGGAAGAGTCAGCCATGAATGAAAAACAACTGAACAGCAACAAAACCATATAAATATTTACACGGGAATAGAACGATACCAGTGAAAAACTAATATTTAGAAAATGGTTGAGCCATTATTTTCAAAGACAAACATCACTTACCACAGAGTCAGTTATATAGCTGCACAGAAATATCTCTATAGCAGTGTCTATGATGTTGGCAAGGGGTTTGCAGGCTGCTACATCCATGGCAATCTAAGGAAAGAAAAAGTGGTTGTCAAGACAAATATTTCTGAATTTGAGATGTCATTGATCTCAACCCAAACTTCTATAATAAAACCCCGATAGTAAAAACCTTTATAAAAATGTGTTAGCAACTTCCCAAACCTATATTGATTGACAGAGTCCTTCATCCTCAGAAAGACATGTGCATTGAGTTATTTTTTCCAGTAATGGGGAAAGGTCTGTCCTGAGTTATCCACATTCTGCTATTTACCCAGAAGCAAAATCACTGTCATAGGATGACTGGCTGATGTTATGAGTATAGTCAGGGAGAAACGAAATGGAACAGATCAGAACCAAATCATGTATTTGCCTGGTTTCATTCATGTGGTCCTCTCCCACTTTCACATAAACCCTGTCATTTATTAAGCACAATTGGTCCCACCTCTCCAATACTGCGTGTTCTCCTCTCTGTCCCCTGTCATCACACCAATAAACATATTACCACCACCTAGAATATCTCAATAGGCTCTGCTTTCTTCCCCCTATAATACATTATTCATCCTACAGCCATGTGAATATTTCTTATGTACAAATCTCTCAAGTTATTTTTTTAATTAAAACCTCCAAAGACTCTCTATTGTTTCCTTAGTGAAATTCACTTTCAACAAACATTTACTAAATTCCTGTGGAGTGCAAGGCATTATGTTAGAAGCTACAGATACAAAAGTGTGTATAACAACATAAATCTTAAGGAACTTATAGTTTTACAGAGGGAGAAGAGGCATGTACCAAAATAAAACCAAACAGTTACAGGTCCAGACAAAATTTTATGAAAAAATCTGAGGAAAGAGAGATGAAGGGAAGAGGGAATGAAGGTTTCCTGGGGGAGGTAGCTCTTCAGCTGGACTTTATTGAAGGAGGTGATTTCAACAGGAATAGGTGAAGAGTCAGTACCTACTATGAGATTAAAAAAGGTAAATTGAAGTAAGATTGTGGAGGGCCTTGAATGCCAGTATCAGGCAATGAGGAACCACTGAACTTTTGTGTTGTTTTTTTTTTTTTAAATTGAGGTTGTACGCCAAAGGGTTGATCCAAGAGCAATATGGAGAAAAAGTTTGGACGTGGAATGGTCTGGAAGCAGAGAGAAAAGTTAAGAGGCAGTTATAATTAGTCTAGAACTGATTGTAGATAACTAGATGATGAGAACAGAACTTCAACTAGGCCATTTCCAATGTGGACGTCCAAAATACCTTGGGAATCAGACTAGAGGGACTTAGCAATGGATTTTGGGGGTGATGAGCAAGAGGGAAGAGTAGAAGAAAACTTGCATCTGTCTTTGAGCTTGTGTGATGGGGAAGATGATGGTGCCATGAAATGATGCCAAAGTTAAGAGGGAAGAACCAGTTATAGACGGAAAGTGATGAATTCAATTTTGAACGTGAGTTTGAAGTGATGACAAGACAAAAGCAATCTATTGGAAGTGTCTCACTATAAAGAGACCAGCACAGGATATATGGAATTGGGAGTCATCTGCATAGAGGTATCCACTGAAACCAATGGAAGAAGACGAGATCAAAGGGGAAGAGGAGATGAAGAAGTCTGAACTTCCCCAAATATGCCACCATCCTTCTTCTCCTTGACCCATATCCCACTGCTCCTCTCCACTTGGACTATGCTGTAGCCCAAATGGAATATTCACCATTCTCTGCCCCTCTGCCTTTTCTCCTACTGCTCCATATGCCTGGAACAGTTGGCCTTCCTCACCTGACCTCTCCCTGCTGTGGCAAGTCTTCCACAGCACTTCTGTATCTGCTCTATTGTTCCACGGCTATGGAAGCAGAACATAGTGAAGGGCTGTGTCTTATTTCGTATTTCTAGAGGCGTTTGTATTGCGCCTAACGCGGTCCTCCATTTACAATAGGTACTTATTTGTCACATCCAATCAACTCATTTACAAAGGGGGAAACTGAGATAAAGGAAGTGACTTGTTCAGAGTCATGCAGCTCGTCAGCAATTGAGTCTGTGGAAGAACATGACTTGCTTTTGGAACTCTCCAGAAATACTGGAGACCAATCGAGACAAGCAGTTGCTACTAAGAGGTCTCTAGGAGTGATAGATTTATCAGCACATGAAGACACTTGTTGGAGGTCACCTTTGGACAATGGCATCTTTCCTACCAACCACTGCAATGAATGCAAGGGGGAAAATTGCACTGTGTAGAAGTATAGACCATTGCTCCTTTTCCACAAATGGCGCTTCTCTCCATGTTAAGTGCCAAGGCTCTCCCCACCCCCATTCAAAGAGTTCCAAGTTACTTTTTTTTTTGCAGCTAACCAAGTGATGGGAAAATGCATGTTAATTTTACTGATGTTTAACCATCTGAAACAATATGACTGGACTATGCCAGGAACATGAAAGAGAGAAAACTTACCGAATCTTTGACCCACTGAATATACTGTTCAAAGTAGTCTATGATCATATTCATATACTTCTTAGTTTCCTGAAAATTTATTGAATATAAAAATAGTTAAGTATATGCCTATATTTACCGATAGAATATTACATATATATGTGTATAAGTGTAGTATATGCACAGACACATTTTAAAAATAAAAAGGATTTACCTCAATAATAATAAAGGAAGCATTATTATTAATGAGGAACTGAGCACTTTCCACAGTGGTAATGACTTGAGACACTTTAACCTAAGAAAGAAATAATTATTATAATAGTACCAAGACATAAAAGGGTATAACTAGAGATTCTTATGCAAATACGTACAATCAATAGCAAACTAATTCACATATGAACTTTAAAGTTGAAAAAGTACTTTACTCATTTCACAAAACTGTTGTAAGTTAGCATAAGGGTTATTTATCTCTGCATTCCAAATAAAGAAATTAAGGTAAAATGACTTGTCAAAAGTCATATAGAAAGGAAGTATCAGAGTTGAGATAAGAACCCAGTTTTACTAATTCCAAGTCCATCTCTCTTTGCAAGGGGTCATGTCTAGTTATAACTAATGAGCAAAAGGAGGTTTCAGGGAGGGGAAATGGTATCTGACCCAGGATTCACAGGCAGTCAGTCTGTGGCAGGAAATAGACTGGAATTTAGATCTCCTGATTTCTTTTACTCTTATATCCTTTCCATTTATTCCACTAGGACTATTCAACCATTGTCCACAGTGGTTACTATGAATGCCAAATGACATCACTGAAGAATTAGTACAAAGACAAGCAGTCTGAAGGAGTTATCAGTAGTGGTTAAAGATTTGCACAGATCTAAGCTTCAGTCTCTTGCCTCATGGGCATTTCTAAAGTTAACATATAAGGTTAGGGGCCCAGTCTTTGGCCATTGAAGACAGAAAATTGAACTGGCCCATGTAAGCATCAAAAACCATGACCTTGACTTTATCAGTTAATGCAAAGCAGCACCCAGAGTGTTTATGGCAAATGGAGTGGTGGCTGCCCATTTACAACTAAGAGCTGAGGAGTAGAACTAGTCTACACCAGACTGCTGGGCCTTCTAACCCAAACCCAGTACCCTAAGTGGACTGCAAAAATACAGGCAGATAAAGTCTTTAAGCCCACTGTATTTATAGGTGCTTGCATAAGCATCTATGTGTCTGGGATTTAAAAGTGGTTGAAGATAAGGACTTTACCTAAAATGTACAATGAAGTAATTCTCCCCCCAAACTGGGTGGAGGACATTTTAAAATTTGAAGAACCTCCCCAGAGGCAAGAACAAATAAACAACAGCAAAAGCTTACCATAAGTTCAGTTGCTGTCTTCTGTAATAACCTGATACTCTGATTTAAAGTGCTCTGGGAAATAAGCAAAAATCATATTTTCCACATCATTATAAGAGACAACAAGATTCTTTGGCTATCAATCCATCACTATTCTGATCTGGCAATAATCTCAATAGGCTTAACAATGGCAGAACAGCCTCATTCTATGAAAACTGCTAGATACTGAGAGCAGTAGTGAATGACCTTACAAAATTCTTTCGAATCCAAGAAATATCAGAACATGAAAAAAACAAGCATTCAATTATTTCCAGATGTATCAAATGGTAATATAGTAGAAGGAAAAATAATAGTAACTTATGAATAGTTGATTAGCAGTCACTGAGTTCTGTGAGAATTGGAAGTATCGGTTTTTACAAGTTGGGTATTTTGTGGGGATGCAGGAGGAAAAGAAATGAATATGAACACAGGAAAGAAAAAAAGTAAGAGGAGAGAGAAAACTGACTAAATAAGCATGAGTGATTTTTTTAAAAATTAAAGGATAGCAAAAATCAACTTAATTTTTAAAAACTCAGTATATTAGTGTTTTTTTAAGTAGCTTATTAGCATTTAAAAAACAGTATACCAGTAATAGGAATGCAAGCATGGGAAGCTCTCTACTATAAATGACAGCCCTTTTTGGGACTGTACTACTTAATATGAAACTCTTATTCAAAACAGGCTTCCCTATAACATCCATCCATTACTCCTAGTTCTGATCCTTGGGCTTACACTGATTCATCTAAAACTCATACTGTCAGATAAAACTTTGAATAACTGAAGACAGTGACAGCATCCATCCAAACCTCCCCTTCCCTCCCCCTAAGTATTTCTCAGTCCTCTTCATCAAAATGAATTCTACAAAATTTAAGTAAGCACCTGCAATGTGCGAGGCAGTGAGTTAGGCTGTGAGGAACCACAAGACAAAATAAAGGCCAATCCCTGACCACAGGGAGCTCACTTGAAATATGGCAACATGGTCCAGAGAAATCATGGCTAGGCCTGGGAGGGTTGGCCTCCTCATTCTAGCCAATCCTCCGCCAACCAGACAAAATGATTTTCCTAAAGCTCAGATCTCACTGTATCAGCCCCCTCTCCCAACTCACAATAAACCTCAATGGTTCCCCATTACTTTTACAAGGAAATATAAAATCTTCTACTTGCTTTGTAAAGCCCTTCACAACCTGGCCCCTACCTACCTTTCTGGTCTTGTTATGCTCTGTTTTCCTCCCTACTCTATGATCTAATGATACACGCATGCCTGCTGTTCCTTTGAATACATCATTTCACCTTTTACAACGGCCATCCTCCATGCTTGGGATGCTCCCACTTTCCTTCAACTCTGCACTCGCATTGTACCTTTTCCAAGGGGCCCTTTCACTGACGTCCCCCGCTAGTGTATGGTTGTTGGCGGGTTTTCTCCTCTAACAGAGCTGGAGCTCCATGTGGGCAGGGGCTGTTTTTGCCCTTTTTTGTATCCTTGGAGCTTAGCACAATACCTGGCACGTAGTAAGTGCCTGATAAATGTTTGATGATCATGAAGAACATGTTTATTGGTAAAAGATCCAGTTAACCCACAAACACATACTTACATTCAATTTTATTAAGGGGGAAGAAGAGGGAAAACAGTGACTAGAACAAAGGGAGAATCAAAAACAGAACAGAAGAAAGCAGAAAGACAATGACTCAAAAGGTTATCTACTAGATAAAAATAAGGCACTTACCCTGGCTTTAACATATTTCTTGACAGTCAGTTAGGAGAGAAAGAATTGGAAAATAAGTAAGAGCCAATTTGAAAAGAAATCTAAGCATAGAGATGTCTTAAAAGGCATTTTTATATCAGTGGCATTTTTAAAGGCTATATCCCACTCACACAAAGATGAACTCAAACACTTGGTCTAAAAAAGCAAAAGTGAAAACCAGCAAGCAAGATTGCTAAGGTAGTAGCCATTTTGTTTGAAATTGTCTTACAGTTTTGTAGACACTGGAGTACAATGATGAAATTTTTTCTCAACAGACGCTAGCTTAACGTATTGAAATGGAAACATGCCATTCATTCCTCTAAACTGGATTTTATGAATGAATTTTTGGTAAGAAAAAAAGTGACAGTAAATTATGTCTTGGGTACTTATTTATTTACTCATGTTTACCATTTCCTGCTCCATAGGGATCACATGCTGACGATGGATCATTCGAATGTTGCTTGCGTGCCCTTTCAGGGCATTCTCCAAAGCTCCTTTGGGCTAGAAATACAGTAAAAATGACACAAGATCAGTAGGCACTTTAGCTAGGCTTCCCCAGGAAAAAATAACATCAGTAACATGAACTAATCTGGGAGCATGGTACAGATATGCATCTTTCCTTTCAAAGGGAGCAGCTGGGGGTGTGGATGGACACCTTTGGAGATGTGATTTTTAAGCTTTTCTGATTTATTTGCTTTTACGAAAAAGCAAGGGAATGGGTAATGGAAAGGAAACACAGCAGCCAATAGACAAAATCCAAGCTTGTGGGTGCTTGATGAATTTCTCTGCTATCCTCTCTCCATTTAAAGTCACTGTAGTCTACGTAATACAGAGAGTTAAGTTTTAAATTCTTAAGCCCTGCACATTCTATCATGCCCTTAGCATGAGAATTCATGATAAGTGCTTCAGTGCTTTGGGAAGGATTAAATCAGGGTCCCTTTCCTGCATTGCCTGAAGCCAAGGGGATTCTGTTGTTTTTGATTGACTGAAATATACACAGTACGACTCAGGATGTGGTTATAATAATTCTCTTTTATCTGGAACTTTAAGGTTTTGCAAAGCTCTTTCCTCACCTACAACTATGGGTGACAGGGAGGACAAGCATTATTATCTCTATTTATATAAATGAGAGAACTGAGATTCAGGGACATAGAGCAAATGCCTTTCCCCAGAGCCATGGGACCAGGAAGTAGAAAGCTGGGATTCAAACTCAGGTCTCCAGAATAAGTCCAAGGCT
Source organism: Petaurus breviceps papuanus (assembly GCF_028583685.1). Classification (NCBI taxonomy): domain Eukaryota; kingdom Metazoa; phylum Chordata; class Mammalia; order Diprotodontia; family Petauridae; genus Petaurus; species Petaurus breviceps. The sequence continues at coordinate 26,515,355 of NW_027185698.1, read as the reverse complement.
CCTTTTGCTACACCATACTACCTTCCCCCAAAAGTACAGACATGATTAAAATAAGACTTATTTCCTGCTTTGCTGAATAAAAAATAATGAAGGAGATAGGTAATAATTTAAAAAAAGGAACCAGGAAGTCTTATGAAACTTCTTATTAGAAATGTTGGTTATGCAGAAAGGGTACATTTTCCTAATGGATACCTTTTATATATAGGAATTTGTTAATAACATTACTTAGAATGGCATAGATACCACTGTCCATCTCATGAAGCATGCATTGGTAATGTACTCAACCTGGGAGCCCTCTGATAAAGGTCATGTGCAACCTGAGGCTTCTAGTTGGTCCCCTAATGCCTTGTTATAGGAAAAGCTTTCTGCTCAGTGAACTTCACACAGAGAGAGAACTTTTCATGAATTGTTTTGGAGATTATCTCCTGCCAGGAAACCAGTACCTGGACATTAATTCTGTGGCTGCAGACATTCTGAAACAAAGTTTATCTAACACATTCATGTTTGGTGTTCTAAGTATCCATCTCCTAGGATATAACCTGCTACTCCTAAGAGTAACATGGTAAATAGAGTGTTGGAGATGGAGACAGAAATAATTGAGTTAATACTTACTCTCAGAATCTTGTTAACTGTGATGCTGGGTAAGTCACTTAACCAATGGTTAATTCAGTTTCATCATTTGTAAAATGGTGACAATAATAATACTTAATTCTGAGGGTTATTGTAAGGATAAAGAGATAAGGTTTGTAAAGTGCTTTGCAAGCCTCAAAGTACTACAACATGGTTATTTTTTTATGTGTCTTAATTTAAATAGAGTAAATCCTTAACTTTTGCATAGATAATATTTCTAGAAAATGTCAAAAACATGAACGTTGATATATTGAACCTGTAGGAAATAGGGGGTTAGGTTCCCATGAGCACCAAAAACTAATCTTTTGCTAGAATCTGTGAAAATACACTTATCTTCAAACAATTCTTCAGAACAAAAAAATTAATTCTGTGCTACAGATATTCGGGCATTAACACCTTGTCTTCTCTCTATGCTATGTCACTGACTTTGTACACTTGGGTTTAGAGCTCAAAGACCTTGCATTACACTTTGGGGGCATAATTGCAACACAAAACTTTTCAAGTTAACTTAAAAACTTAAAAAGTTTTAAAGGCAAACAATGAAAATGTGTAATGAATGCACATGGAGAATTGTAATAGTAAGAGGAAGAAGACCAATAAAGTGTAATACACTAGTAAGACATTCCAAAAGCACTCCACAAACTTGCACACACTGGGTGCCCCATTTTTTTCTCTACTGCACACTGCTACAAATATGTGTGGTTGCCAATGCCAAAGTGAAAATGAGGTTACAAATTTAAAAAAAAAATCACATGAATACTTGAAGTTGTGAATGTTGATGACTTTGTATGTCACTGTGTACTTATGAGTCATTTTGGTTTTAAGCATTTTGAGGGGGTGGGGTCACAGAGGAAACATAGATCTGTCCTAAACCCAATCTACTTTGTATAGTGAGTTCCCTTATAGAATGTACCACATTAATACCTTCTAGCAAAACCCTAGACTCAAGCCATTTATAAACTTTGTTTAAAAATTTTTCCCAGGGCGGCCAGGTGGCTGGCTCAGTGAGTAAGAGCACTGGCCCCAGAGTCGGGATGACCTGGGACCGAATCCAGGCTCTGATACTTGGCACCACACCCAGAAATAACTGTCTGTGTAACCTTGAGCAAGTTACTTAACCCCAATTGCTTAAAAAAAATTTCCCAAAGTTCTGCTCTGGAGTGAGGACACATTGGGGCAGACAATTCAAGAAAAGCCTGACTTCCCCCTTTTAAAAGTCAAGTTCCTCCATGATTGGACCTGATCCATGCAATTCTCAAGTTGAGGACCCTTAGTAGGAGAAGGGGCAGCCCTTGCTACCAGTGCCCAAGGGATTTTACACATAATGAGAATAATAAAAATCATTCACATTTATGTAGCACTTTAATGTCTGCCAAGCAAATTACATACATTATCTCCAAACAGCTGTCAACAATATATCATTCAAATAAATAATTTAAACTTACCAATTGTTCTGCTCTTGCTTCTAAATCGTTGGCAAATGATAACAGATCCACTTTTGTTACACTCTTATTGACCTAAAAGAGGATGTTAAGAGTCTCAGGTGAGATAGCCAGTACAGGTATTTAATTCAATAAAAGAAGATGTGAACAAAAAAGTACTCATTAAGCACTGTCTGCCAGACAATGTGCCAAGCACTGATGATACAAAACAAACATAAAAACTAAACCGTTTTGGCCACTGGCCATCAAGAAGCATACTCTACTGTATGTGTTACCCCCATTTTACAAACAGGAAACACAAATTTAGAGAAGTTAAGTGACTTCTTCATAGTCACTAAATCAGTAAACCTCAGAACTAGGATTCAAAGTTGGATATCCAGATCCCAAACCCAGGGCTCAGCTGCTGTTGTTACAGGTGACAGAAGCCATAAAATTTGTAAAAGGCATAAATATTTTCAAAGCTTGAATTTTCTCTGAATAATAGATTCAAGAATATAGAAATCTTACCTCAGCCAAGTAAGCTGCAAAATCGATTCCATCTATTCCTGAGAAACTGAAATTCAAGAGGTTCTCTTTTCCTACTTCATCCAGCAAAACTATGGTGCTAAGGTTTATTTTAATACTTTCAAATTGAACTGTTAGATCTTGAGTATACTGTATTAAAAAATTAAAAAAAAAACACACAAAAAGTAGAAATGAATTTGCAGAGATTTCTGCATTGAATCTTTTAAGTGAAAAAAAATGGCATCATTAGATTGATTTCAACAGACATTTATTTAAAAATCTTTGTGCAAGGCTTCAAGATAAGAACTGGGCACACAAACACAAAAACAAAAAACAACACAGTACAGTGCTTAGAGTGCTAGATTTGGGGTAGGATGACCTGGGTTCAAATCCTGGTTATGCTGATTACTATATGTGAGACCTTGAAGAAACAACTTAACCTCTCTGAGCCTCAGTTCCCTCACCTGTGTAAATGGAAGGGTAGGCTGGACTTCTAAGGTCTCTTCCAAACCAAACTCTATGGTCTTATGAAACTGTTCTCAAGGAGCTTCCATTCAACTTGGGTCAGGGGGACAACACAAAAATAGATATGGTATTGGGAGAAGGAGGGAGTGGAAAAGTAGGAAAGGGAGGAGGGAAGAGAAAGTGGAGAGGGAAGCGGGGAGAAAAGGGGGAAAAGGATAGAGAGAGGGAGAAAGAAGGGGAAGAGGGATGGAGAGCAGAAGAGAAAGGGAGAGAGGAAGGGAAAGAGGGAGCGAGATAAGGAGGGAGAGAAGGGAAGGAGAATAAGCAATAAAAAACTGGCAGGATGGAGGAAAGCAAACCACCTACATGGATAGTAGGGAGTATTAACTCCCTACTTGACTAGTACTTCACTTAAGAATAGGGGTTGTTAGGGGCAGCTAGATAGCGCAGTGAATAGAGCACCGGCCCTGGAATCAGGAGGACCTGAGTTCAAATTTGATCTCAGACACTTAACACAAAAACTAGACATGTGACCTTTGGCAAGTCACAACCCCAAATGCCCTGCAAAAAGGAAAAAGAAAAAAAAGAATAGGGGTTCTTAACCTCCAGTCTGTAAACTTAAAAAGTTTTTGATCACTGATTTTCAATATAATTGGCTTCCTTTATAATCCTCTATATTTTATTTTATGCCTTTAACACTGTGAATCTAAGGAGTTCATAGGCTTTATCAGACTGCCAAAGGGCTCCATGACGCAGAACTTTAAACATGGAGGAGTCTCATCATGGCGGCCCCAAATCAAGCCCCAAATCAATCAAACCAAGCAAAAAGCATTTAGTCAGTGCCTACTATTATACTCAAAACCTTTGGAGATGTAAATGCAAGGGCCTTGCCCTAGAGGAGTCACATAGCTGGGGACTGGACCAGGAAAACAACAGGAAGATGAGACAGAGACAGTGTTGAATACAATGTCCCAAAAGGCTTTTAAATTTTTAAACTAATTTTTAAACCATAAAACCTTAAATGTCAGAAAGTCAAGAAAGTGAGAAGCTTTTCCCAAGCCCCCCAATTAACTCCACCCATCCCATCACAAGCTTCTGCACCTTAGCTATTAAAGTTTTAAACTGCACTAAGACTTGGACACCCTGTATAACAAAGCATTATGAGAAATAGTTTAAAAACACAAATATCTTAAGATTTCAGAGGACAGGGAGATTTCAAAATAAGGAAACTTTGAGAGGTTAGGAAGGTTAAGGGATTTGCCCAAGGTCAATCAACAGAAGGGCCTGGGCCATGGACTCTAAATTTTTCCATCTAAATCTTTCCATCCTACTATGCTGTCTCCTACTGGAGGTACATCTTGAGTCCCGCCATAAAGAACAGGGAAGATTTGGATGACTGGAAGGAATGAGCAAAGATCTGGCGGTAGGGTGGGGCAGAGGATACAGGCAGATAATAAAGAGTGATCTGACTGAATTTGGGATGACATAACCCAATTTGAATGATCATGGGAGGCTTAGAGTAATGAAACTAATAGCTAACAGCTGAATAGAACTTTAAAATCTATGAAGTACTTTCCATCTATTTTTTACATGAACCTATAAGGCAGGTGCTACAGGAATTGTCATCCTCATTTTACAGAGAGGGAAACCGAGGCTCAAAGAGTTGCAGTGATTTGCAAAGGTCTCACAATGGATAAAGTATAGAACTAGGATTTAAATCTGGGTCTTCTAATCCCATCTCCAGGATTTTTCAACTATGTCACGCTGCCTTTCAAAAGCAGGCAACTGAAGGATACAATCCCACATCAATAAATAGAGTGGGGCTTTAATAAGACTAACAGATGCTTATGTAATGCTTTAAAAGTTTGCAAAGCAATATGCTTCCTTGTATGAGCCTCACAACAACCTGATAATGGAAGTAGTACAGATATGATTACCCCTATTTTACAGATTATGAAACTCAGGTTTAGATGTAAGATGTATTAAATGTCCTGAGATCATATAGCTGCTAAGTATCCGAGATGATTATCTTAACCAGTTGACAATGTCACTTCCAAAAGGACAAACATGCCACTGCATGATCAATCTCGCAAATATGGGGAAGGGGGCATCACGTGCCAAGACTTCACCATAGAAGAATATATAGCCTTCCCCAGGAAGCTTTGACTTGAGCAAACCACATTAAGAACATTTATTATTAGTAAACCCACAAGGCAAGTTCTGCAGCATGAGAGATAACTTCGTTACGTGGAATAATGTGTCCATTACATACCGAGTTCTATTGACTTACCTGACTAATGGACAGAAATTTGCTGATATTGTAGAATTTATCAAGCTGCAGAGAGGTATAAATGCCTTTATTTTTCTTGCAGTCACTATGGGAAATAAACACATCAATCATATTCAGAAAGGCTGAACTGGTGCTATCTATGTTCTTTGCTGATGATTAAGAGGAAAGTTATCTGAAATTTCTGGTTTGTGGTTGTTGTTTTTTAATCTGAGAAGGTAGAAGAGGTTCTAATGCTGAAGATACATCAGGGGAACCGAGAGTGTAATGAGTTATTTCCAGGGCTCACTGATACCTTCCTAACTTTGGAATTGCCCATGCATTCAGTATATATTTCCTGCTGGATTTTTTTCTGGTCTTTAGATAAGCATTAAGTAGTCACAGAAAAATATCCTGGGAAGCAATAACTCTATAGGGAAAGTGAACAGGGTCAGAGACAATATTTAAAGCAACAAAGAGATGCATGATTGGAAATGGTAGTAGGCTAGTTATATGCCCAAAGTGAAGAATAAGAAAGAACCATCCTGAGGTTTGCAAAACACTTTGCAGACAATATTTCACTTGCCCCACAAAACAACCCTGTGAGGATGGTGCTATTGTTATCCCCATTTTACAGGTGAGCAAACTGAAGCTAAAAGAGAGCAAGACTTGACCGGAGTGAACTTGACCAGAGCGACACTACTAATAAGCATTTGAGGAAAGAATTGAACTCAGGAATTCTCCCATGTCCAAGGACAATACTCAATCTACAAAAGGCCTCCAGTCCACTGGATCAATAATCAGTTAAGGATTCATGGAAGAAAATGGGGAAAAAAAAATCAAAGGATAAGAAGGCATGGATGATTGGAAATATGGCTGTATGGAAGGAAAATCCACATCAATGAGGTGGCAGAACCACTGAAGCCTTACGTAGCTACCAAAGAGATTTCCCTCCATTCCACCTCTGCCCCTCCTTCTGTGTTTTATTTGGACCAATTACAGATAAAATCAAATTATATGGACTTCTTATATCCAGGGGACAGCCAGAAGGTCAGCATCAGCATTCCAAATCAAGGACAATGTTCAGCTATGTGACCTTGGGCTACATTCTCTATGCTACAGTTTCTTTTTCTGTAAAGAGGGATGATGCTGGCCAAAGATTTACTTCCCAACCATACTCATCCACTGCAACTATATTCTTCTCCACAGTTGTGCTACTGTCATCCTTCCCTCTCCCATAGTCACAGATTCATAGCTAAGGCCCTTATATCTTTTTCTGGAAGTTCCAATCATGATGCCACAAGCATTGGTGAACTAGGAGAGTTCCAACTCCCTGTACTGATGTCTTATCAGGAGATCGAACACGTTCCAGGCACCCTGAATTGGAACTTGTAATAAGTTTTGACACAGGATCCTTATGTGTAGTAGATTTATAATAAACATCCACTGGACTGAAGTAAAGTATGAGTTAAATGAATTTGTGTGGGATAGCCAAGGACCTTAACTATACCTGATAACATTATTTCTGTGGAAAAATAAATTCCAAGTTCCAATGAAATGAACCTTTGCAACACCACTTGCTCATAAATTGGGAGTTATTTACACATGTGAAAGCACTTTAGAAAGTAAAAAGTACATAGCATTATGTAATAATATATTATTGTAATTAAATCAGGTGGGAGCTGAGTCTAATGGTGACTGGTTCCAAAAGTATTATTCTGATTGTGTTAAAATGAATATTAGATAATAGGTTTACTAGTTGTTTAGGAAGTTATGTTGTATACTGTACAGAGGGCCAGCCTTAGGGTCAGTAAGATAAGGGTTCAAGTCCTAACTCCAAAACATATTAGCTATGAACTATGAGCAAGTCACATAACCTCTCAGTGCACCCCAGACAACTCTACAACTCTGACATCACCACCCCCACCAACCATTAACACTACTAGCATATGTAGAGCTTACAATAAGCTAGGTACTGTGAGCTGCAGAATTCTATCACTTGAGAGTTTCTACAATGAGAATATCCTAATAGCTTGAATTTTAGTTTTGTCCAGAGGGACAGCAGAACTGATGGACAGAGAGCAGCATTCAGATTATGGAAGACTTTTTTCTGCCACAAATTGACTGCGTAACCTCAGGCAAATCACTTGATCTCTCAATGCCCTGGGCAATTCTCTAAAACTGTAATTTTCAGAGAGGTGCCAACCTCCTTTGGTAGAGAGATTTTCCTCAACCACATGTTCCTTCATCAGTGAAATCACAAGTATAGTACCTCTCCATAACTAAAGACTATATATTTGATGTTTTTCCTTATTAGAATCTGCTGATAGTGCTAAATTTACAAAAATAATAAACAAGAACTTCTCTGAGTGAAGTAAGCAGTGGGTTACCTATGAGATGACTGCTAACACTGTCTTTAATATTTTCATGCATGAGCTACAAGACGGGGCAGTCAGGAAATTGTCTCAGTTTGCATTTGATGCTAAAACTTTTCCAGGTTGTTAAATGCCCATTCAATGAAGATAAGTTATGGGAGAGTTTTGCAAGACCTTGTAAATAGGGGGGGGAAAAGGTAAATGATTTTTTTTTGCCTTTTTTTTTGGAGGGCAGTTGGGGTTAAATAACTTGCCCAAGGTAACATGGCTAGTTTTTTTGTGTGGATATTAAGTGTCTGAGGCCGGAACCAAACTCAGGTCCTCCTGACTCGGGACCAGTGCTTTACTCACTGCATCACCTAGCCGCCCCAGTAAATGATTTTCAATGTTTAAACTAATCATATAAGGAAAAGAGATACAAGATTGTAGGTTTTAAGCTATCAGACAGGACCCAGGAGAGAGCTCTAGGAATGCTTATATAATGTTCCCTGGATAATATCATTCCTCATATTTTTAAATGGCTCTATAATCTACAATGTATTTTCTTATTATTCACATTTTACAGATGAGGAAGCTAAGAGAAAGGAAATGACTTGCCCACAGTCACATAGTTGGCAAATGGAAGAGCTGGAATTCAAAGTCAGATCTTTTGATGCCAAATCCAGTTCTTTGTCTAGGCTGGAAAACAAAATGGAGCTGCAGGGGGTAGGCACTGGATTAAATGAAAATTTTAATATTTTTAAATGATTAAACTAAAATTCTTAATATTTTAAGATAAAATTACCATGAACATTATAAAGAAACTACCAGTGAAGACTTTTGAAGGCAATGCTCTCGTGTTGAAAAATTAAAACCAGACAAAACCATCACCATGTCATACTAAAGCTTTCATCGGTAATTTCTGTACCTGTAAACTTGTTCAAAGGTGAGATTAACATCAGGATTTTTAAACAGGAGACCCGAAAGGTAGTTTTTCCATTGTGCATTGAATAAATAAGGGGTATCCAAAACCTAGAACCCAAAAGGCCTCTCATTATTATTATATAGGTAATTAGTTACATTAATCTTATGAAAAATAACCTCAACATTTCCCCTTCCTCTTTACTTGCTTTATATATGAGGAATTTAGAAGACAGCTTAATTTTCCCATTCTAATCTTGACTTTCCAGTTAAAAGGTATGACATGGATCACAGGATTTAATCCAGAAAAGACACTCTGAAGGGGTAAGTATCTTACCTATGGTAGCACCCAGTAAAGCTTGGATTGAAGCCCAAGTTTAAATTCAATGCTCCTTCCTCTTCCCTATGGTATGGATTTTGAATGCATGGCTTTACCATGGAGTAGCATATGCAATGCAATACCAAGCACCTTCTGTTCAGTAGAGTAGGACCCAGAAATGGGAAAACAATTGGCTTGTTTGTAATTATAAAACCCAAAGGACTTAGCAAAACAGTGATCTGAACCTAGTTTCCATTGGTACAGCTGAATAACTGAAATATCTTTGCTATAACCAGTTCCCTTAATGGTCTTTAGTAGCTGATTCTCTAGGGAGAGGTCTAAGACCAAATGGGAATAAACACTCCATTCCATTACTGACTCTGGTCTAAGACCAAATGGGAATAAACACTCCATTCCATTACTGACTCTTCTGATAGCTGAAGCCCTCTCACATGGGAACTCTACCTCACAAAACATTTTAAAAGATGTTTTAAAATATAATTTTATTTATAGACTGACTCCACAAAGAATGTTCATTGTTTTAAAGGGCAGCTACTAATCTGAATAATACATGCAGATTATTCTATTTGCAGCCAAGAATCTGAAATAATTGTTTCTTTTGCCTACTGACATAAAGACCCTCAATTCATTTGATTAATTGCTTCTTTTTCTCCTCTCCTCTTCCACCCCCAAGCCACATTCTAATTATAGGAATTTAAAAGTTTGGATTATGACACCAAAATACACAGGCATACACACACACACACACACACACACAACCAAAACCAAAACCATTATTAATCACATTTTTACCTGAAATATAGCCTTGTCTTTAAAGGGTTCACAGACCAATTTTTCTACGTTTCCACCCAAAACAAACGTGGAAACCACTATGATCATCAATGCCCAGGAAAACAGGAAACTGAATCCAACTCCACTGTAGGAAGAAGGGAAAAAAAGATCAACCCAGCTAGTAAGACTCACAAAGTATTCACTGTCTGAAAACAATATATGGAAATGATGGACCTACAACCTATTGATTTTTATAGGTTATTATTTATAGGTTTTTATAGGTCAGTCCAAACTATTAAGGACGGTACCTTCCCTTTGCATGCAATAAAGCTTATCTTTGTTCTCCGCACGTCCCTAAAATGTGGTTGGTGAATCTATGCACCTTCTGTCAAATAGGGTGTTGTGGGCCTAATAATAATATTATTGTTAAATATTATTATATATTATATAATATATATAAAAATAATAATATGGGCAGATAGGAATGTGTCATCAGATGATATTCCAGATACCTAAAGGATCCTTCAAACATCAAAAGGTCTCATTAAAAAGAAACAAAACATTTTGTAAGGTTCCATTTGTAGATAGCTCAGTAACACTCATTAAGATACAGACAGAAAACCAGTACTAGAGGTTAATGGTAGCAATGGAGTTGTCTAGACAAAGGGTGGGAGCCCAGGTTGGTCTCTTCTACTCCAAGATGAGAGACTAGAAATATCAGGAAAAGTAAAAGTAACTAGACAGAGACTGATTGAGGAGGAGAAAGGAGAATAAAGGTGGGAACATCAGTGACATGAGAAGTTGTTTCAATGCCTACATTAGGTTCATTTCAATCCAGTGAGGATAAAGTGCACCACTACAGAGAACTGTTTCTCCTTCAGGTTTACTGGCACCCCTCTTCTACCCACATGACATCAAAATGGGATCCAGAATAGAGGAGGAAATACTCTATTTTCTTCTCCCCATCCCCCAACCAATTCTGTGTCCATATATGCTATTGATGATTTTATTAACAACAATTTGCCATTTTCAGTGGGTTCAAACTAACCATTGAGGTTTATAGCTGCAGCTGATTCTTTTTTAAAGTATCTTTGATTCTTTCTCTATCCCTCCAGGCTGAATGTCATAGGAAGTCACACCCCCATCTCCCACCTCCTTCCCCTTCTAAGAGACAGAAGAAGCTGAAGCTTAAATGTTGCCACAGCTAAAATCACTTCTTCCTTCTGGGTTTCCAAGATCATTTAAACAATTTTCCAAACAAAATAACCCATTATCCTAACCATTCTAATTAGTCTGATTATCCTGACTGTGCCTGCCATATTTTCTACTCCTGCAATTCTCTGGCTATTTACCAGATGTCTACAAGAGATGTGTTAGGTCTATAAAACATGGGAAAGAGAGTAGTTCTGAGGGAACCAACAGGAAAGACATGAGAGCTCCACCGAACATTTAGGATCACCTGAAGTCAACTTTGAAAAAGCTTAGGGTAGAAACTCATTATGGGCAAGTAAAAATATGCATCTATTCTGGGATTCAGCATTTCCCTATTCTCTGTCAATCACAGAATACATTATATAAATTGCAGGAATAATATATTGCGTTTAAGTAGAAGAGGGGTGTGTTGGACGTGGGGGTGGGGGTGTTTTCTGGCCTGAGAATCACACTTTGGATCCATCCTAAACTGTAGTTTCCCTGGGGGGATTAGAATAGGAGGGAGTTTAAGACAATTTATGAAAGGTACACTCAGTGAATACACAGCAACTTAATTTCCTCTCTTCAAGCCATTCACCAAAATGGAATACCTCATTCCATTGCTGCTTTGGGGGTAAGAAGAATCAAGAGTACAAAAATGGTGGCATTTTAAATAGTCAACTCACAATCAATAGCTGTCAAAGAATGGGAATTTGAGGAACTACCAATAAACTGGAGAATTATGGTATATAAATGTGATGGAATACTATAATGTTGTAAAAAATGATAAAAGAGATGGTTTCACAGGAACCTGGGAAGATTTATATTATCTGATACCACTTGAAGTGAACAGAACCAGGACAACAATTTGTACAATGACAGCGATATGTCAAAGGCAAACAATTTTGAAAAACTTAGGAACTCTTCATCAGTGTAATGATCAACCACAATTCCAAAAGGACTAAGAAAGAAACAAGTTGCCCATCTCCTAAGCAAGACGTGAAAAGACTCGATTTAAGAATAAGACCACAGTGAATAGAGCACCAGCCCTGGAGTCAGGAAGACCTGAGTCTTGACACTTGACACACTTACTAGCCATGTGACTTTGGGTAAGTCAATCCCAATTGCCCTCCAAAAAGCAAAAAAAAAAAAAGAATAAGACCAACTTTTTTTTGATGTGATCAATGTGAAAAGTTGCCCTAATTGATTCTCAAATGAGAGATGGGGAGGCTACAGTGGGAGGGAGACTTTGATTGATATCTAAATCTATAGACATACAGATTTTTTTTAAATCAATCTGCAGATAGGAACACATCACCCATCGTATTTAATAAGCTACAGTGTCTCCTTATTTACAGTCCTTCATCATCAACCTTGTTACCTACTCCCCCCCCACCAAGCACTCTGAAATCCAGTGACACCAACTTCCTTGCTGTTCCTCACACACACCACCATGTTTCTTAACTTTGCATTTTCACTGGTTAACCCCCCATGGTGCTAATTCTCTCACTTCTTCCTCCCTGGCTTATGTTCAAGTCTCATTTAAATAAAACCGAACTTAAAACCTGACTTTTGAATCACTGATGCCAAATGGTAAACCAATATTTGTAAAAAATGATGAAACACATCCAATCACATCAAACTCACCAAACAATTTATTAAGTAAATCTATTATGTTTTAGTGAATGCAAAAAAAGCTTCTCTCCTACCTTTATCAAAGGTCAGCTAGTGAATTTCCCTCTACATTAATGTTCTTGCATTTTTACATCTGTAACAAATGGGCTCAAAACCCTAAAATTATTCATTGGGAAGATTCCTAAACATATTGGAAAACTGTCTCCAACTTATAACGTAATCCATAAATCCAATTAAGCAAGTCCCATACACTACAAGACACTGAAAATAGATGAATGAGTGAGGGTGCCACATTCAACCTTTCCACTTTGGGGCACTCCCACTCTTCCTTTAGGGTATCCTAAGTATTATCTGTGATGCGTGCTTGCCTAACCTACAGAGCTAATGAGGATACCTCAATCTCTTTTTTTTTTTGGAGGGGGGAGGGCAGGGCAATTGGGGTTAAGTGACTTGCCCAAGGTCACATAGCTGATAAATGTTAAAGTGTCTGAGGCTGGATTTGAACTTGGGTCCTCCTGACTCCTGGACCAGCACTATGCCACCTAGCCACCCCCCTCAATTTCCATATCAAATATTTAAAGTCTAACTTCTTCCTTATTTTAGCTAAAATAAGTGTAAATAGAATTTCCTCTACTTTCTTCCCACAATTAAAAGAATCATCACTCTTTTCTTCACAAGTACACACACACACACACACAACTTGGAGATCACTAGCTTTGATGCTCACTTATACTTTTACTCATTGCAAAGGTACCCAAACCAAAGAAATTACATTTGAAAAGCTGAACGTAATTTAAGAGTACCCACAGTTCTGGACCTTTGTGTTCTTTAAAATGTCACTGTCCATCCAAGGGATTCTCTCACTCTCCATCCTACAACCTGGAACTCTGGAACATTTCCCTTGAATTTGTCACAAAGAAAGAAAGTACTCACGCCATGAGGAAGTTGCCTCCTGTGTTTGATATGCAGCCACGGTTGGTCGGAGTCTTGTGTTTGTTATAACCACAGGTACCACACAATAATCCCAGGTAGTAAAAGACCAGAATCAGAATCAGCAAACAGCAGGCGATTAAACAAGACAGCCATCTGATGAAAATGACAATTAATATGTGCATTATAAAACATTTGCACATTAAGGAACAAATACAAGAAACTGCAGTGGGAAAAGCCAAACATTCTTTTATTTTTTCTTTCTGGAGGGGGGAAGGTAGGGCAATTGGGGTTAAGTGACTTGTCCAAGGTCACACAGCTACTAAATATTCTTAATAAAACTCTTCCTTTAGTCAAAACTGCCACAGTTGTCCCCCTATCTTAAAATGCACTTCTTTCTTCAACCATAGCTAATAAAATCTCACCTTCTCAAAATATAGATCAGACACCACATCCTACCAGTGTTCTTTCTGATTACTCAATTGTTAGTATTTCTCTTCCCAAAATTACTTTGTACTGACTTCTTTGAAATTACCAACCTGGGGGCATTTAGGTGGCACAGTGGATAGAAAACTAACCCTGGAGTCAGAAGGACAGACCTGAGTTCAAACTCATCCTCAGACACTTAACACTTACTAGCTGTGTGACGGTAGTCACTTAAGGCTGACTGCCTCATCCCCATCTCCCCTCCCCCCCCAAATTATTAATCTATATACATGCTGTATTCCCCCAGTTGAGTCGGTAAGCACTTTGAGAACAGGGGCTGTTTCATTTTTACCTTTGAATCTAGTGCCTTAGACATGGAAGGTATTTAATGCATGTTTATTGACTTGAATTGGATCGGACTGCTAGAGGTCCTGTAAGCAGGGCCTAGGGTGAGAACCAGAAATACTTGTTTTTGAAAGTCTTTTCCCAAAAAAGAGTGGTGGGTTAGAAGATACTGGGTTAGTAATTGCAACACACATTTTATGTGCCACTTGATTTCTGTCTAGACCTGTGATTTCATCAGTACAGGAGAACTGTGGTGAGGAGGAAGACACATACACCACTGCAAATTAGCAACTGTCTCCCCTTTTATTGTCACTGTGAGTAGTCTAGGGCACTAAAAAGTTAGGCGAATTGTCCAGAGCATAGAACCAATGTGGCAGTGGCAGATCTTGAACCAAAGTCTACTCTCTCAATCAATCAGTTGAGTACTCATTAAAGGTTTTTTATGAGCCAGGCTTTTTGTTAAACACTGGAGATACAATGCAAGGCAAAAATAGTCCTTTACTCTCAAGGTGGTGCAGTGAATAGAGTTCTGGGTCTGGAGTCAGGAAGGTCAGAGTTCAAATCTCACAACCTATGTAAATCACTTAACCTTGTTTACCTTAGTTTGCACCATCTGTAAAATGAGTTGGACAGGGAAATGGCAAACCATTCCAATTTCTTTGCCAAGAAAATTTCAACTGGAGTCACAAAGAGCACAACATGATTGAAACTACTCAACAACCACCACCACCACCACCACCACCACCACAAACCCTTAAGGAGCTCAGTCATACCAGGGAGACATGACAATATTTATAAATCTGGATGGTTGACAGTGACAGTACTACTACTGTCATTTTATACATGGAGACCAAAAGCTTAGAGAAGTCAAGCAACTTGGCCACAGTCAGTATAAGGGCAATGACTTGGACCCAGGTCTTGGGACTCCAATCCCCATGTTCTTTCTATTACGCTTCCTACTTAAGCAATACTTGAATAAGCTCTCTTTGGAGACTATTAATAAGCATTTCTATAAGGCTCATCAATTCAAGTTTTATCATTAATATTTATTTAAGTGAAGAAAAGTGAAGGAAGAATTCAGAAACAAAAGCTACTTCACAAGGTCTTTATGAACAATAGGCTGATACTATTCCATTCTCTAGGCTGGAAAAAAAATATATCCAGATGCATTAAATATTTAGAAATGTTACAAGCATCCTAAATCAGGTGCCCAAAGAACGTCAATCTCCATTTTACAGAGATGCTGTCAGTTTGCCTAGACATTCCAGAATAATGGATGTTCAATTAGTTTTAACTGGCATGCCCACAAGCTCTAACAGTCTGTCCCAGCAGCTGAGAAATCTTCAAGAATGGGAGATATGCAATCAAATATTGGAAAACAACGAAATAAAACCAAATGAAATCACTTTAACTCTATAGTGCCTGACAAAATGTCTCACTGAACTACTTCCTTAGAGGAAAGCAGAGCATCCGGAGGGCTGGCCGAAGAGTCAGGAAATATATAGGTTCATAACTACATAACTACGGTTAAGTCACAACTTCAGTGAACTTCATTTTCCTCCCATGATAATGATAATAATGTAATAGTAGGAGTTGTCATCGTAGTAAACATTTACATAGTACTTACTCTGTTCCAGGCTCCACACTAAGCATTTTACAACTGCCATCTCATTTGATGATCATAACAACTCTGTAAGATTGGTGCTACTATCCACATTGTAAAGGTGAGGAAACTGAGGCACACAGGGGTTAAGTGACATGCCCAAGGTCACACAGCTAGAAAGTATCTGAGGCTGAATTTGAACTCAGGCGTTTTGACTCCAGGCCCAACACTCTAGACATTGTACCACCCAGCTGATGGGAAGAGGAGTCATTCTATTTTTCTCTCAAAAGGTTGTTGTGAGGTTCAAATGAAATAATGTTCATAAATAACTCAGTTGCATATAAACTCCTATTACTGTTTTTCCATCTTGTCTTAGTCTATCTTCATATCCCCTGTACCTTGCACTGGTTCTGTCCAGGAGCTTCTAGATACCCTAGTGCATAGAGCGCCAGATTGGGAGTAAGGAAGATACGAGTTTCAATCCTGCTTCAGTTAATAGCTGGACAACACTGGAAGTCAATCACCTAACTTTTCTAAGTTTCAGTTTGCTCAGTTATAAAATGGGCACAATAATAGCACTTCCCTCACAGAGTTGTGAGAATCAAATAAGATAATAAATATAAAGCGCTTGATAAACTTGATAAAGTATTATATGAATGTTAGCTTCTCTTATTGTTATTACTACTGTGAGAACTCAACAATTGCTTGGTGTTATTGTTGCTAGGAGACACATATGCTGGGCAGAGGAGTAAGAAATATTATCATAAAGCTGGAAAGGTCCTTAGAGACCACTGATGGTTTCGTTAAACCGCTCATTTTATAGAGAAGACTGAGGCCTAAAGACCCAGAATGTCAGGGTTCCTTCAACAACACCATCATTGCTTTTTCACGTATAGCAGATAAAGTTTAAGCACACTAGATAGTCCAGCAAAATTAGCAATCAATCAATTAAAATCTATTAAGAGCGTACTATGTGGGACGGCTAGGTGGCGCAGTGAATAGAGCACCAGCCCTGGAGTCAGGAGGACCTGAGTTCAAATCCGTCCTAAGACACTTAACACAAAAACTAGCCATGTGAACTTGGGCAAGTCACTTAACCCCAATTGCCCTCCCCCCAAAAAAAGAGCATACTATGTTCCAAACGCTGCTAAGTGCTGAACTACAAGCATTCCTGGGCCAAATGGCCTATCCTAGGAGTTGACACAGCCTTGAGACAATCACCTCTACCCCTTTTATGAATTTCTCTGTTTAAGGTACCATCCATTCCTGGTAACTCAATTAAAATTTCAGTCATCCTTGACTCTTCCCCTTCCCTACATATCTAGTAAATCACCAAATTTTCCTGGCTTTACCTTAAAAATGTTGCATTTTAGAGCTGAAGGGGACTTTAGAGTCCCTCATTTTACAGACAAGGAAACAGAAGGTCAGCAATGTGCCATGGCTTGTCCAGCATCATATAACTCAATCACCTAACTCCCAGTTAGGGCTTTTACCTATACACCAGAAAAACTCCTAATCACCATTACTCTTAGGGTTCAGACCTTCATTATCTCACAGCTCCTTTTACAAATCTCAACAAGTTTTCCAATCTTTCTATCTTCAGAAAATCAAAGAATCTGGGAGCTAGAAGGGCCCTCAGTGGTCCATAGAGAAGAGAGCCCCACTGACCATATGGTCACCTAGACTCTGCTGGAAGACCTTATGGCCTCTTGAAATAGAGAATGCTCATTCTACTTCTGAATAGCTAAAATTGCTAGGAAGCATTCCCCAACATTGAATCGCCATTTAACTTTATAACTTCCACTCTCTGCTACCTGTTCTGCCTTCTGGGGCCAAAGAGAGTAAGTTTGATCCCCGTACCCGTGTTGCCGTTGTTATTTTCAGCTGTGTCTGACCCCTCACGACCCCATTTGGGATTTTCTTGGCAGAGATAATGGAGTGGTTTGCTTTTCCTTCTTCAGCTCATTTTACAGATAAGGAAACTGAGGCAAGCAGGGTTAAGTGACTCACCCAGGGTCACACAGGTAACAGGAAAATGAGCCTTCCTGATTCTAGGTATAGCTCTGTTATGGGAATGGGAATTTAAGATCTTCCTTGCCCCTAGGCTCTTTGATAGGCTTAAGTGATTCTGAGAACCTTCCCTGATTTGAAAATATACTCTGCTCCCTAATAGGCTGAATGTAGTCATATGGAGGCTGTGGAGGGAGGCTTGTTTTTCGGGAATGCTCACACCTTGTTACTTTGTGATTGGGCAGTGGGACAAGAGGGTTGTGACATTCTCTGAGCCAGGAGAAGGCTATATATACCCTGATGTGAGGTTTTGTTTTGGGGCTCACTTTGAGAAGAGTTGTGTGATTTGACCAGATGAGACTCTGGGCAGCCGTTGAGAGCCCCCCGGCTTTGAAAACCCAGATGTTGGTGCTTCCCTGTCTGATAACTGACGAGGTATGGATGTAATGGTCAGACAGCTGGAAGCCTGTCTGCTGATCTGTTTCTCTGTATTTGTTGTCTGCTTGTAACCTGTTGTATTCTCTGAAGTTTGGGGTGTTGACCTTTTTCCCCTGAACTAAGAAAATGACATATGTTTGATTAAAGCAAGATTGTTAACCCATTTTGAGTTGCTTTCCTTTAGAAAAGCAGATCTAAGAACCTGTGTTGGCAGCCACCCTGGGTGTGCTGGGGTGCTTGCTGTTACAGGCTCTCTATCCACTGCATCACCTAGCTGCCTATCTTACCTCTGACAGCACTTCAGATATCTGAAGACAGCTCTCACACCCCTGAAATCTTCTCTGGGTGAAACATGACATGAACTGGAGATCGTTCATGATCTTGGTTGTCATTAACTGGACACTTCCCAGCTTATCTTCCTACCTCTCTGATCCATCCTCTAGACATCATCTTTCTAAAAGCACAATTTCAGGTTCATTCTCCTACCCATTACCTATAGGACAAAGTCCAGTCCTCAATCAGGCTCCAACTCATCGTTCCAACTTTATCTCTTACTCCTTGCCTAAATGAGACAGCTCTAGTTCTAGGCACTGTGGTCTCATCACTGACCTCTGGGTATTTTCGGTCTCATCTCTGCCTCTGCTCTTCTTCTGATCTGCATTCTCCTTTCTCTTCCTACCCCACACTCACTGAAAGGCTCCTCATCTCCCAAGGACCAGCTTACCAATTCAGGCTTAGCACAGTATCTGGCACATAGTAGGCAGTTAATAAATGTTTACAGAATTAAAAAAAAAATTATGGAATCGAAATCCCTAGCAGGCAGTCAACAGAGATTTATCTTCTTTTTGACAACCCAAAGCACCTCGCCTGTACCATACCACAGTGGTAGAGAATCTCTATGGAGCCTGTGCATCTAAGCTTAAAGCCTTGCTCAGGTACTGACTTTGGGCAAGTCATTTCTCTGGGTTTTAGTAGCTCGTCTATAAACTAAGGGGGGCGGACTGAAAGATGTCTGAGGACCCTTCCTATTCCAAATCTAGCTTTCAAAATATTGCCAGGATTTTTCAATATGTTCTCTGGAAAATTTGGAACTCAATATTTAAAAAGAGTTAATGTTAAAAATTATCCTTACATGTAACTAAGGCAAAATAAAATATTATTTAAAAATATTCTCCTAGATTATTTTAAATGTTTAAAATTATGGTACATAATTGAGATGTGTATATATACATGTATATATATATATATACATATATATACACACACACACACACACATATACATCAGAATATAGTGTATTTCTCCCTCCTTGGATGTCTTTAAGTACCTGCTTTAATGACCATTCTGTTACATTATAGGGGAAGATTTTTATTCTATTATTTTTGTTGTTCACTTGTGACCAACTCTGTGACCCCGTTTGAGTTTCCTTGGCAGAGATACTGAAGTGGATTGTTATTTGCTTATCCAGTTCATTTTACAGATGAGGAAACTGAGACCAACAAGTTATGTGACTTGCCCAGGGTCACAGAAATAGTAAATGACCGAGGCCTGATTTGAACTGAGGTCTTCCTAATTAGGCCTGGTGCTTTATTCACCTATTAAAATGTAGTTGAACTAAATGACCTCTGAGGTCCCTTTCCATTCTGAAATTCTGTAAAAATGTGAAATTGTAAAGATTTTGCTCATCTTCACTCAAGAATTGTGATATAACAATTTATTCTGACCATATAGACTTAACAACTACCAACCTGTACCCTTCTTCAGACAAGACTATCCAAAAAATCTAGAATCTAAAAATACTCTTTAGATCTCATCTACTTTACCATCTCTAAGGCAAGTACTCACCTGTAGAAGTCATACTGTTCAACTAAGGGGAAATAATTTTCAATATACGTCTCAGTCTGAGTAAGATAAATTATGAAATCTGTTATTGTCTTCTGAATAGGAAGCATTTTGATTACAACGGTGATATTTGAACCAATGGAATCCAAAACACTTTTGACATCTGAAAATAAATACATCTCTATTATAAAATTACCAACACAATGGGGGAAGCCCACAAAAACATCTCAGATGCAAAATGAAAAGCATGTACCAACACCAATATTGACTCCCGACCTTCCTCGCTTACTTCTATTCTCAAAACAAAGCCAGATGTTGAGGCAAGTATGAATGCAGCCAAACCACTAAAAAGCCATTATTAACAAAATAACATTGTTTACACAGAACTGAATAATGCAGAATGTGGAATCAAGCCAGAGTTTTCCTTTTCTATTTAATTGAGTAAAAAAGAAAAGGTTCTTAACTTGGAAATGATGAAACCTTATAGCCAGTATTTCTTGCACTGAGGAAATAGCCCAATAGGGGCAGGTAAATTTCAAGGACATTTCTGGATGCCCACCAGGTGACTGAATTCTCAGATGAAACACAGTCTTTGGAGTCTATGATTTTTCTCAGGGTACACATTGAAGCACTTAACATTCTATTCTATTTTCTCCACACAGCCAAAAAGCATCAGCCATGCCTCTCAATCAAAATGGATCTTCTAGCTGAACAAATGCTGTTTTTTGGAAACTGAAATGAGTTGAAGATGTTATCAAAACCATGCATCCCAGTAATGGGCTTTGGGCCAATTATACCCTATTACAGAAACATAACCTTTTGGAAAGAGGAGGGGATCTCCAAAATTAGTTCATCTTCCTCCACCTACCCAGAAGGCTTTTTACACTTTATACGACTGACACATACAACACTATGCCACAGGTCTCTGTGATCAAGTGTACTCCAACTAGTTAAGAGAGTTCACTGATCTCTGACAGAGATAAAGCTCAGACATGGGACAGAGCTCTCATTTCAGTGGTCCTTGGTGGGCCTTAGAGGTCTACCATCCATTTCAAAATCTAAATTCTGTAAAAATGATGTGACCAGATTATTTATCTTTTAGAATAATTTATTTTCCTCTTATCTTCTGCCCCCAAATTTAACTTTTCCCATTGATATTTTCTTTTTATTTAAAACACCAAAACATAAATAAATTCCAAGATACAAGCTGTAATGACATTGTAATTATGGTGTTATTTTAAAACACCATTATAAAGACATTGCTAAGGGTCTAGGGACAGTACCTACCCTCAGAAGCAACACAGAAAAGGAGAAACAGCATGGCTCCTTAACGAGAGTGTCTGCATCATATATTTCATGTTCTGCATAGAACCTACAACAATGCCCTATGTGGGAATTCTACAAACACTGAGAGCAATTAGCTCTCAATTAGCATAGAAAAGCTTTGGTCTGCACTCTAATCTCCAGGGACCTACCGCTAGCCTTGGTTCTTTGGCACAGACAGACATTAATCCAATCATTTTCCATTCAAAGGTTTTTTTTTTCAGCTGTTTTAATGATTTCTTTCCCATTTATAATAGTACAATTATGGACTTGATACAGAGCCATTCATGGTAAGGTGGTCTTTATCCTCTCATTTACTACTATCTTTGCACTAGAGCCCAGCTGCCTAAGACTTCTCAGGAAAATGAGTAAATTACAGGTGAAACCTACTCAATTAAATTTAAAATGGCCTTCTGAGAAAACTCTGGCTTGTTTTAGGAAACTCCACTCAATAGGTAACACATCTCCCATAGTGCAGGTAGAGCTTTGAGAAACTTACAAGGAAGAGCTGTGTATATTGGTAAAACAGGTCCACAACGGAAGCACAAATTAAATAGAGATTAGTAAGCAAATTTATATGAGAAGCATACATTAGCAATAACATTGTTAATATCTGCAGAAAGGGAAGGGTGGAAAGATTTCATTTAAAAATATAAAAATCATCTAAAATTCCATAAACGGGATAAAAATTTTTTAATAAAAAGTGGTCCTTTTATAAGAGTGCTCCTTAAGACAGCTTTATAAAACTATGAATAAAATAGTATTTTATAATAGAAATACATCCATGTACATAGACTATCTCCCCAACTAGACTGTAAAGCCCTGGATGACATATACCATGTATTTATCTTGGCATCTATCCAAGCCCCTGGCACAGAATCTTACACATAATAGGAACTTAATATCTGTTGAAATAACTCATGTTTTAGGGGTGCTTTGACAGCAAGCCTAATAGAAGAGGCATTGAAAACATGGCTTATGGCTTTAGCAATCAGAGATATTCATCTAATACATATCAGTAGAGATGGCCTCTGTGAAATAATAACATCAAAAAGAATTAATTATAGTATACTTTCTTGTTTATAGTGGCAAATAACCATATCTTACTGCAAGAGATATCCAACTTTAAAGACAAGTGGAATTGTTTCAAAATTTCATCTAACTCTATAGAATCTTAAGCAAGAATTATGTGCATTTCAAATACCATTTCATCAGCATTATAGAAAATAAGTTTTTCTTTAAAAGCTTATAGGAAAAAATAGGTGCATAAAATACCTGAGAGTTAATTGGTGCTGTGAAAACACAATACCAGATGAAAAACATGCAGGATGGGGGTGAAGGGGTGTTAGGTACACAGGAAAAATTACCTAACTAGGACAAATAGAATAATAATGTTGAAATTTAATGCCATTTGGGTTCAAGTGCTGACTTCGATTGTCACCAGTTATCTAATGTGCTCTTTGGACAATCAGCCAAATGACATTCTAAGATCTGACATAATGGTGGAACTTAATTATTAAGTCACTGCTAGGTGGTACCAGCTGAGTAAACACATAGGGTACTGCTTAAAAATATTAAACTAGAGGAAAAAGTGAAATATCTGTCAATTTTTATCTTGTAGATTTTCATGTGATGGCTACCATTCAAGTGAAAGAAGGTTAACTTCCCAAGAATTTAAGTCCACCATCCCTCTAAGCATTTCTTTAATTAGCAGACCCGACCAAAAGCACATTTCAGATATTTTAACGCAAGCATCAGCACAGAGATGGAAAATGATGTATTTTATCAGTCTCACCTGACAGAATATTCTTGGTTTGATTCTGCACCAAATTAGGCGTATCATTAAATGCTGCATATCCCTAAAATATATTTTTGGGGAAAAAAAAAGGGATTCATACAGTAATGAAAAATCGGTTCATACCTATTCTTCAACCTTGACAACAACATAAATGTAACATATGGCTTACAGACAAAACTAACTCAAAACAACAAACAACTCCCCCGATGCCCTTTTAGATTTTTTTTAAAAGTCACTTTCTAGCAAAGAACTTGAAGAATGTTCTTCAATAAGAAATTCAAAGCAAACATTAACTTACAAATCCTTACAGCTATCTCAAGAAGAGGGAAAAACTTAATACATATAGAGGTAGGGTACAAGATGTCATTATGGAAATGTGTTCCTGAAAATTTGTCTGTAAAGCAAATTTCTGAAACATTTTCCATTTTTTTCCATTGTTAGAGATCTGTCCCCACAGGGAGCTGTGGGAGAGAGGCTAGCCTTAAAAAATAATGAAGTTTACAAGTCAAAAAGTATACATGTAGCTAAATTTGAGATTTAAGAAACAGTATTGTTAGAATCTTTTTCAGATGTCTCTATTAAAAGTCTGTTTATTTGCTGAATTTCTTTATTTATTTAGTCTCTTTCGGTCTATTATTGGCAGTTCAAATGTTCATTTAGTATCCTGGTAAGTTTTTGAATTGTATAAGCTATTTGACTGTTTTGCCCACAGGGGTATCACAGAGTACAAAAAAAGATTACTATGATTCACTTTTTCACTACTCGTGGATTTCCATATATTAAGTTTGTCTTAAGTTAAGCATTATCAGTGTTTGGTCAGATTTTTATGTGTAATATCCTTTTCCAGTCATGCCAATATTAAATTATAGGTCACTAATCTTAGAATTAGAAGGATGTTAGCAGAGCATCTTCTATAATACTCCTACTTCTTGTTTCTGCTCCCATTTGCTAGCAATCTCCATTTTTCTATACTGGATCATCTCCTACATGGAGCCACCCACTAAATTTTCATAAGGAATTCTCTCTTCTCTCTCTACAGTCTCTCCCTGGATGATGTGAACTGCTTCCATTCGTTCAAGTATCGTGTCTATTCAGACAACTCCTGGAATCTCTGTGCTCTGCAAGAGCTTGAATGCCATACCTGTGCTCATTAGGACCTCTTTTCAGCTGATCATTGTTCAATTGGTTAATTTATCATGCTTACTGTACATGTACCATAACTGAGTCTTCCTTCTTCAGAGAATCTGGTTAGACTCAACATACTCAAAGAGCAAAATGGATGCCTCCTCAACCTTTCAATTTCTACCAACGTTAACACCATCATTCCCATTTATGTGAGTCTTCAACTTTGGTGGGATACATGATCGTTCCCTTTATCCCTCATCCTCACATACAACCAGTCACCAAACCCTGTCCTTTATAACATCTCTTGCATCCATCCCTCCAACACTGTTTATACAACTACCAAGCAAGTTCAAGCTCTTATCTTGACTGAGCATGCTAATTGATCTCACTGCTTCCAATCTATCCTCATTACAATCCATCATCAATATGGCTGCTAAAAAGGGGAAAAAAATCTAGTAATGTCACCTCCTTTGCTCAATAATCTTCAGTGGCTCCCTATTGCCCCTGAGATAACATGCAAATTACTCAGTCTATAACTTTATATTCATCTTTTTTTAATATTCCCTTATGTTCTAGTCAACCCTACTACTAGACTGACTATTCTAGTTGTTTGATAAATTTGGTGCCGTATTTCTCACATCCATCCCTTTATACTGACTTCCTTTAAGTGTGAAATTTACTTTTGTCTTAGAATCCTGTTTCCTTCATGGCTATCCCCTCTTGTGCAAAGCTTTTCTCAATTTCCCAAGACTTTGTCGTCACATGTTACTGCCCTGTCCTCTTAAAATTATACCAAATTGTGTCATCTATAGTATCTACACATTGGATGTAACAGTAATTAAGCTGATATTTATTTATACAGTGCTTTGCAAAGATCCTCTCATGTGATCCCAACAGCAACCCTATTAAGTAGGTGCTATTATTATCCTCATTTTAAAGATAAGGAAAGTAAGGGGCAGAGATGTCAAGAGACGTGGTCAGTCACATAGCTATTGAGTGTCTAAGGTGATAATGGAACATGGGCCCTCCTGACTCAAGGTCCAGTCATTCATTTATCCACCAAGAACACAGATTCTTTATGAAAACAGAAAGTATTTTCTTGGTGTCATCCCATCCCCAGTGCTCTGCACAGTCTCACCTAGAGAACAAGTACTTAAATATTTCTTGAAGCAAATTAATGAACTCATTTATCCAGCTACCTCATATTGTAAAAGTAACTAAGATTATAATCTCACTGAAGGCAGGGCACATCAATGTTAAAATTTGCCTTAGAGAATACATAGTTTTGGTGCATGAAAATCATCAATAACAGATCAATAATTTAGCATTTATTGAGTCTCTACTATGTGTTAAGCATTGCACTGGGTATACAAATATGATGAATGAAACAATTCTTACTCATAAGGAACTTACATTCTAATAGGGCAGACAAGTAACATATATAAATATATAACTCATAAAAAACAAAGTGAGTAAATTTGAATAAATACAAAGTAGTTAAATATACGAGGTAGTTTTGGGAGGGAGGGCTTTATTGGGTGGGGAATCAGGAAAACATTCATATAGAAGACAGTACTTGATCTGTTTCTTAAAGGAAGTTGAATCTGAGGAAGAGGAAAGAGGGAGTAGTATATTCTGTGTATGTGGAATGGTCAGTGCTAAGGCCTGGAAATGGAGTGGGGTGTGTGTGTGTGTGTGTGTGTGTGTGTGTGTGCGCGAACGCACACGCACTTGCGTGTACACATGAGAGGTCAGTTTGAATGGATTGCAAAGCACAAACACCCCCATTATATCATGCATACGAAGCTAATTTTTCATATATACATATTTGTATTACGTGTGTGTATAGTATCATATTTTCATGTATCTCAGATTTCATCAATTTGGGCATTCCGTTAGTTCAAAGAATAATCTATCCCTGCCATCTCATCTAAGAAATTCCTGTTCATCTCCTTTCTACAAAGAGGGCCTATTCAATGGACTTAAGGACTTCTTCTGGTTCTTTCAACTTAATATTTTGTGGGTACCAGTTCAGCACTTGAACTATCCCTTCTTCCAGTCATAACTGCCTTCCTTCCTTTGCCTTACCCTATTTCTGCCACGATATCCTTAGATATATAGCAAACATTTCTTCCCTTTTTCCCTTTTGCAATGAAACTAAACTTTTATACTGGAAATTAATTAGAAAATATGATTCCATCAACAGACATTACCTTGACTGCATTAAATGAAGTCCCACTATAATACAAGGAGAACACCTTACTTTTCAAAGGACAGAAGCCTAACCTCCAGCAGGTTTTCTCAGGATACAAAGGTTTCAAGTACACTCCCTGGAACAGAATGTGTCTGTTTTCCAAAGACATGACTGTTATATGTTATAGTTATTATTATAGTTACATGTCATAGATATTGAGAGACTCATCACCAGTAGGCTGATTACTTGATGATAAATTCTCTGATCATGGCAACTCAAGAAACAAAATTTAGAGCAGTCATAATCTAGATTATGTATTGTCTAGATATTTTGCATCTATGGTATGTAGAATGTGATACATGTCTATAAAGAGAATTGCAGCCTATTAGAAAGAAGGACTTGTATAGAGTAAGAGGTACGTAAGACAGTACTGAGCATCTGTGTGTCCCAAAACAAAACAAAAAACAAAGGAGGACCAGTCTAAGGGCAAGGTCCAACAGGTGCACATCCTCAGTTCTGCAGTAATACTCAAAAAATATTAAAAGCCATAGGGAAGTCCTCTAGCAAACTGGGAGGATCCTAAATATCAGACTGATTAAATGACATGGATAAGAATAGCAAATAAGGTAATGGTAGGACCCAATAGGAAGCAGTGGGAAAGACCAACTGGGAAACAATTATAAAGGAAATGCAGTATACAAAAGTATATAGACATCTACCCAGTTAACATTAAGGAATGAAATTATTTTAGAGAAAACTCCCCCTTACAATTTCCTCCATGGTCATAGCTCCCCAACATTCTTGTTTCCTTTCTTACTTCCAACTGGAAAACCCCTCCCCCCCCCAATACATTTCAACCATTCTAAATTAATCCAGATAATCTGTAGTAATTTCCAATAGCATACCTTTTGGACCAGACTGGCTAAATCAATTTTAAGAACTTCATTGACTCTGGCAAGCTGTGAGGTCACTGGTGGAAGCTAAAAAGGAAACAGATTCCGCCCCCCCCCAAAAAAAAAACCAGTCAAAACATGTAGCAATATTGGTAATCAATCATTAAGACAATCAGCAAACACTGATTTACTGTGAGCTAGACACTATGCTAGGGGGTTAGGAAAGAGAAGCCCTTCCAAGGGTAGATTTTCCTATCACTAATGCATCAACTAATGTGTCAACAACTTGTCCCTAACTTGAGTTTTCTTCAGTTACTTGGAGCCATTGAAAGTTAAAGGACTTGCCCACAGTCCCACAGCTAGTACACATTAGACACAGAACTTAAAGCCAGGATTTCATGACTCTAAGGTTGATGCTATCTAGTTCTTTTACACAATTACATATGTACAAGTGTGAGTAGTGGGTGGTAGCATATGCCTATAATCTGTGTTATTAGGAGGGCTGAGGCTGGGGCAAAGGGGAGTGGGGTTCTCCTGAACTGCCACAGAGCTAAAGTCGATAGGGTATCAGCATTAAATTGGGCACCAGTGCGGTGAGCCCCCAGGAGGTTGGAGGCTGCCCAAGAAGGGGTAAAGTAATGTAGTGAGGAAAAAAGTGGAAAAAAAAAAAAAACAGCAAATTATTGTGAGATTAGAACAGCGAATGACTGGGCAGATAGGGAGATCCAGTTTCAAAACACAGAACACAAATATTTATGTAAAAGGTCCTTATAATCTAAAAAAAAATCCTTGTCCAACACATGTCGAGTTTCCTCTTGGCCACGTTCACATTACACAGCACTGAATTTTAATGCAAGAGGTCTGCATTTATTTTACTTTCCCTCACTGCCAAACCAAAAAGGAACACGATGACAGTGTCAGCCCATAAGCTACTCTCCTCTTAGAATCAGATGGCTAAGCTTGAGTGACAGACGCAAAGACTCTTCTTACCCGACTGAAGTTGGCGTTGATACTGAGCTGGTTTAATGAATTCCTAATGACGTTGCAGGTGGAAGCAGCCTGAGCCTCTGAGCAGGCAGCATCATTGAGGGTGTTGTTCAGATTGTCTTTGGCATCGGTCAGGTTGGCGCTGAGTCTGTTGGTCCCCTCTTGCAGGATCTCCATGGAGGCACTCACATTCTCTAACGCCTCCCTGGTTTCTCTGATCGCTGTAGGCATGAAGGCAAACTTCTTAGGATACAGTAAGTCATTTACTTGGTGAATGACAATTGGTCTGTTGCTGTCACCAAACACATAATTAGATAGCTAAAGGGGCACATATGAATTTGAATGTCCATTTTATTTCAAGAGGCGATCAGAAATATATGCTGGAAGCCGAAGGTAAGGAGAAAAAAAGGGCCATCAAGAAGCAGCTTCTCTTCAACCTTGGCATGCCAGAAACTCTCTCAGAGCCCAAGTTTTGGTCTGAGCCAAGAGATAATGACTGGTACCAACTACAGATACTCCAGTCATCCCAGGACAATAGTTGCATGCTCACTGTTCTGAATGAGGCTGGATGGGCTGGAAAATGTGGGACTGGGGTTAGTCATGATGGGGATTGTAATGTCATGTTAATCCATATCATAAAATTGTTTCTTGAAATCTTACCAATCCTTCAGTATTCAAGGTTCAGGGCAAATATTACCTTCACCAGGTAGCCTTTCTTTACATTCCCTTACAGAGAAGTAATCCATCTCCTTCTACCAACCCCAGGAGACTATAAGTCCCTGAGGACAAAGGGTGATACCTTATTTACTTCTGTCAACTCTCTCAGCACCTACCACATAATAACCACTCCAAAAATTTATGTTTAATTGGATGGAGAACCTGACAAGCCCTACAAATTCCAGCTGGTGTGGCAAAAATTTATACCAAGAAATATTTTACTTAAACCCATACAGAAAGAGTTCAAATGTCTAAACTTCCAGTATAACACAGAACTCTTATTATTGGCTTTGCTATGTTCCTGGATGAATAATGAGACTACATTGATCAGATTCCTGGCCTCTAGACCTAATCTGAAATTGAGAGGAGGAGAAATCCTAAGGATGACAGGCTCACAGGGCAATGACTCTTCCATGAGCAAAGAGATTGTTGGTGCTGTTTGTAGATGTCAAAATATTGCATCCTGGGGCGGCCAGGTAGCACAGCGAGTAAGAACACTGGCTCCAGTGTTGGGATGAACTGGAGATCGAATCCCGGGCTCAGACACTCAGCACCCACCCAGAAACACCTGGCCGTGTAACCTTGAGCAAGTTACTTAACCCCAATTGCTTAGAGGCAGCCAGGTGGCTCAGTGAGTAAGTAACTGGCCGTGTAACCTTGAGCAAGTTACTTAACCCTGATTGCTTTAAAAAAAAAAAATATTGCATCGTTACAATTAAACCAATTTTTTCTCCTTTTGGAAACCATTTTACTTTGAGTCATTAGGCAACTATAGGGAGTGGAAAAGGGTTTCCACAACAACTCTATGATGAACAGGAGAAAACAGGCAACATGCTAATATCATAGCTAATTTCTACATAAAAAAATACTATTTAAAAATTTTCTTTCCTTTCTTCCTTTGTTTTAAAGAAACAGCTACTATGTAAACTCAATTATGCCAGTCAAGACTAGGCTTTTTAAGTCATCTTTTGATAGATGTGGAAGTTAAATAAAATTGTGGTAACTGAAAATAGGAGTAAAACTGTATTTTTCAATCACCAGGAACTGTCCCCAAGGGAGGTGGTGGTTGTATGGTCTTCCCTGATAGATGGTGAGGCTAGGCCAAAGTATACAATGGAAACATGTTAAAACTGTCAGCTAGTAAAAAGGGAACTAACACGTCTGTTCTGATCAAACTGGGTCACATCATGTTACACTGGGGGCAGGGAGTTGTGTCTTGGGACACAATGGAATAATTTATACTTCTATATTATTTTAAGGTTTACAAAGCACTTTTCTCACAACCATCCTGTAAAGTAAGTCCTATTGGATTTGCAATCGGAAGACTAGATTTGAGTCCAAGCTGTGCCACTTGCCAGCTATGACGTTGGGAAAGTTGTGTCTTCTCTTTGGGCCTCAGAGTCCCTTATCTGTGAAATGAGGGTCATATTTGCATTACCATCTCATTGGGTTATTCTAAAGAAATTGCTTTCTAAATTGTAAAAGTGCCATAGAAATGTCAGCTTTTTTTGTCTCCAAAGTATAAAGTGTCATGCCAGGGAAGTTCCATCTTGAATAAGTGAGACCTAGTCCTGGCTTGAAGCTATCAAATGTACTTGAGGAACTCAATCCAACCCTCAACCTAAAATGCTTTTTCAAAGAGCCTTTTCCCTGAGTCTTGAACCAACTTGTACATAAAGCCCAACAGTCAAGACTTCACTGTTACCCAAGAAAAAGAAAACACAGCACAGAAATAACTACTCACACACAAGGAGAAAATACGCCAAAATGCGGAACAGTTCACTAGAGACTCCACACCACAGAGTACACATTTTAACTTAGGGTTTGGGGGATTTTTTTTTTTTACCTTTGGTAGCCCTTTCCACTTTGACTATAAGTTTAAAAAAAAAGCAAAAGAATTATGGGTAATGAGGAAAATATGATGATCGGACAAAGACTTTTAGTGCATGGACACAATCGGACCCAATAGGACATTTCAGGATGATGAACAACATTCCTCTTCATGTCTCGCATGTCCCTTACAGTAGCAAATACATACTGGGAGGTGTTTGGCTTTTTCTTTTTTCATTCCCAGAACTACAACATGATTCACAGGCCCACCCCCAACACATCCTCAACAAATACACATGCAACTTTTCCCACTATGAAACAGCAACCAGCCATAGAAAAGAACCCTTGAAAATACCTGAGCAGGGTAGCTAGGTGGGGCAGTGAATAGAGCATCAGCCCTGCAGTCAGGAGGACCTGAGTTCTAATCTGGACTCAGACACTTACTAGTTGTGTGACCTTGGGCAAGTCACTTAACCCCAATTGCCCTGCCTTCAACTTCCAAAAAGCAAAAACAAAACAAAAACAAAAAAACCTGAGTATCACAGAACATGGTATTGAAGCGTCTAGATCCAGTTTTCACTTTTCACTCAAAGCTTCCTTACCAACAGTGTGATGCCATTTTTTTTAATCTCAGGCTTGTGTGAGTAGCTTAGATGACCCAGTGGATAGAGTGCTAGACCTAGAGTCAGTAAAACTCATCTTACTGAATTCAAATTTGGCCTCAGATACTTACTAGCTGTGTGACCCTGGACAAGTCACTTCACCCTGTTTGCTTTAGTTTCCTCATCTGCAAAAGAAGCTAGCGAAGAAAATGGCAGACAATTACACCATCTTTGCCAAGAAAACTCCAAAATGGTGTTGAGAAGAGTCAAACATGACTAAAAGGACTTAACAAAGTGTAGTCATAGCCCTCCTTCATTCAAAGATTTTATAAGATTCACCTCAGACACATAATAGTTATGTAACCCTGAGCAAGCCCCCTAACCCCCTGTGGCCTGTTTTCTCATCTATTAAGCAAGGACTGTAATAGCAGGTTTGTTAAGAGAATCAAATGAAAATCATTATATATGCATATATATGTATATATATGTATGTATGTTACATATGTACTTATATTCACATTCAGAGAGCAGAAAGAAGAGGGGAAGAAGAAGAGAGAAAAAGGAGGAGAGGAA
Source organism: Petaurus breviceps papuanus (assembly GCF_028583685.1). Taxonomy (NCBI): domain Eukaryota; kingdom Metazoa; phylum Chordata; class Mammalia; order Diprotodontia; family Petauridae; genus Petaurus; species Petaurus breviceps. The sequence continues at coordinate 26,483,200 of NW_027185698.1, read as the reverse complement.
GGGAGAAGAGGAGAAAGTATGTGTGTGTGTGTGTGTGTGTGTGTGTGTGTTCAGTAAAAATTGGGTCCAAAAGAAGTTAAATGACTTTTCCCAAGTCACACAGCTAAGGTGGCCAAGGGAAAATCCAAACCCAGGCTCTGATTCTAAATCAGACATTTTTTCAAATCTCTCCAATTTTCTAGCTTGATTTTAAGAGTCAGAAAAATTGAAGACCACATTTCAATCAGGGGTTTACTTTACAGCTTTAAAATAAGGGATAATGGCATAGTGCCTTGTATACAGCAGATGCTTCCTAACTCCTTGCTGAACTGGAAACACTGGATTTGGCATCAGAAGACTTGGCGTTTGCCTCCTGGGTCTTCTCCTTACTGGCTATGAAACTTAACAAATGACTTAACTTTGCTCTCAGTTTCATCATTCTTAATATGTGGGTATTAAGGCATATAAGTAAGCAGTCAAAGTTACCTGCTATGGCAGTGAGGACACAAAGTTGAAAATGGAACAGTTTCTGCCCTCAAAGAGCTTACATTCTATTGGGAAAGAGAACACGTCCATATAAAAGTATATGAAAAGTCAATACAAGGTAAACTCTTTGACTTTAAAAATAAATACCAGCTCTTAAAGGACAAAACAAATATGCTAAAAACAGAATCTAAGCCCCACATACCTTCCTATCTTATTAAATATAATTTGAATCATGTTCATTAACATCAATGATCATATGATATCCCTATAATGTAAATCTGTCCTTTGGATGGAGTGCTATATGATGCATTGTTTTCTACAATGAATAGTTTCAGCTAACCTGGACAACTCTTTGCCCCTTAAATATATCTATATCCCGAGTTCTTCCTCTCCCATACCTTTTTATGCCCACTGTTCCCTATGTCTAGAATGCTCTCTCTCCTCATCTCCACCTGTTGAATTTCTATGCATCCTTTAGAGGCTTATTCAAATGTTATTTCTTCTAGAAAATCTTCCTAAAAGTCCTCTTCAGTAATGACTTTTGCCTGCAGGCTTCAAATAGCACCATATTTCAGATGTTTCTAATAGATGTAATATACTAATTATCTGTGTTTGTGTCTTATCTTCCCCCTGCAAGACTATAAGCTTCATGAGGGTAGGGACTGTCTTGTCTAACCTCTTTTTCTCTCCCAGGACCTGGCACCATGCTCTGCATACAAGAGACAGTCAAAAATTATTAGCTGAATGATGCCCTCAAAGTCTATTAATAAAGTGCTAAAAGGATGCACCTTCAGACAACGGAAACAGAGTAGTAGAGGAAAATTAAATACGTAAGAAATAAGTGGACGACTATATAGTTACAAAAAAGGACATATCACTTAATGATAAGATTTTGTATAGGATCCTTTTAAATATTGATTTTGGAGAGTAAAATTAAAATGATTCATTTTATAACCATTACATTTAGATATAACTTCAGAAGTATGCCTATAGCATAAGCAAAGTTACTATGCTATAAATACACATAGGAGGTAATGTGGCATAGTGGATAGCCATCTTTGAAGTTGGGAAGGGCAGGGTTCAAATCCTGTCTTTGGCACATACTAGCTATACGACCATGGGCAAATCCTTTCTCATCTCACTGCATCTTGGGCAACTCCCTTATGATTGCAAATTGTAGACAGCTTCCAGCCTATCACTTTACCTCATCTGTAAAAGATGCAGGTTGGACTGGATGGTTTCTGAAGTCATTTCTAGATATCTGATTTTTAACAGTGGAAGGAATAGTTCACACCAGAATTTCCCATGACAAATGAAATCACCAGTCAAGATAAATACAATCACATAAGAGCAGAATTAAGAGAAAAGTCCTATGTTCACAAAAGCCATCCTTTACTGCTGCCATCAGGATACAGGAATCCTGGTTAAGAAAGAGGGGCCATCAGTTGAACACATCCCAACTACTACAAATATTCTCCAACCACCACATGCCATAAATCATTTGTGTATGAGACGTAGTTGTGACTAATAAGCAAGATGGGGCTTACCTCCTGCCATACTTAGAACTGCATCAAGAGCTGGGAGGACACGTTTTCCCAATTGATCTTGAACTCGGCCTCCAAGCAATGGTCCAATATCTGCATTAGAGGGAAATCAAACTGTGCATTTCCTTATTGTCCCATTGTGGGCATGACGGCGCTTGAAGAAACTTTCAGTTAAAAATCTCAACATAGTTGCCTCAACTAAAGTATGAAATAGGATGAAGGCTGACTTCCAGACAAATGAAGAACCTTAAGGATTTTTCTTAGGTTAAATGCAGGCATGAGTAATGAGTACATTCACGGTCCCTCTTGATACACACTGAATTGGAAGGATGTCAGTCTTTGGGACTATGAAGCCAAGGCATGTTTCAGGCACATACCTAAAGCATTTGTAATGGCTGGAGCTAAGCATCTACCAGTATTTATATAAGCTTTAAAAAATAACAATTGTGTTCTTCTAAATTATAACAAGAAAAGATTTGGGGAGAAGAAAAAATAAGACCTAAATAAATCTCTCAGAATTGGAAACAATTCATTTAAAATCTGTGACAGCTTGAACTTAACTTGGTCAAAGCTGACAGGGATTCCATCAGCAGAACGGGTTTCCCAAACAAATTTATGATGTCTAGAAAATTATAGGAAGCATATGTTTATAGGAGTAAATTTTTTTAAAAGGGACTCTAGTATACTGACTTTAATCTACAAACAATATTAACTTCAAATGAGTTTTTTGTCTCTTCCATTTAGAAAGTCAGGAGGCTTTTCTTTGGAAAAGTCCATTTGAAAGTCAGTTGCTTGTATGTATTTGAAATAAAAACATCACAAAATGCTGTGTATGGCAGTGCCAGGTACTTAGCAGGTACTTAAAAAGTCCTAGCTGAAATGAATTAAAATGGTATTTCTTTAAAAAAAACTTAATGTCTTCCCCCAGTAATTCATATTTGCTCCCTCTAAAATTAACCTGAACTACAGAGATTTGAGAGTTTTCCAAGTTGTAGCTATTACGGTCCTGATTGGCCAAGTTAACTGCCAAGCCTGTCACATTTTGCTACAGAAGATTTGGATTCAATCTCAGGTGGATGAACAAAGCCCAACTTTCTGGAATGTTTTGTTTATCGATGCCATGGATTTGATTGGAATATATTTTTAAAAGGTTATCTCGGGCGGTGGAAAGCAACAGAAGCAGCAAAAGACTCATACTGAGAACGCCTTCTGCCGTCATCTACTCTCTTCTCTGACAGGAATAGCAATAAGAACTGGAAGCAGTGAAAGCTTCCTCTGCCCTAAGAGTTACCAGGGCTACAGAAAGAACTGACCAAACTGCAATTAAAACACCAACATCAATGAATACAGAGCAGCTAAAAAGAAAAGGCTGTACTCAATGGCTTTCTAAAAACAAAATCAAACATTAGAATTTATGGTAGCGATTATACTTGGCAATAACCTCTAGTTCTTCCTTATATCTCTGAAATTTATAATCAGACTATTGGTGCCAAAAGGGATTTTCGAGATAATCTAGGTCAATACTGCTACTTTATAGATAAAGGTTTTACTCCTCCCCCAATTGTAGCTGGCATCTCTAGGATGGAGATAGCATGGCCAATGTAGAGTGTTAACCTTGAAGTTAGGAACATCTGGGTTCAAGTCTGCCCCTTGTACAGACTGTCTTCAGGATCCTGGGAAAGTTCTTACCCTTTCAGTTGTTCCAAGGAACTCTCCGATTAAGTTACCAAAAAGGTAGAGATAAGCAATAGGAGAAGGCATTTCCCCATAGGAGAGTTTCTTGGCACCAATGAAATCACACTTACTGTTTTTTAAAAATCCTCTCTGGAGCAACCAGGTAGCGCACTGGCCCCAGTGTCAGGATGACCTGGGGGATCGAATCCAGGCTCAGACACTTAGCATCCACCCAGAAACACCTGGCCGTGTAACCTTGAGCAAGTTACTTAACCCCAATTGCTTTAAAAAAAAATCCTCGACATAAAAACAGAACAGAAAACAACTGGGATGAAACGTAGCACACTGAATGGACTACCCTATAGCAAAATTACGGCCAAGAGTTATACAAGATGCACGGAGATTTATGCAGTTTTGAACTGTGTCAATGGAAGAAATCCCAGCATGAATGAGAACACAGACCTAAAGGAATATTGGCTTATGCTGTGTATAGTAATAGTGTGACTTATATTTGACTTTCTATGCTTTATGGGATATTTTCAGTGTTTTTCTAAAAAAAAACAAAGAAAAGAAATGAAACGGCTGTTTTTAAAAAATTACTTACTGTCAAGATCTAACAGAGCTTGATTCTTGGGGGTATCAAACTGGCTCACTAGATAATCAATTTGCTGAAAACAAAAATACAGAAAAGGATTAAATGGTAGAAATATCTGTGACCTACCAACGTGTCACCTTCTACAAGAAGCCTTACTTATTCACAGAATAGACAGAAAACGAATACAAGGAACTTTGGGGAAGAGGTGTACCAACACCTGAGGGAGCCACTTTGCTAAGGAAGAATCCTTTTTTTTAGTCACCTACAGTTTTTATGGAGGGGGGGGAGGGAAGGGGGCAGGTTGTTTGTAATTAGTTTTTCTTTCTAGGGAATTTAGTATCTGGTTTTGCTTGCCCCCTCTTGACCCTAACTTGAAGGCTAGAAGGCCTCCATTGCTGCCAAATTAGCCAGATTCATCCCAGGATGGTGACAAGACTTGAGTCCATGCCATATCCTTCATTCTAAGAGGATACTGTTTGGGCCCTGATTGGCTCAGGGTGAAAGTAAGTAGCAATTGTTTCTGTTTTGGCCAGAAACCCTGAGGCTCTTCCCCTCCCAGATCTTTTTTTTTTTTTAATTAGGTAAAAGGGGTCATTCCTGGGTTCATTTCTTACCTACCCTTAATCTAATAATATATTGTGACCTGAATGGGTGTTGCCTTAGAGTGAGACCTTGGAAAGACCTTAGCTTAAAAAGACCAAGATCCCCCTCTGCATCCAGGGCAATCTCTGATCTATATCTTGCCTGGACTCAGATGGCTCTGGAAGAGAAAGTGAGGCTAGTGACTTTGCACAGCCCTCCCTCACTTAAACCCATTTCACTCATCAGGGTTCTCTTCAAGAACAAAGCGCAAACACCAATTCTGAGTATAATCGTACGGTATTTCTACCATTAGAAGGTAAGCTCCATGAGGGCAAAGAAAGTGTTTGACTTTTGTCTTTGTATTTTCAAGCTTAGGACAGTTCCTGGTACCCAGTAAATTTTTAATAAATGCTTACTGATTAATTCTGAATCCCACCCAGCTTTTAGCAAAAGGAAAAAAAAATATTTAGATGGGTTTAATTTTCCAGTTTTTTAAAGTGAAAAAATTTTATAATACATCTCTCGTGAATCTTGAAAAGGGTTAAAATAGCAAGTTAAGCAGGGAGAAAATATTACAGACCTTGTTAACAGAGAAGGAAAATTTGAGACAACAGTAACTAGGAATAAAATTCATCTCTCCTGGCTCTTTCTTCTAGACTCCCTCTTTCTATTAGATGGTTTTTAAAAATTCAGTGGTCTGAGAGGTATTCATTGCTAGTCAAAACACAATAATCTTGGATGTTTAGGGAGCAGTAACCTCACTGGACAGAAGACTTTTAGGACCCTGGAATAAGGGACAATCTAACAGAGAATCCATCCATGCTGGATTCTTACCACATGTGTAAGGCTCTGTCCTCCCCACATACATATACATCAAAATGACAGCTCATCAACTATAAAGTATGTCACAGTTTACATAGCAATTATACGAAGTGCACATTTTGAAACTGATTACAGGATTTAAGGCCTTAAAAGTCATCTAGGCCAGTCCCAACACACTCACTTAGCAGATGAGGGAGCGAAGGCATTGAGAGGTGTGGGTCAGGGCAGGTAGTCACAGAGTCCTCTAACTCTCCACCATACCATCCTGCTTACATGGTATAGAGGAGAAAATCAATATGCTGTAAGTGACTTACTCAAGGGTTACACATGTATTACTCCTCATTTGACCGTGATGCCTTCCTGGTAAAGGAATGAGAGAAGCCAGAAGATAGCATCTACCGTACTTAAAACACAGGGTTAACATAAGAATCAAGCTATTCGATCCATCTAAATAGTAAATCACATTTACCTAGGATGTCCCAAAAGTTGTTATGACGTTTTAAGCTTTTAATAGCTTTATTAAAAGCTTTAAAGTGTTAATAGCTTAAAACCGCACTAGAAATTTTGGGACACAAAGGATAATACACTTTCCTCCATTACTCTGTAGGTCAAGTAGAACAACTATTTTTATTTCCATTTTACAAAGGAGTAGACTGGGGGCCATAAATTAAAAAAAAATATGTCCAGTCACACAGATGGGCAGTATTAGAATTCAAAATAAGGTTTTCTGATTTCCAACCCAGTGTTCTTCCTATTAAACCACACTGCCCCATTTACAAGTCACTACTTCCTCTTGCAAAAAAAGAGTTATAAAAATCATGTGGCAACAAGAATTCACCATCATATGCTAAGAAATTAAGTCATTACCTCGGGAGTATCAGTCAGAAGTGTTTTCAGGTCTTTAAAATTACTCTTTATTAGCGGCCGCATTCCTCGAACTTGAGTCGTAAGGTGCTGGTTTGTGGCAAAAGCACAAAAAACTCCGATGCTGCAGAGACAAGAAAGAAGAAATGTTTCTATGGGATGGGAGAATTTCTGGTTAACATGTGGATGAAACAAGGCTGATGATGTGGCCTGGCCTCTCTGTAGTCATAAAGAGGTGGAAAATTGCTCTCCATCCTCCCACAAATCTCTACAAGGCTTCTGGAACAGACTTCACAGCAGTCCTACTACTGACCTACCATACGGAGAATGAAATACTCTCCTGAAAGACAGTTCCTGTGCCTTTGTGTGCACCATCTCTGCACCACCCTTCCCCTTCTTTCCAGACCCATCTCAGGAGCCCCCCACCTTCCACAAAGTATTCCCTGCTGTTCATTCTCTCCTGTTATTGAACTCTCCCCTTCGAATTTCTCTAATCATTTTGGCTCTGACCTCAGCAGTACATTATGCATATTTTACAACATAAGATTCAAAGTGATGTCAAGTGTCACCAAATCCAAAAACCATTTTTATAGAAAAAACTAAGATGCAGAGATTTAATGACTTGTCCCAGGCTATGCAAGTGATGGAGCTGAGACCTCACTTTTTTTCCTTCTCTCCCTTTTGCCTCTCCCCTCACTCTCGAGTGCACGTAATATGTGTGTATATGCATGCGCGCGCACACACACACACACACACACACACAAACAGCCCTTACACAAATGATACATTTTTCCTACCAAGACCGTAAGTTCCTTGAAAGCAAAGATTATATCTTCCTTCATTTCTGAGCCTGTAAGCACCCCACAAAGTAGTACCCATGAAGTTGATGTTAATAAATGTACAATGAATTGAATTATAAATCTTATTACCATGCAGTTAAGTTTGCATGACATGAAATTGTCAAATTTTCTTTAAAAAAATAAAATTCAAAAAATAAATATATTTTCTGAATACTTAAATTGACCGTTTAAAGTCCAGTATGAATCAGTCCTTAGTAGTTAATTTAAATTTATTTGACCAGTTGGTCAAATTTATTTTACCAGTTATTTCTCAGAAATAACAAAAAACTTGGGTTCAAATCCTGCCTCTGTCTTTAGAAAGTCACTTAACCTCAAAGAGCCAAACTTAACTCATCTGTAAAAAAGAATGTATTGGATGAGATAACCTCTGAGATCCCTTCCAGTTCTAGATCTAGTCCATGTGCTTGCTAAGGCCTCAAATGTTAACTACTCTTTAAGTCATGGGTTCAGTTTTATACAAAAAGTTCATTCAGCCACTAGGTGGAGGTATGGAACTAAATAAAATTTCACCAAACTGCCAATGGCACACTTTTCCTTAAGGAGGTCCTGTTCCCTGGAATTCAGTTGGAAGGTGTGCTCCCCTTTGAGGAACTCAAAGATCACTAGGGAGGTTTTCCAAGTTTCCAATTCAGTGAACAAATTTGCCTTATTTTGTTTTTTTGAACAAAAGTTACTGCTGAGATTTGCATTAAGTTTATTTACATGGAGTTCTCACCTTACACAAGGGTTGTGCTGCAAAAGTTAATTTGCAAATAATTTGTTTTGAACATTGAGCTGCGTTTCCTCCTCAAAAAAATCCCATGCTCTCTGTGGTGGTTAGGTTCCCAGATAAGCCAGACAAAATTCTATTTTATCCATAAAGTACTTGAAGCTCCAAGGGGGAAAAAAAAAAATCATATGGTAACCATAGTTACCAGAACTTCTTATCATGTATGACACTATTTCCATTGGACAAAAATGCTTTTAGATTTTCAGCTTGGGAGACCAAAACCTCAGCTCCAACTTGTGTGGCCTGTGATGTTGGAATCACTGGCTCTCCTGGTCTGCCTCTGATCAGGCCTTAGAGTGGGGATTTCTCCATGGTAGGAGCGCAACAATAGCTCTGGGGACTATACTTCCTTCTCTCTATTACTGGATTTGGGATATAGAAAAGCCCATAGAAGTCATTTTGTCAAATTCCTCATTTAAAAAAAAATGACTGATTGTGTCTTTTTGCTTAAGATCTCTGCAAAGCAGGGATATGAACTAAAGTATCTGCGCCCCAAATGCAGTTCTGTTTCCACCTGCATCACTCTGGATTCAGACCAGCCTCATCACCAAACATTTGACTACTGACCCACACCAAGCCTCCTGGAGCTGACAAGTGGAAAGGGGTAATGAGAGAGGGATACCAGATGGCTGTAAAGTCCAGAATGCAGAGGATGCTGTTGCTGGGAGCAAAGTGGATTTCCTGTAATTGGTTATTCCTGGATGGTCATCCATATGGGAACTCTTAGGCTGCCTTTTTCTCTTTACCTCCTATAACATGAAGACTAGCAATCAGCAAAGGTTGCTGCATATTGAATGCTAGACACATCCAAGTGCCAGTTGATCCAGAATGATCTCAATCAAGAAAAAAAACAAGAGTGAGAAATAGACATTACACAACAAAATGGCACCTTTGACACTAAATTTCAGACCAAATTTTAAGATGTTACAAAATTTGGTATTTGAACTTTTGATGTTAACCTGTTGAAATGCCTATCATATGCAAGGTGCTGGATATTAAGGAGGGTAAAATGATATAATTTATAATCTCTGCCCACAAATAATTTATTATGTAACACGGGTCTTGAGAATAAAGAGCTTAGACACAGTAACTGTTTCAGTTTCAAACAGGTTTCTTTGAATGGTGCAGTCAGAATACAGATCATTCTGTATATAAATCTGTGAGCACACAGCAGATAGATAATCCAAAGGCAGTGACTTATCTACAAGGCTTTGTAGATAAAGATAAAGGTAAACAAGATAAAGATGTTGCATTTTCTGTTCATATTGTCAAATACATTTTTTTTAAATTAAGGGTTTATAATTATGTATTATCTTCCCACTTTGACATAAATGGCTTTTCTGCCATTTCAAAACTGGTGTGATTTATTATCAAGGATAACCAGACTCAACGCCATTTCAATAGAAGAGACTGCTCTCCATATTTTTTATCCTGTGAAATGTGAGCTTTAAGAAAAATCCATTTTTCAAATGTAAAACAAAAGCACAGTTAATATTCTTAAACTTCAACTTTTAAGAGATACATTCATAAAGAAATATTTTGTGTTAACAAAGAACTTGGAACAAAGTGGATGTTCTATAATATATATGAAATTATTATCATCCACAAAGAAATTACGACCATGAGAAAAATCACAGAAAATTAGAAAATCTGCCTAATTGCTGTCGTTCAGTCATTTCAGTCATGCCCAACTCTTCATGACCCCAACTGAGCTTTTCTTGGCAAAGATACTGGAGTGCTTTGACAGTTTGGGAAACTGAGGCAAACAGGGTTAAATGACTTGCCCAGGAGCCCACACTAGTAAGTGTCTGAGGCCAGATTTGAACTCAGGAAGACACATGTTCCTGAGTCCAGGCCCAGCGCTCTATCCTCTATACCACCCAGCAGTTGCCCACTTATATCCCTACACACAGCTAGAGGCTGGATCTGAACTCAAATCTTCCTGACTCCAGGTCTGGCACTCTATGCACTGTACCACCAAATGGTTCATCTGCCTAACTAGGGGCTCAATCTGGAATTGTTTTTAAAAATGTTTTGTTAACTATAATTGGTTTCTTTTAATTCCCAGGCATTTTATTTTAGGCATTTAAAAACATTTTTCTTAGAAGGGGGTGAGTGGGCTGCCAAGGTAGAGGAGAAGGGAAAAGGGGAGGCAATTATGATACAAAAAAAATCTCAAAACTAGTTCACAGAGAAATAAGCAGAAAAATATACACAATAACAAGATCAATGCAAACCAAAAGAATATAGGAAGGAAACTAGCCTCCAGATAATTATAATAACTAACTTGGTGTCAGAGAAGGAAAAAAGCATTAAAAATACCTCCTTTCTTTTAGCGAAGCAAAGGGATTACATGTTGTATATATTGTCACATAGTCCTTCTACTAGATAGCTGTTTTTGTTTAACATTTTTACCCTCTTATTATAAGGGTTCAGTTTGGGGTAGAGAGCAGGGGGAAGAGGCCCTATACCCTTATATCCAGAAATGCCTGTTATATACAAAAAACAAAAGGTATTACTAAAAAATTTTTAGAAGTCAAAACATTAAAAATCATTTGAGAGCAACATTTTCTTTTGTTTTTTTTGCTTTTTGGAGGGCAATTGGGGGTTAAGTGACTTGCCCCAAGTCAAATGGCTAGTGTGTCAAGTGTCTAAGGTCAAATTTGAACTCAGATCCTGCTGACTCTAGGACCCACTCTCTATTCACTGTGCCACGTAGTGGCCCTCAAGCAACACTATTCTTAAGCCCCATGGGGACAGGAGATAAGACCCATTATTCCATTAGTACAGGGAATTCTTAGGTGAGAAAACTCCTATACATATACATCAACACCTTCTCTGCAACTGACAGCCTTAAGAGACCTGCCTGGAACAGAGGGATTAATTTGGCCAGGATCACAACAGAGCCAAGTCAACTAAGTCAATTCAGAAGGAGGCCTTGAACCCAAGCCTTATATCTATCGACTAAACCACAATGAATCACTGATATAGTCAACTCACTCTTGACTGGAAGACTTATTTCACATTGTCTACCCAAAAACCACATTGTCCTTTATCATGTGACTTAGGAAATAAGACACAGAGTTCAAGTGACCCAGTAAAACTGAGTATAATACTTCAGAGGAAAAAATGGACATTCAATAAAATAGAGGACTTTCAAGCATTCTTGATGAAAAGACCAGAGCTGAACAGAAAATGTGACTTTCAAATACAAGAAGCAAGAGAAGCATGAGAAGGTAAAAAAGGAAAGAGAAATCATAAAGGACTTACTAAAGTTGAACTGTTTATATTCCTACATGGAAAGATGATATTTATAACTCATTAGACCTTTCTCAGTATTAGGGTAGTTGGAAAACTGTTTTTACATGCAACTGGGAAATAAGATATACAGGCAATGGGGTACAGAAATCTATCTTGCCCTACAAGAAAGTAAGGGGGAAGGGGTAAGAGCAGGGGCATGATAAAAGGGAGAGTAGATTGGGGGAAGGGGTAATCAAAATGCATTCCATTTTGGGGTGGGGGGAGGGGAGAGATGGGGAGAAAATTTGGAATTCAAACTCTTGTGAAAATGAATGTTAATGGGGTGGCCAGGTAGCGCAGTGAGTAAGAGGGCAGTAGCAGGAGACCTGGGATCAGTTTCAGCCTGAGATACTTGGCACCCACACAAAATAACTGGCCATGTAACCTTGAGCAAGTTACTTAACCCCAATTGCTTAAAAAAAAAAAAAGTGAATGTGAAAAACTAAAATAAAATTTATTGTTTTTTTTTTTTTTAAAGAAAAGAATCTCAAGTGAATCTTTGCCTTCAAAGTGATCCCTCACTTTGGGAACTTATTTCATTAAGAAAAGCAAGAAGTGGGGGCGGCCAGGTAGCACAGCGAGTAAGAGTACCGGCTCCAGTGTTGGGATGACCTGGAGATCAAATCCCAGGCTCAGACACTTAGCACCCCCCCAGAAACACCTGGCTGTGTAACCTTGAGCAAGTTACTTAACCCCAATTGCTTAGGGGCGGCCAGGTGGCTCAGCTAGTAAGAGCACCGCCTCCAGTGGCAGGATGACCTGGTGTAGCAGCAAGCACCCCAAGCACGTCCTCAGGGTTTGCTGCCCATACAGGTTCTTGGATCTGCTTTGTTAAAGGAAAGCAACTCAAAATGGGTTAACAAGCTTACTTTAATCAGTCAGACATATATCGTTTACCTTGTTCAGGAGAAAAGGTCAGCACCCTGAACCTCAAAGTATACAGGCATAATTATCAAGACAGAAACATCAAGTAGACAGATTTCCAAACTGTCCAACCATTACATCCATACCCAGTCAACATCTGGGTTTCCACATTCTGGGTTTTTCAAAGCCGGGGGACTCTCAACAACGGCTTCCCAGAATTCAGATCAAATCACAGAACACTTCTCAAAGTGAGTCCCAAAAACAAAGCTACACATCAGGGCTTATATAGCCTTCTCCTGGCTCAGAGAATGTAACAACCTTATTGACTCACTGGCCAATCAAGAAATATCTACTGAAAAACAAGCCTCCCCCACCCCAGGCTTCAGGTGCACATTAGCCTAGGGTCAGGGAAGATCTTTAAAATTTACATTCTTATTACACCTGGTGACCAAATCTGGGCTCAGATACTCAGCACCACACCCAGAAATAACTGGCCATGTAAGCTTGAGCAAGTTACTTAACCCTGATTGCTTTAAAAAAAAAAAAAAAGCAAGAAGTAAAAGTCAGATTTGGTTTCCCCAAGTTAGGCAGTTGATAAGGAAAACCACTTTGAACAAAGGGTTATTTACAATATTAGGATCTGAATAAATACTGAAACCCACATATTTGACAAAAGTGAGAATGGGGGCGGCTAGGTGGCACAGTGAATAGAGCACCAGCCCTAGAGTCAGGAGGACCTGAGTTCAAATCCGGCCTCAGACACTTAATAGAAAAACTAGCCATGTGACCTTGGGCAAGTCACTTAACCCCAACTGCCCTGCCCTCCCCTGCTTCAAAATGAAAAAAAAAAAGTGAGAATGACTTTGGATGAAATCACCTGGATAAGCAGTTTGCAGAAATAATAAAGGAAAACTTTAGTCACCTATTTAATCAAAAGGTGTGTGTGTGTGTGTTTGTGTGTATTCTATTATCTAAATAATTTTACCACAATAGTAAGGTGACATACCATATCTATAATGTCTGTCTCTATGCTGAAAGAGATATCTATGTTCATATCTATAAGCAAATCTCTGTATTAATGAATAACTTTTAAATTATATATTAAGTACTATTTATTTAGCACTGAGGATATGTGAAAAAATGAGATATTTATCTATAGAAGATCCTCTCCCTCCTTCCCTCTCTCATAACTAAACCTTGAAGCCAAACTCACAAAAGCTTTTCAATTTTTAGGGTTGCTCTTTCTCTATACCTAGAGTGGTTGTGTTTACCAAGCCAAGAATCAATAACTACATCTTTTCAAGAATGAACTCAGTTTTCTGAAAAGGACCAAGATTCAAATTTCACTGATGCTGAGTTACCAAAACTCATTTACTTGACTCAAATCTGGAAATCTCATTCAGTAAAGTAACTTGGACAAGTCAAGGGGAATATCTGGTTTTTCATCACCTTATAAAAGCTCTGTAAAAATGCAGTGATGAAAATGTCAGGAAACAAGAGGCGGGAGAAAAGTAAAGGAGAAGTTGACATTCTCTAGAATAGAATAAAGAGAAGTGCATCTGTTTAAACAGTCAACTCAGCAAACGGAAGATATTCCATCTTCAAGTGATAGCCAGACAGATTATACGAACAGATGTTAGCCATACCAATGTGGTGGAATTCTGGCTTTCTCCACATCTGCAAATGGAAAAGGCCTCAAACCAATAAAGGGTAAGAAAGAAGATCCCCCCAGTGTAAAAATATTTCTTCCCCAGTACCTGCTCATTGTTAAAAAGAAAAAAAGGGAAAAGAAAAATTTGAATGGAAATTTCACAATGAAATTACTAATCAATTTATTTCAAATGTAATCCATGGTGAAGGACCTTGCACTTGAGTTTAATATCCTCTTGCTGAACCAGATGGGGTGAGATAAGAAAAAGCTTTTAAAAGGAAAGTTTTGTCAAATAAAAAAGTATTGTCATCTCTAGGAAATAAACCAAGTTACTGAAATAACTTCCCTGAGTGGTATAAAGTCAAAATTCTCCTAACTGCATTTCTATGAGTGTATAGCTAATAACTAAGTCACAGAATTTTTAGGGCTCAAAAGATTTAGTGAATATGCTATCTGAAACTTTTATTTTTATTTTAAACTTTTTCTCATCACTGTGGTGAACTCCTGGTATAGAAATGCACCAATGCAGACTGGCAGCTGCACTCTAATTTGGAATCTTATAGCATTGATCATAGCACTAAGAGGCTGCCCATGATCACAGCCAGTATTTGTCTTAAATAATTACTGGGATCCAAAACCAGGTTTTCTTGACTTCAGTCGTAGGCCATCATCTGCTACATCACATTGACCCACACTTTTATTTTAAAGATAAAAGAAAATGAAGCCCAGTGTAAATGACTTACCCAAATGAGTGATACACATTCACATTTGTAACACATTAACTTTTACAAGGCATGTTCCTCAAAACCACCTAGGTAACACAAATGTTATTACTCCCATTTCACAGACCCATTGATTTTGTGGGTTTTTGGGGGGGGGGTTAAGGAGGGAGCAATGGAAAGAAGGGGATCTCCAAAAAATGTTTTCATGGAACTTTCATGTTTAATGTGTACTATTAACATTTTTGTCATTACTTTTTAAGTCTAGACAATAAAGAAAAAAATAATTAAGTCATGATTTTTAGAGGTTGCTGGTTCTGAGGTATAAA
The DNA here is from genome assembly GCF_028583685.1 of Petaurus breviceps papuanus. Taxonomy (NCBI): domain Eukaryota; kingdom Metazoa; phylum Chordata; class Mammalia; order Diprotodontia; family Petauridae; genus Petaurus; species Petaurus breviceps. Next base: position 26,468,162 of record NW_027185698.1, on the reverse strand, counting down.
CATTCCAACTGAAAATTTAACATTTAGTATGAGGTGGTCCTGGCATACCCTTGGTTGGAAGGGATCTAAAATATCATTCAGCCTTAACACTTCATATTAAGGATGAGGAGCCTGAAACCCTGAGAAAGTAATAGAGGTGATAGGGCCACTATTACACAGCCCAGCAGTTGCAGAGGAAGACCTAGAACCAGAACCCATGGTTCCTGATTCTCAATGTCATTCCATTCTATGAGCACTTAAAAAATTTCCTGCTGTGTATTTTACCAAATACTATACTGTGCAATGGTGGAACAAAGATGAAAGCTTAAAAAAACAGCCAAATAATAAAACATCAAAACAGGCCTTGCTTATATTTGGGAAAGGTGTGGATGAGCCCCCCCACCCCCCACCAGCATGTACATTGTTCTGTGTCTTTTATCTGACCACAGATATTTTCTCCAATGCTCACCCTATATCATCATTCCTTACTCTGCAAGTCTATTTTCCTTCTTTTTTTTGCTCTTTTAAAATTTAATTTATTTTGAATTTAAATACTAATACTTGAATAGACAATTAAAAAAAGAAAAACATATCCAAAATGAGGAAAAAAAGTACTGTCATGTGCACAGTAGAACATAAAAGGATGCAAAATGTACAGCAATAAATTTCCATTTCAAGAAAGACTATTTAATAAAATAGCACACATTGTGTCCAGAGCTGTCCATCTTTTCTTTTCTTTCATTGTAAGTTCGTTTGTTTTCTGCTGCTTACTTTTTACTTTGTTCTTTTTTTTCTCCTGTCCTCCTCCCATCCCCCCAAAAAGCTACAATTAAGCTCAGATACACACACACACACACACACAATTTATTTCCTTCTTTATAGTATCTACATATCTGGACTGTCCTTTCTATATGTCGACATCAATTTTACTTAATCTAATCTCACTAAAGAAATTCTGCTTTTCCTTTAGTACTCATCTTAGTCCTGCTTCCAAAACCTATAGTGATTAAACACTGGTAAACACACACTTGAAGAAATTCTTAAGGGGAACAAGAGGTATTCAAGCAAAAAAGATACAAATTAAAAAAATATATATTGTGTCTCAACCCACCTAAAAATAAAGTAAAAAGAGATTAACTGTTAGGATAAATTAATGCTGAGAAAACTCTCTCAAAGGTGAAACTTACCTAGATGTAATTATAATAATCATAGCTCACATTGTTAGAGAGGCAGTGGGGTGTGGTAGAGAGAGCACTGAATCTGAAGACAGGAATCCTGACTCAGACACTTACCAGCAGTGCAACCAAGCCTGGCCAAAGCATTTGAACTATCTTAGTCTGGCAGTGCTCGCTTTCAAAATGCCAATAACATCTGTAGCATTGAACTCATAGAAGGGATTGTGAAGATCAAATGAAATAACATATCTAAAATATTTTGCAAATTCTAAAATAATACATAATGTCATATATAGTCACAGATACACATATAAGTATCCATACACATACTTATATGTAGCATCATCCAGTCATCTAGACTCACTTTACAGTTGAGGAAACTGAGGCCCAAACTATGTCACTCACCCAAAGTAGTAGGGAAAAAAAGCCAAGAATCAATCCCAGTTCTTCAGAGTCCTGCATTCTTCCATCTATACCACACACACTGTGCCCCTTTATGGCTTATGCTCTGTCCAAATATATAATATGTGCAGACATACACAAGCATGTTCAACACGTGCACATGTGGATACATGTATATACACGTGTGTGCATGAGAATGCAATGCTTATGTGTTTTAAGATCCATTATCTCAAGAAAAGGCATTTGTGGTATAGTGGAGAGAAAGCTGGCTTCACATTCAGATAGACCTTGGGCTCAAGACCAAATTCTAAGACTTTCAGGCTGAGCTTCCCTGGACCTATTGCTTAATGTCTCAGTGTTTCAGATAACTCTTTAAAGACAAAGAGCTTCAAAGAAGATGCCAACCTTCATTGGAAGTAGGGATTTTATCAACTGGCAGATTCTGATACCAATGAAATCTCAAGTAATTCCTGCCCTATCACAAGAAATACATTTTATATAATTTCGGAGATATATTCAAGAACTTATTAAGATAAAATTATTTTCCATTTTCTTCTTTAATAAGAGATCAGATTCTTCTGACTCTGACTCCTGCATTCTTCCTCTGAAGCATTTACTACCTTTCTTTGCCCCAGCATCTTTTCAAAGCTACTTAGACTTAACACATATACACTCTATACTTTCCTTCTTCAGGGCCTGTGTTCTCACTATTCCCTATGCTTGAAATGCCTGTCTCTCCTCTCCCACCCCGACCCTAGACTGTACACTTTCTACCAACACCTTAAAAAAACAAAGCAAATTCCATTCTCTACATAATGCCTATCCTGGTCTCCTCAGTCATTTAATTACTCAATAAACATTTCGTTAGCACCTACTTTGAGCCAAACACTGAGTATACAAAAAGAAGCAAAAGGCAGTTCCTCCTGCCTTAGATGTTTGGGCAGCTATCATATTCTCCTACTATGCGCTGTGCCCAGGGCACCTTGAAACTTTTTCCCCTTGCACTGGTTTCCAACTTGCTTCTCAAACCATGGGTTAAATACTGTAGTGTAGACTGTAAGACTGTATGAGGATTGCAACCACGTCTCCAGAAACTTTCTGTTTCCATTATTACCTAAGCACAGTACTCTGCACAACAAAAGAAATGTTAGTCAAATTGAGCTGAGGTTGAATTTCCAGTGGAGGTTGGGGAGGAGGGAAAAACTATCCTAGTTGCTAAGGTAGCTCAGACTCAAATCATATGATAAAATAATTCTATGGACAAAAAAATATCTTCTGAATGTTTGATGTTAATGAGTTCTCAAGAGCAAGAAAAAAAAAGGAAGATAAATTTAGCTTCCATTATTTGCATGAATGGATGTCAAGTATATTTCTGGTTTTAGGCCCTTAACAAGTTTATAAATTTTATATATTTTGACATTTTAAATATGATGCAAATAATTCAGTCACTTAGGAAAAACCTTCTATGAGATATGGCCACTATGGGGTTTGAATTCCAGGAGAAGAAAAATCCCAAATAGGAAATAAAAGCAAACCTTTTGTAAATGCATAGGTCTTTATTTTATACATTTATTTAGATGTAGATACATATCTAACTATAGAAACACCAGGTAAAACATGCTCCCATAATTATCTCAAATATCTTAGGCAAGAATGAAACAAGCGGCTGTTGTTTATCTAAAACAAAATTTTAAAACAGATTTTAGGAAAACCAATCTATTTCTAGGTTTTTCAGAATGACATTTTCTCAGTTAGAGCTGATTAGTAAGGACATGTCTACAGAATCAGCAACACTCTACCATATGTCTACAAATGAAGTTGAATTCCAAGGCTCACAGGAAATGCTCAAGGCTCCTTGCTGGGGATGACAAGCATTCTGGCCTTAATTGACATTTTTTCTCTTGTAGCTAGGGAGGTGGTAGATCCCCCACAGCTGCAGGAGCTGTTCATTCCTAAGGACACTTCAGAGAAAGCAATGACAGCCAGGCATCTGGTGGTAACACTGACTCCATCCCAGACTGCCTTAAGCATCGAGTGTGAAGGGAATGCAGATCTTAAACGTGATGCTACCTACCTAACCCCAAATCTCACTGAGAAACATGAAGCACAAAATGAAATTTAGCTGTTTCCCACAGCAAGAAAAGATAACAGAATTTATAATTAGGATTCCAATTTTGCATTATCAAAACCAATAATGTAGCTTTATTTTTATAAAGCTGATATTTAATATATCTATTTTTGTCCAGACCAGATTACCTAATATCAGCAATTTTTAACTTCAGCTTAAGAAAAAATTTAATTTATAATTTTAAACATTCTTTTTAAATTTTGAATTCCAAATTCTTTCCTTCCCTCACTCACTCTCCTAACCTACAGAGAAAACAAGCTTCAAATATACATGTGAAATCATGCAAAACTTTTTCCATGTTAGTTGTTACTTTAAAAAAAAATAAAAGCAAGAAAAATAAAGAAAACTGAGAAAAATTATTCTTTACTTTGTACTCAGTTCATCAATTATCTCTCTGTAGGGGAAAAGTATTTTTTCATCATGAATCCTTTAGAATTTTCTTGGATCACTGTATTGATCATAATCAAGGCTTTCACAGCAGATTATTTTTACAACATTGCTCTTACTGTCCGGAATAATCTTGTTCTTCTCACTTCACTTCAAATTAGTTCATATAGGTCTTGCCATGTTTTCTTGAACACTCCCCCTCATCATTTGTCACAGCACAACAGTATTCCACCACAATCATATGCCACAACTTGTTCAGATATTTTCCAGTTGATGAGAATCTCTTTGATTTCCATTTCCTTGCCAGCATAAAAAGAGCTGCTACAATTTATTTCTGTACATCTAGGTCCCTTTTCTGTTTCCTTTGATTTCTTTGGGATATAAAAAGAGTAACAGTTATGCAGTTTTGTAGCCCTCTGGGTCTAGTTACAAATTATTCTAGAGAATGGCAAGACCAGTTCACTACCCCACCAACAGTTCATTAGGGTACCTATTTTTTTTTCTTCCCCTCCAGCATTTGTCATTTCCACTAGTTGTGAGGTTGCCTATCAAAGTTGTTTTAATTTGTCTTTCTCTAAACAATAGTAATTTAAAGCATTTTTTTGCCTATTTTTTTGGGGGAGGGCAGCTGGGGTTAAGTGATTTGCCCAAAGTCACACAGCTAGTAAGTGTGTCAAGTGTCTGAGGCCGAATTTGAACTCAGGTCCTCCTGACTCCAAGGCCAGTGCTCTATTCACTGCGGTGCTCTATTCACTGCGCCACCTAGCTGCCCCTTTAAAGCATGTTTTCATTTGACTATAGATAGCTTTGATATCTACTTGTGAAAACTGTCTATTTGTACTTTTTGACAACCATTTATCAGGTAGGGAATGGCTATTAATTTTCCAAATTTGACTCAGTTCTATACTCAGTATATATTTGAGAAAATAGGTTTTTATCAGAGAAACTTGCTGTAAAAACTTTTGTTGCAATCACATGTAGTTTCTCCAGTGATCTCTTTTAATAGGTCTATTTTTTTTATTTCAGATTAAGTATATCAGAATCTAATCCAGAACTTTATTTTAACTCTGTATCTTTCTATTTCAAATGCAACTCTTGTAAGCAACATAGTATTGGATTCTGGTTTCTAATTTATTCTGTTATCTGCTTCCATTTTATGGATGAGTTCATCCCATTCACATTCACTGTTATGATTACTGTGTATTCCTCTCTATCCCATTTTCTTGTTTCTTCTTTCTTTTTATCCTGTCCCTCCTGAAATATATTTTGCTTGTAATCACTGCCTCCCTTATATTACCCACCCCATTCCCCAGTCCCTTATCCCTCTATTTTCCCTACTGGCTAAGTTACATTTCTATACATAGCTGGACACACACACACACACATAGACACATACAGAGACACAGAGAGAGAGAGAGAGAGAGAGAGAGAGAGAGAGAGAGAGAGAGAGA
>NW_027185698.1:26341164-26462630 GCF_028583685.1 Petaurus breviceps papuanus | reverse complement strand
AGAGAGAGAGAGAGAGAGAGAGAGAGAGAGAGAGAGAGAGAGAGAGACACACACACACACACTTTTTCTTTCTTATTTGAAAAAATTCAGAGAAGAGTGAGATTCAAGTATTGCCCCCCAACGTCCCCTCCACTTGTAATAACTCTTCCTTACATACCTCTTTTATGTGAGAAATTTTCCCTTGACGGCTTCTCCCGTCCCCCTTCTCCCAGTGCATCACTTTTTCTAACCCCATCCTTTTCTTTTGAGATCATTTCACATAATCAACTTACACCCATAACCTCTGTCTAATGCAAACTCCTTTTAGCTGCCTTAATAATGATTTAAGTTCTTAGGAGTTATATGTATGAAATTCCCAAGCAGGAATATAAACATTATAAATCTATCAAGGCCCTTATGATTACTCTTTCTTGTTGACCTTTTTTTTTTAACTTATTTGTAATTTATGGAATAAAACAAGCATTTCTATAACATAGTACAATAAAAAAGATGAGTGCATGTACACTGTAAATCTTCTTTGTACAACTTGCTATTCTCTTCAAATATAAAACAAAATTAGCACATAAATTTCTTTTATTTTTTTCTTTCCTTCCCCCTCCCACCCTTGATATGGCTACCATATGGCTACAAATATATATATATATATATATATATATATATATATGCAAAATTGTTCTTATACATACTTCTATTTATGTTTACCTTTCTGTGTTTCTTGAGTCTCGTGTTTAAATGTTAAATTTTCTACCCAGCTCTGACCTTTTCATCAGGAATGCTTGAAAGTGCTCTATTTCTAAATAGCCATTTTTCCTCCTGAAGATTATACACAGTTTTGCTGTGTCGACAATTCTTGGTTCTAATCCTATCTCCTTTGCCCTTTACACTATTATATTTCAAACTCTCCTATGCTTTAACATGGAAACTGCTAAATCTTGCATGATCCTGATTATGGCTCTACAATATATGAATTATTTCTTTTTGCCTGCTTGACGTATTTTTCTCTTTGACCTGGGCGCAGATCTTGGCTATAATATTCCTGGAGTTTCATTTTGGGATCTCTTTCAGGAGGTTATCAGTAGATTCTTTCAATTTCTATTTCACTGTCTTGGAATGATTTTTCTTTCACATTTTCTTCTATTTTCCCCATTCCTTTAACTTTATTTTATTGTTTCTTGATGTCTCATGGAGTCATTAGCTTTCACTTACCCAATACTAATTTTTAAAGAATTATTTTCTTCAGTGAAATTGTGTACCTCTTTTCCCATTTGACCTATTCTGCTTTCTTTAGTGAATTTTTGTGCCTTTTACCATTAGGCCAAATCTATTTTTTAAGGTGTTATTTTCTTCAATATTTTTGTGTCTTTTTAAAGCAAGCTATTAATTCTCTTTTCATAATTTTCATTCATTGCTCTTTCTTTTCCCATTTTTTTCTCGGCCATTCATTTCTTTAACTGTTTCAGGAATTCTTGTTGGGCTTGGATCCAATTAGCATGTTTCTTTGCTTATAATGGTTTTCATACTACTGTCTTCTGATTTGGGAGCTTTTTAGGGTCAAATTCTTTTTTTTTTTGGTTGTTTGCTCATTTTTTTTCCAGCCTATTTCTTGACTTAGAATATTATGCTAAAGTTGGGCTCTAGTGACCTGAGAGTCAGGAGGCACTGTCCCAAACTTCAGTTTCTTCATGCTACTATCTTCAGACCGAGTTTTGGGGGAAGGGTGTGTGATAGTAATGGCATTTAGAGATTCCCCTGTATTGGCTTGGTTTTTCAAATTGATTGTGTTAAAACCCAGAGCTTGTTAGTCCCATCTGCGGGATGGACTTGTTGATGTGAAAAGAGAGTCCTGAACTGGGAGGAGCTGGTGACATAGATTTGGAGAGACAAGAGAGAGGCAGAAGAACTTTTTGGAAGCAGCACCTCGTGGAGGCAGAGAGAGAGACTGAGAGAATTGCTGGGGGCCACTTTGAATTGCCCTGGACTTTTGAGACCTGCCCCCTGACCTGCCAAGGACTGAGGAGACATGGCTGTTTTGCTGGTACTTTGTCTGTCTGTTTTGATGTTGTTTTGCCAGATTTGTCCACTGGTGAAAGACAGTCCTTTTGTTGAAGAAGTCCTGGAACCTGGCTGTTGGCTAAGAGCTCCTGAGACTGTCCTGCAGACAGAGAGTGAATACTGTCCACTGGTGAAGAACAGTGCTGTTGTTGCAGGGGTCTGGGAACCTTTCTGTTGGTTCAGAAGCCCTGAAGAAGGATTTTCTTGTTGTATGTTTACAGAAATCCTGGGAGAGGGTTTTGCTAATGTTTTCAGGGCTTCTAGGACTGTTCTACAGACAGAGGATGAATTAATGAAGGGACTGGCAATGTATCTTGTGGCCTTGCTAAGCCTTGTCTCCCCAGGAACTAAGATTGCTGAGAACTTGCCTCCTGTCAAGATCAAGAAAAGACCTCCATTTGGGTATTAAGTGCTGTGCTTAAACTTGATGTAACTCTGGGGTAGATTCAATTGTGATCCAGGGGTGGGGAACTTTTGACCTTTTTGTGCTCTGTGATTGAACAAATGAATGTACTTTACTTATGTTTGGAAACTAATCTCCATTTGAGAAGAGGGGCTTTGTGGTGGACTAAATGAAGGTACAGCCTAGGGGTGGTATAGTATTTAGAACAGGGACTTTGTAATTGATTGAATGATTGGAAGGTCCTGGGGTGGGGTAGTCCTTGGAGATTATTTAATCACACTTAGTAAATGCTGTATTTGGAATGATGTCATGTTTTGATCTTCTCTGCTCTTGGTTGGTCACTGAATAAAATGGAGAGCACCTATGCTGGTATTTTGAACCTTGGGAAGTTGCCTTTCCTTGGCATTACATTATAGGGTGCTGCAGGTTTTTGGTTCTTCCAAGGTGGTATGATGCTGGGAAAGATATAGTGACTGCTCTGTGCTCTAGGTTTTACCCAGGAAGGAAACCTGGTTCCTTGCAACCATAACTACTCACCATCTTTGCTTTGAAACTACAACCAGGGCCCCTGTTCCCTTATGAACAACCAACAGCACTCCTCTCTACTCTGAAACTACGTGTGCCAGCTGCACGCAGGGCCAGAAAAGGGCACCTTGTAATCTCTTTCTGACCAGTTGTCTGATCCCCTTACAATCTCTGGGATGAGAGCTCTTTAGTTATTACCATGGAATGTGTGGTCTCTGGACAGACTTCTACTTCATGCCACAAATTGCTCTTCCTATCCTCCTGAGTTTCTTAGGCCAGAAAAATGTCTCACCCTGACCTTTTGGTGACTCTGCCACTCCAAAATTCAATTTGAAGCATTTTTAAGAAACTGTTTGGATGGCAATGTTCAGAGAGTTCAATTGGGTTGCCTCTAACCCACCATCTTGGCTCCAATTTTAAATAAAATTCTGCCTCCATGAAAGTAGACCAGTGTTAACAGTCTAGCAGGTGTTCATATATTTCCAAGATCTTGCATTTCATATAAGGAACACTAAATGCAAATGACAGCTAAGTTATTTTCATAAAGAAATGTAAACAAAAACAATTTTTTCATTTTCTAAATTACCTTTTTTCCTTCTAGACCCAATGCTCAGTGCAATTTATGCCATACCATTAGTAAGTAAATATATATGTAATATGTGTGTATATATATATATAATATATATGTACACACACGTATGTATATTTATATTGAAGTACAAATTCCTTTATGGAACCCTCTTTGGTCCTCTCAACTGGAAATACCCTCAAACTCTCCTAGAGCATTTTGTTTGGATCTCTTTCTTGTTCCTATAACATTCTGTCTTATGTGACACTCATTTACATATATGTCCTGGACACCCTGTTCCAGGGCAAGAGCTATCATTTTTCATCTAAGGCTACTCAGTAGCTCAGTACGTAGGGTGCTGACTTTGGAGTCAGGAAAAACTAGTTTCAATTCCTGCTTCTGACATTTACTAGCTGAGTGAGCCTGGGCAAATCACTCTCAGTCAGCCAGCATGAGAGAACAGTGAGTAGTATCCAGGCTTCCCTTAATCCAGTAGAAGGGAAGCTAGGCTAGTAGTATCATCCTGAATTGTGAGAGGATACCCCAGTGCCCCACTCTCCTTCTGTCTCTAAGGCCCTTGCGTCCTCCGTACCCCCACACTATTGCCACAAAGTACCCTAAGTCTTGCTATCTGACTAACTGGCTCAAAACCTCCCCACCAAAACATGTGGAACCCCCATTCCTTAGAACTAGTAAGTTATTGTTCTCTATTCCCTTCCACTATTATTACACACCCAAAGAAAAAGTCAGCAGAGCTCAGCTGCCTTTCCTGATGAGGAAGATATGCAAATTATTCAGAAGGGGAAAACGCAATTAATACCTGAATTGGGACCTAAGAGCATACCTTGTCTATGTTCCTATGGCTAGCAAACTTTATCTTCTCTATGAATCTCTGTGATTGAGTACTGAATGCTACCTGGGTGAAAACTTTCTTCCCCTACTACTGTGCTTTGCTCCCTCATCCCAATAGCCTCAATCTTATCCCACCAGTGCCCATAACCTGCTTCCCCTTCCACTGCATGCTCTGAAATGTCATGCTATTATTAACAAACTGACATTTGTATGTGTTCCTCCTGTCATATTCCTTTCATCTCTTAAATGTGAAAATCTGAATGAATCCCTCCAGAAGATGCTACAAAAGATCCCTGACTACCCTCTCTAATACCAGGTATGCCCTCACTAATGTCCTCTCTGCCCTCCCCAAATACAAGTAGCCAGGATCAGGAAAAGGCAAATTCTTTGTTCCTTACTGTGACTTCTAAAACCCTCTCCCTGCCATCATCACTTGTTCACTTTCCCTCTTTCAAGCTTCACTCTGTCCAGTTATAACATTTAATCTGATCCTGGTGGCAGTGACCTACCAGTCCCTGGATAACTTTTCTTCCTTGAGAGCTTAATGTCTATCTCATGCTCTTCCTTTCCAGCCCTTATACTTTGTTTGGTATTCCAATGCTGTGTTGATATCCCCTCAGATACTTTTAAAAACTTTCCATCAATTTCCTCAACTCTCATGACTTGCACCCATACTTAAAACACAGAAACAGTCATTCTCTCATTTACATTATCACCCACAAATTTCTCATGTGCATGATCCATAACTTTGAAATTCTTCTTTCTAAACAAAACTTCCCATTTTCCCCTGTACCTTATCATATATTCATCTACATCACAACTTCTAAGCATTCTACCTCCCTTCCTGAATCCCTTGGTCACCTCTCAACCCTGCTCTGATCTAACTTTCCTCTCTTTGCCAGTTCATGGAATATTCTGTTCCCTTATGCTGCCAACTGCTCAACCCCTTCCATACCCTAAACCTGGAAACACCTCCCTCTATCATCTGCCTTCTCTTATTTGTTCTTATTTGTACGGTGTTGAATAGTACTAGAAAGCAGCATGCAACCCCTTGTTCTTTGAATCATCTACAACTTGATGTCATCTAATCTCAACAGCTACTCAACAACCTCTACTCCTCCCTGATTAACTATCACACAATCACATTTTCCGTAACATCTTCTTTAAACCTTCTTATCGCTCCTCAAACCATGAATACCATCCACTACTCACTGTTCTCAGTAGAGTACCATTTTATACCCCCCCCCAAAAAAATTGGGACCACTTATCTTGAGCTTCCTCTTCTAAACATAAAACTCACTCCAATGTGATTAATAATTTTTAAGTAGCCTAATTGCCAATGATCTCCTAAGTGATAAATCACTTAAGTCTTCTCTCAGTACTCATCCTTCTGTTGCTTTTGACATTTCTGACCACACACCCTTCTGTGCATTCTCTATTCCCTTTGGGTTTTCATGACACTTTTCTCTTTTTGTTCTCCTCCTTATCAGACCCCTCATTCCAAATCTCTTTTCTTAGGTCATCAACCATCTCACACCCATTTAGAGTTTTGTCCTAGGTCCTCTCCTCTTTCCCATCTATACTCTCTGCATAACCTCATTAGCTACTATGCTTTTTCTTTTCCTGGAGGGCAATTGAGTTTAAGTAACTTGCCCAAGTTTACATGGCTAGTTGTGTGTGTGTGTGTGTGGTGGCGGGGGGGGGAGGGGGGTGTTAAGTGTCTGAGGCCAGAACCAAACTCAGGTCCTCCTGACTCGGGGGCCGGCGCTTTACTCACTGCACCACCTAGCCTCCCTAGCTACTATGCTTTTAACTCACCTCTATGCAGATTACATACAAATCCTGCCCCAGTATCACCTGGAGGCATCAATTGCCTATTGGACATTTCCAACTAGATATATGCAAGACACACCTCAAACTCAACATATCTAATACGAAACTCAATATATTTCCTCGTCGTTCCTAAAACCTCCTTTCAAATTTTCCTTTCTCTTAATAGCACCAATATGTTTCTAGTCTGACACATTCATGAACTTATTCTTATCCTAGACTCCTCACCTCTCTCCTCCAACATATCAAGCCAGTTGCCAAATCAAGTCACTTCTACCTTCATAACATCTTTCACATCTCACCCTTCTCTTCACTCATACAGTTGCCACCTTATTTCAGGTCGCATAGCCTACATTGTTGCAACACCCTTCCAAATGGTCTAACTGCCACTCTAACTCACCCCTAGAAACTGCTGCTAAAGCAGTTTTCCTCAAGCACAGTTTCAGCATGTTGCTTACCTATTCAATCAACTCCAGTGGCTTCCTATGGCATCTAAGTAACTCCCCATAGCCCCAACTTTGTAGGCTTATTAGACATGACTCTCCCTCTTGCACTCTCTGATTCAACCAAACCAGCCTCTTCTCTTTTCTTTACACTTGACACCCCATCTTCATCTCAATGCCTTGGCACTCGTTCTAACTTCATAGAATGTATTCTCTTCTTACTTCCAACTCAGAGTCCTTTCTATTCCTTTAAAATACCATTTTCTGGATGAAGTCTTTTTTATTCAGTACCTAGTGCCATCCCTCCCATACTACCTTTGTACATAAATAAATACTTTGTACATAGTACAAAGTATTTGTACTCATCTCCTTTATAGAGTGGCTATACTTATCAGTATATACATATTATATATAATGTAAACATCATATAATACTACATAGCTTCTTTCTTTGTACATACTTATATAATACTTTGTACATAGTTGTATTACTTCACGTTTATTCTATATGTCTCTATATGTGTACATGTCTCGTCACTGAAATATGAGCTCCTTGGAAATAGGGATTGTTTCATTCCTTGTACTTATAACTTCAGAATCTGGTACACAGTAAATGCTTAAAAATATTTGGTGAACTGAAGATAATATGAAGGTATGTCCATACCAGGAGGAAAATTCTGAGAGTAGGTCTGGCAAAGAGCTCAGTGCCTATATAGTAGATACCTAAGAAATAACTAATGAGATTGTATTGATGATCTTGCCCAAAGGTTTAATAAACATGACCAACAGACTTTTATTATCTTATACAACAAGATTGTCCTTCCAGTTGAAACCCTATGATCCTAAGTGTAGATGCAACCAGTTATTGCTCATAAAGCTCTTGATAGATACATAGATATAGGCAGGCTATGGACACATATATGTTACATAAATGGAGACTGGGAAAAGAAAGGAGATGAAAAAAAAGAAGCTATGTAGTAATATTATATGATGTTTACATTATATATAATATGTATATACTGATAAGTATAGCCACTCTATAAAGGAGATGAGGGGCCCTTCTAGCTCTAACCTCCATGTTCCTATGTGTAGGTACAATCTGCTATATCTCTAAGCTGAGCCTGCATATCAGCAGCTAGAAAACAATCGGTTTAAGATGAAATAAACATATTACATATAAAAATAAGAAATCACATCGGGGCAGCTAGGTGGTGCAGTGAGTAAAGCGCCATTCCCGGAGTCAGGAGAATCCGAGTTTGGTTCCAGCCTCAGACACTTAACACCCACACAAAAATACTAGCCATGTAACCTTGGTCAAGTTACTTAATCCCAATTGCCCTCCAAAAGGCAAAAAAAAAGAAATCACATGAATAAGGAACTGACCATCAAACCTTGTATTTGAAGTTCTGGCCTTTTGGTAGTCTATGCAACGGTATTCACTGAGAAACTTCATTTGGGCTGAAGCAAATCCCACTAGCCTAAAACAACATGTTTATGACTGAACACATCATGGAGAGAAAAACAGAAGAAGAAATAGTGGTAGTCCCTTTGATATATTTCTGTGTCATAAATCAATGTATCAGCCTGTGTAGAGGACCACAGGCCAGTGGGGCTCTGACCCTGTTGGCTGAATAAGCCCTCTCAGCTGAGGACCTTGCTATGAAGCCTGGATCTGTTCCCCATCCCCCAGGAAGGCTCACAGGTATGAGCAACACGCCCTCGTGAGAAGTGTGGTTATGTACTCCCAGCTTAGGAACAAGGATGCTCAGTGTTCTCAGAGGAAACTATAGTAATGTTACAATGTAGAACTAAGTAGAAACCTTAGGACAATTCCATCCTGTTCTAGGGAGGTTTAGGGAGGTTTGGAACATCCTGCCCGATACTCGCACCCTGATAACAAGGATAGAGTACATGGCCGTCACATATGAGACGAATAGGAACAAGGGCAATGGTGTAATCCCAAAGACAGTGGCTTATGATGATTATGCAATTTCACACTATATATACTGGACTCTTAGCTGAATAAAGTTGACTCTGTTTTCTACCGTACTGGAGTCCCGCCTCATTTATGATTGTGAACCTCTGGGTAAGTAACTCTTTTCAAGTATCTGTTTTCCACCTAACTTTTCTCTCTCAGCTCTGCTGTTGGTCGGCAGGGCTCCTCTCACACTATCTCAGCTCTGTCATGGAATGACAGGGTTCCCCTGAGCTTGGCTCCCCACAAGCCTGGACTCCTTCAAGATCTTCCATGTCACAGCTATGTCCAACACTCATTTTTTGCTTTAAATCAAAAGTATCATTATTATATATCTGGGTAACTATTTCTAGCTGTATGCCATTAAGCAGACATTCAGTTATCATTAAGAACATTATCATTAAATTTGGATCAAGCAGGACCACTGGATGGAAATTAGTTGGCAGAAAATTTTGGCTCCATGTAAGAAGGAAGCTTCCAGTAACTCTAAAACCTATGATTCTATGAAAGAGAGCTCTCATCTCCAAATGGAATGCCATGCATCATAAGTCAATGATTTTCCCATCACTTGGAGTATTCCATCAGAGGTGTGTTGACCACTTTTCCAAGATATTTACCAAGAGAGGCAGGAGAATAGATGGAAATAATTTCTAAAGTCCCTTTCAATGCCAAGATTCTATCATTTTCCAAAGATGAAATGTACAAATGGTCGTTATGGAAGGAGACAAGTGCCAGGCCACCCTACCCCACCAAACCATAACTTTCAAGGAACTTGAATACAATTTACAATGACATAGTGATTTAAGACAAGCAAAGCATTTTGAATATTTTATCTTACTGGTTCCTCATAGACAGACCCATGAGGAATTATAGCATTATCTCATTTTGCAGGGGAGGAAATGGGCTCAGCTAGGTTAAGTAACTTGACTAGAGTGACACACCAAGTGAGCATCAGGGGGAAAATTTGAACCTAGTTTCACCTGGCTCTGAGTGCAGTGTTCAAGACCGACATCAAAATCAGTTTCTTTTTATTTTTAATGTTTCTAAATCTGCTTCAGAACCAGGGGCACCAACTTCATAGAAGCACAGACAAGAGGAGAGAGCTGCACATTATCTTACTTGCCTCATTATCAAGGAAACCACAAAGAGTGATGTGGCAAAGCTTCTCCTGCGACAGTCGCCATTCTTCTTCTGTCTCTGGTGCATCTCCCCACCACAGTTGTTGCAACAACGGCACATGCAGAAGCACAGCCCAACAAGGGGCAGCAACACGACAAACAGCAATCCCAGACCAGCCAACACAATAAAGCCGATTTCATAGTGGGCAATCTGGCAGTCAAACAGAAGACACAGGAAGCATTAGGGCATGCCCAACGGTTCTCATATCATAGACCACCACTTACCATCCCATGCTTGATTCTTTTTTTTTTTCAAAACCATAAGAGAGCAGAAAAATGAGTAATCTCTAAGATGGCAAAGGGACCAAAAGAGGCCAGAAGTTTTTGATGACTTCTGCTCCCTCTGAACTTAGTAGAGGTCACAATACACAACTCCAAATCCAAAGCAACCAATGGTTTGACTTTCGCATCCCGAGTGAGGTTTTGTCTTGTTTTTGAGACTTCCTTAACACATATAAAGGAAAACACTGCTTCCTTCAATGGGTAGCAAACTTAAAGAATGTATTAAACCAAGGGATGGTACAAATGGATTTTTAAAAGAGAGTGTAGAATTTTTAAATGACAAGTCCAAAAATGGCTACTCAGAGAATTTAGAACAGAAATCATTGAGAAAATTGATGAAGTCTATGGAATTGAAGCATATTTTCTCACTTTTTTTCTTCCTTTTTTGCAGCATAGCTAATATTGAAATATATTTTGCATGACTTCACATGTATAATGGGCATCCATACTGCTTATCTTCTCAATGTGAGGGGGAGAGAGGGAATTTTGGACTGAACATAATTTTTTTTAATGTTTAATTTAAAAAAAATGATCTTTAATGTTGACAGCAGAGAATATAATCATCCACTTTTTCCCTTCCTCCATAGCATACTGCTCAGGGTTTCTGCTGACAACAATATCCTGGAGAGCAAAGACCACAGGTATGACCCAATATGGCTGTTCACTACTTTCCTAAGAGCCAAGATGACTTTGGTATATAATTAAGTGACCCAATAATATCTTCTCTGAGCCCAGACTCATCTTGCCTTAAACCCAGAGAACAGGATTCAAAATATAGCATGAAAAGAAAGTAACTAGGTTCAGAAAATTCATCTCATTCCTGGAGTCCATGCATATAATTACTTACATCTGCTCAAAGCAATACATTTACATAAGAGGAACTCTATAGTATACATTTGATGGACAACTCAATGTAACAATGTTTTCTGCAGCAGGGCAAAGAAAAATGAGGTGGGTTTTTGTGTGAGTTTTTTGGTTTTTTCTGATAAAGCCTTCCATTGGAAAGCAGTCAGTGTGTGTATGTGTGTGTGTCTGCATGTGTGTGTGTGTGTACACACACACATAATTTTCACTTAATTCCAGTGGCTCTTAAAAATACTATTATTTCTTAATACACTGAAAAAACTTGAACTTCAAAGGGAATAGTTTATTTCTAATATTGGATATATGACAGAAATCCAGACATAAAAATACATAGACAAATACATGGCATACATACACATACATACATACATACATACATACATACATACATACATAGATGAATTCACTGAAGCTTGAAATGAAAAATGTATTATAGACATTGGAGAAGATATCAAGGTAAAATGGAAACCATGCATATCTCACTGAATTCATCACAAGATAGACATCATAGGATGTGTTGGCAAAAGTACCACCATTGGCTGCTTTTGGTAAAAGTACAACATAGAATAATAATAATAGTGATAGGGTCAATTACCTTCAGCATCAAGACAATAAATTCTGGCTGTGGAAGCCAAAGCAGATGAAGCGTGCAGCAAAAAACAAAACAAACAAAACACAAATGAAAAATCATGGGAATAGTTAATGGCTAACTAAAGCTAAGTTATCTTGAACAAAAGGTATAATTGATAGACATACAAAAGAGGGAAGCAGAAAAACACAATGCCTTTTTCTCTATTGGGGCGGTCTTATTCTCCGTTCTCCTCCACTCAAACCCAATTCTAATTTTTAATTCTAATCACTGTGCGGAATTTTACATACTGAGCTCTCAAAAACTTTGTCAGCAGAGAGCTCAGCCCCTCCAGGGAACTCCCAAGCATATGGGCCTCCAGAATGGGCCTAGCAAGGGAAGCTTATCCAAGTACCAGCCTTATAAAGTTCAGAAATTCATCATCAGAAAATTGGCTACCAGGTAACAATGTTTTTGGTCATGGTAACTCATAAAATCATGTTACAGGAATGGAATATGGTGCAATATATGTCAGGAGAAATGGAGCCCACAATAATGAAGTTACAAATCTTTTAAATAAATAAATAGTATTCGTGCTTCAGGTATTTTATTTAGGTTTTAATTTCTCTTAATGCTATCAATTAGTGATTTTCTGCCATAGGCTAGTCTGTATGGTTCATATAGACTCTAAATCAAGGTTTGTTAGTCCTATTATATGGAGTTGGGAGTCTAGTGAAGCCTATGGACACTTTCTCAAAATAATGTCTTTAAACGCATATCATACATAAGTTATTATGAAAACCAATTACATAGAAATAAATGTATAATTTTTTTAACATCCAAATTCATGGGCACCCCTGATATCTCTCTATCCATGGATACCTTAGGGGTCTGCAGACTCCATCATCATCAACAAGGATTTATTAAACACTTACCATATGCCAGGCATTGTGCTAAGGACTGAGACACAAAGAAAGAAAAAAAGCAGTTTCTGCCCTCAAGGAGCTAATGTTCTAATGAAGGAAGAAGACATGAAAAACTTATGAACATACAAGATATATACGACATAAATGGGAGGTATTCTCAAAGGAAAGGCACTAGCAGTGGGATGATTAGGAAAGGCCTCGTGAAGGAGTTGAGACCCAAGACGAGTCTGGAAGGAAGCCAGGGAGTAGGGGTGAAGAGGAAGGACATTCCAGGCATGGGGAACAGCTAGTGAAAAGCAAGAAGACAGGAGATGGGGGTGCCATATGCCTGGAACACAAAGAACCAATTAAAACTCCCTAATCTAAATCCTTCTTCAATAGGACTTAACCAACTATGACCATGAGCAGGGAGAACATCCCCTCCCTACCAATTCGGATGGCAACCCCTCTAAGGCACAGTAGATGTTCTACGAGAGTTGATGTAACGCAAATATTCATCACTCTGTAAGTGACCTGGTGAAAAATGCCTCTGCACATTAGCCAGGCTTAGCCTTGGTCTACAAACCCAATCACTCTATCACAGGGCTTGTAATCCATATTTCTTCAACCTGGTGGGGCCTGTCAGAGTTTGGCTCTGGTAGAACCTTTGAGAATTTAGTTATCACCTCTACCTCATCTAGTCAAAATACTTCATCTTGTCAAAACAGAAGAACCTTTTACCCCTTCAATTGTCTGTTCCTCTGAAAAAGTAAGTGATGAGGGTGGAGGATCTTTAGAGGACAGAAAAATAGACATAAAAAGTAGAACTGGGTTCTTAACCCAGCAGGGTGATGACAACATAGAAGGCAAAAACGAGGTGAAGAGGAAAACAAAGAACACCCTGACTATGTCTTCCCCAGGGTTCAGGCCTTAATAGATTGGGAAGAGCAATGTTTGCAATATTAATGAAACTTGGGGAAGATATCTAAACTGCTGTTCAAATGTTCTCATTTGAATAACAGGATGAGCACTGGGCTGTGGAATTAGGGAAATGTCAGAAGGCCAACAAATCAAGTGATGAAGTGGGCTGTATCTCCTGGGATGACAGCACAGTCCCCAAATCCTCCGACCCTTCTGCAAACTAGCGTAGAGGGACTGCTATGTCTGGTTTCCAGGTAGCCACAGATAAGCTTTCAAAAGAAAGCCTAAAGTTTAAAAAACAGTATCTGTAAACAATAGCTACATCTTAGCAAGACAAGCTGTTTTTGTCAACTGAGCCAACAGGCAACCCCTTTGAGGTTTTTTTTTATTTTTGTTTGAACTGCATATGACGTATAAAAGAACAGCAGTAACCCTGAAGTAGTGGTCTGATCCAGGACTTCTCCTTCAGGGTTTATGGATACAACACCTTGAAGATGGGACTCATAACTTGAGATTTCTTTGCTTCCTCCATAGCACCAAAAGCAATGTTGGGTCAAGCACACAGTGGGCGATCAATAATTGCCAGGAGAGCTAGCAATTGCAAAAGTCTGGTTACTTATAAACATTTCCTGAGGGGTACCAGAGATTGCATACATTGTCATTTATGGAAACCCTGAATATGTAGTTCTTGGTGGAAGGTAGAAGCATATGTCATCACCACCTGAGAGAGACAGAACAATTAAGCTGACTTACCTTATACAAATAATCAATCATTAGAAACCCAATGACAATGGTGATGAATATTAAAGAAGCATACCATAGTCATATCAAAGTAAGACAAAAGGGCCTATTTAAAGGCAGTGGTAGGAAATTCAAATAAGACTGCACCTGGTCCAAGAAGAAACTTCAGGAAAGAAAAAGCAACGAAGTGATTAAATGAACAAAGAAAGTTTTAGTATTAAACACAGGTCCAGGAAAAAATAAGGAGGTGAACAGATAGATGATCAGTGGAAATAAACCACGGAAGGGTTTCACTTAACCATACAAAGAGTTCTTCTACTCAGTGATGAATTGGGAATTACGGCAACTCAAGGTTTTAGATGAAATGATCACAGAATGAAAATGAAAAAGCATCCAGCACTCACCTTGGAACTCTGATTCACTTGTAAGTTAGTCAAAGGACAGTTATCTGAGCATTTGCCAGTAAAATTCAAAAGATGATACCTTTCATTACTGTAACACATCCAGTTTTGACTATAAGAAAACAATGCTGCATTTTAAAAAAAAGAATAACCAAAACTTGTGCAGTCGGGTGAGTGAGGTCCCTGCCGTAAGAGCAGTTGTCATTCAGTCATTTCAGTAATGTCTGACTCTTGTGACTCCATTGGGGTTTTCTTGGCAGAGATACTAGAGTGGTTTGACATTTCCTTCTCCAGCTCCTTTTACAGATGAGGAACTGAGGCAAACAGGGTTAAGTGACTTATCCAGAGTCTTACAGCTAACAAGCATTTGAGACCGGCTTTGAACTTAGATCTTCCTGACTCCAGACCTCATGCTCTATCCACTGTGTCACCTAGCTGCCCAATGCCCTTTTTCCAGAGCCATGGACTGCCCAGATAGAAAAGTTTGCTAGCTTCCTAGTTGGAAGGGTCCTTTGGAGCCTGAGGCAGCTTTTGGATAACCTCAGCAGTTACCAAAAGCAAGTACAATCCAATCTAGTCACTAAGAAGAAAGTTCAAGCAGGATAACACTAATTCAGGTTAACAGGCTGTGCTTTTCTAGCACTACCCAAAAGTCCTCTCTCTCATTCACTGATGCCTCCACTCTTAAGACTGGTAGGCTCCTGCCCAAATCTCCATTTGAGAAAGTATCCATATGTCAGTCAAGCTTACAGGCTCAGACCTCAAACTCCAGGCTACTTTTTTTCCATCATGCCCTGTTTGGTTGGGTCTTCCTCTTAACCCTGATTTCCAGATGTCTTTTATGTTTTTGTTTCCTTACCCCATTAGAATGTAAGCTCCTTGAGGGCAGGGACTTGAGAGGTTTCTTTTTTCTTTATTTCCAACTTAGCACAGTGGCTGGTTATCAAGTAAATGTTTAATGAATGTTTTTATCTAATCTAATTTAAATCTGTGAATAATAGCAACGATTCTGAAATCAATATCTAGCCTCCAAAGGTGACAAGTGTTCATCTGGAGACTTAAATTTGTCCATCTTTTTTTTTTTTTAAATCAAGTCTATTTTATAGTTGTAATATTTTTCAATCTAGAGACCTATTACTTAACTTATTCAGGGAATCTCCAGGAGGAAACTAATTCCACTAACTGAGCAGTTTTAGTTACATCCAACTCTTTACGACTCCATTTGGGGTTTTCTTGGCAAAGATGCTGGAATGGTTTGCCATTTCCCTCTCCAGATCATTTTACATAGAGAGAAACTGAGGCACAAAGCAGTAAGTGACTTGCCCAGGGTCACACAACTAGTAAAAGTCTTGAGGCCAGACTTGAACTCACAAAGATGAGTCTTCCTGACTCTAGGCCCAGTGCTCTGTGCACTATGGCGCCACCTAGATGCCCTAATACAGATCTGCAACTCTACTACAACTCAGAATCTTAGTAACTATGATTATGAGGGGTTAATTGCTCAGGGCCACACTGCCAGCATGTGTCAGAGGGCCTTCTGAATCTGAGACTGGATATCTATTTACTACATGTCTCTGCCTTTCTTACAACCATATTTTGTTGGGGGGCAGTGTCTAGATGAAACCATGTGGCCTTTTTATGATCATAGTTACAAGTCAGAGAGATGTCTCTCTTCTCCCCTAAAAATGTGACTTTCTTAAAGCCTCCAAGGCCTCAAAGGGTCTTTACAGTTTCTTAAGCATGAATACAGAATGAATCACCCTTTGATGACAACAAACTCTCCTTGATCCATAAGCTGTGATAAATTAATCAGCTTATTTGTGACAGGAACAGCATAATAAAGGTAATAAGATACATGGTCAGGTGGAAAGGATTCAAGTCACCTCAGGTGGGATTGGGGGTGGGGATGGAGGGATAGGAAGAGTTACCTATTAATTTGCTATGCACATTTGGCAGTGACAAACAGGGAAAGATGAAGGATGGCCCACAAAGATGCCTTGACTATAAAACCCAGGGCAGAAGGAAAACTGTTTAAAAGAAAATGTAAGGGGTGGTTGGGTGGTGCAGGTGAATAGAGCACTGGCCCTGGAGTCAGGAGGACCTCAGTTCAAATCCGGCCTCAGACACTAAACACTTACTAGCTGTGTGACCTTGGGCAAGTCACTTAACTTCAATTGCCCTGCCCTCCCCCCTCCAAAAAGCAAAAAAAAAAAAAAAAAAAAAAAAAATTTATATATATATATATATATATATATATATATATATATATAAACCATATTTAGGAATGTTGAGTCATGCATTAATTCTTGTAGTTTCAGATGTAAGAATTAATCTTGATTCCAGAAGACTGCTGATGACATATATTTACCTTCCATTGATAGAAGGCCTCAGATTATGAAAGCAGAAAATTTCTCAGTTTATTTTCTTCAAGCTACTTTCTGGTATAAAGGAGAAGTTGTACCGGAGAAGGCTTTTGGAAACAGCAGTGATTTTTTTTAAAGTACCAGTATTACATTATATGTATGTATGTATGTTAAATCATGAATGCCACCATGGTGTAGTGGATGGAGATCGGCCCTCTAAGTCAGGAAGAGCTGGGTTCACATCCTACCTCTGACACACTGTGGCTGTGTGACTGAGTCAGTCACTTTACCTCTCAATGCTCTAGGTGACTCTCTGAGACTATAAATTGGAGAAGGCGAATGATTGCATTGGTAGAGGGAAATTTTTTTCTTCTGGGTAAGTTCCCTCTACCACAGCATCAGTCCCTAACCCAATCCTTATGTTAAGTCAAAGGTTCCAGAATTATAAGAAACCACAGTATATCTTCTCTAACTTGACTTTACAGTTGAGGAAACTGAGGCCCAGGAAGGAAAGGGGTTGAACTTAGGTTTTCTAACTCTAAATCTGGCCCTCTTTACACCAGACCATACTTGGGTAAGGCTAATAATGCTAAAAGACAGTCCTCTGATGAAGTGAAGTTTTCCCAGGATCCTGTCCATGGAGTTTTCTAGCAAATTACCTAGTTCTATAAGTTCTCTCAAGCTCAGATGCTTTGCTACTAACATGCCCAGTTTTATTGTTGTTTCTGATCTATTTAGGGGGAGGACTCAGAAGGATCTGGGCACTGGGTTTCCTAGAACCCAAGCTCTACCACCCAACCAAGCACATCACATTTTTCTAGCTCAGGAGTTGTGCTGTCTTTTCTAAAATCTTGGCCCCAAGGCTCATCAGGGAAACTTCCATGGTTTTAGAACTATATTCCAGAGAGGGGTTCTTAAGTTAACTTAGGGTCATGAATTTGCTTTAAAAATATTTTGATCATTGCATTTCAATATAACTCATTTCTCTAGTAATCTTATTTATTTTATGCATTTAAAAATATTATTCTGAGGTGGTCCATAGGTTCACCAGGCTGCCAAAAAAGCTCATGATACAAAAAAGTTGGTAAGAGCCCCTGCCCTACAATCATGGGATATGGCCCCAAGCATTTTCCTACAACCCAGAACCAGTTGCTGGTAGGCATATTATTTCTTGGGGTCAAACCGCATTGCAGGCTGCAATTACTAGACCAATTCATTCTTTAAGGGAAAAAATAGTAAATGTGTTTCTCTTCTCATGGGTGAGGGGTTGGGGTTGGTACAGATATACATTTTTGAGATATATGAACAAAACCAGAGTTAAGCATACCTCCCTAAGTATGAACCCACTTAACTGTTAGGAGGGGTTTTAAGTGCTGGGGAGAATCTGATTTATCTCTTAGGTAATCTCCCTTTTGCATAATCCAGGCATCCTATAAGCTTTTCCCAGGAGTTTCTGAGTGTGTGTGTTTTCCTGAGTATCACTGTTCAATGAGTTTGCCCGATTTGGGGCCTTCAGGGTGTTGTCCCTTTAGAATACCTGCACTCATGGGACACACCAGTCATCTAAATAAGTCAATGCTTCTGTTAGTTAAAGTAACTTGCTGACTGCTAAGAAGTACCAGGTCAGCTACTGAGCAATTTCCTTCTCTGGGAGACATTCAGATATTATGCTGATATTTATAGTCACATAAAAAGAAAACAGAACCTAATAGGACATGATGGCTGGTTGGGGACCCTGTCACCCAGGATGCACAATTCTCTGGCACTCCTCACCCCCATCCCACCCTCCCAAACCCAACATTCGCTAACAATCAACCCAAGATTAAAGGAACAGAAGCGTCCATTGTGAGGCTTAAAGTCTCACAGAGAATGCGGGTTATACCTCGCTAAGTGACGTCAAGTCAATACCTATGGAATTTCAATCTGAAATGAATCCACTCTGAACAAACTTTTGCTTTTAGATGATGCTTTTAAATTTTATTAGTTTGGGAAATGTAACATATTCCACTAATGGAACTTTGACTAATACTCCACAGGGCCATAAACTCAACTTTCCCACCAACAGGTTAAGTCGAGGTGGGCAGACACAAATCAAGTAACGCATCTTTCACATGATCGGCTCTGATTTCAGGTGAGAGAAACACATTCTGACTTTGAAAAACACAAACGACATAGAGAGACAGAAAAGAACATTACCTTCTGATAATCATTCTTTGTGTGCTCAAACCTTTGTTGTACAGCCTTTCTGATGAGGTCTAAAAATAAAAAAACACAGAGACACAACAAACCATCAGAATAATGACAGTTATCAGGAAAAAGGTCAGTGAAGAATTTATAATAACCAATGTTTGCATTGTGAAATCAGGATCCTGAAAATGCAGATCTCACTTTTAATTTTTATAGTATATAAAGAAGAACAATCAACATCACCAATAATTACATAGCACATTACAGTTCATTGTCAATAGTCATAAAAATAACTGACATTTACATAGGGTTTGCAAATTGCTACGCATAATTCTCTTGCTAGAAATTTCACTAGAGCTCTGCGAAACAGATACTGACCACAGGACCCTGTGGTTAATCTTTCTGTAAAATGAAGCTTCTATAATTTGCTTTCAGTCAGTCAATCACTAAACATTTATTGGGGATCTACTATGTGTGTCATGCTTTGTGCTAAGCATTGGAAAAGCTTAGCTTTTCACCGTAAGGTAAAATGAAATATACTTGCACTTATTAGACTTTGCAGAATGTATTTTCCCACGTATGAAAGGCATTTTTTTTCTTTTTTGACACAGAGTATCTACATATTCCAATGTGCAAGTGAAAGGCTTGCTGCCAGCAGAGGCACATTAGCTAGCAAAATTTTACAAAGTGACAGCCTTAACTTTCTAATCTAAGCCCCAAAACTCAAGCACAACCGACTCCACTCTTTTGCAACTTTAATCCATTTCAAAGGCTCATTCATCCTTTCAAGTCTTTTTATTTTTTTTTTTTTGGTACAGACCTTGAAAAGCTTTGATGTGGTGTGTCAAGTACTTGAAGGAATAACATGAAGCAATCTTGGGTTCAATCTCCCTTATGTATTGGGCACTGATGGGGAATGAAGCAGTCCACAGAAATGATTACGTTAGGATACCACCAAATTTGGTTATTTTTTTATTTTAATAGTTTTCCTGGTAAAATACATAACATTGTGCCAGGCACTGAACCTAACAATAGTAGGTGCTTAGTAAATGTTTATGGATTGACTGAGGTGACACAGCATGTTGAGCACTAGATTTGAAGTTAGGAAGACCCGAGTTCAAATCCTACCTCAGACACTTATTAGCTTGTATAAACCTGGGGAAATCACTTACTCTTGTCTCAACCTCAGTTTCCCCATCTACAAAATGGAGATAACAGTATGATCTACTTCTTTTTCTTCTTTTTGGAGGGGAGAAGGCAGGGCAATCGGGGTCAAGTGACTTGCCCAAGGTCACACAGCTATGTGTCAAGTGTCTGAGGTTGGATTTGAACTCAGGTCCTCCTGACTCCAGGGTCGATGACCTATTCACTAGTCTACTTCTCAGACCTACTGTGAGAATAAAATAAGAGAACATTTATGAAGTGCTAGGATAAAGGATCTGATATATACACAGATTAGAACAATACAGTGTAAGGGTTAAGAAAAAGATCCAGAAAACACTCTCAGAAAATCTGAGGAGGAAGAGAATGCTTTTAGCTGGAAGGATCAGGCAAGACTTCTTAGGGAAAGTAGCCATCATGCTGAGAGTGTGGAAGGGAGAGAAAGACTCTGAAAGCTAAAGATGAGCAGGTTCTGGGAGGGAGTCCTAAAAGGCATTTCGTTTATTCATTCAACAAATATTGATGAAGCGTTTATGGTAGGTACAGAGACCACTGCGCTGGGCTAAGTTTACAGCTAAGACACAGTATCTGTCCTCACTGAGTTTAAACACTATTAAACAGGAAAAGTGAAATGGCTTTCATGCATGACCTTGTGACCTGTTTCTGTAGCTCAGAGGCTATATTTCGTTTTTGCTTATTTCTGGGTTTCTCAAGAGTTTCAAAAGGCCAGAGGTGCAAGAAGTTCTGACTCCTGATAAGTGGGACTGCCATTTATGTCATTTCATTGTTGCAAAAACTTATACATCTTTAATAAGGAAAATAAATGTCATGCAAGCAACTGAAAGAAACCCCAAGATTTTATATCAGGAGTCCTAATGTGCTACCAGGATTTCCCCTCGACTTCTCTTCCTCATCTCTCTTTAATACATCATTAAGTTGAGGCAGCTAGGTGGTGCAATGAATAGCACACAGTCAGGAGGAGTTCAAATCCAGCCTCAGGCACTTGCCACACTTACTAGCTGTGTGACCTTCAGCAGGTCACTTAACCCCAACTGCCTTGCCTTCTCCCCTCCAAAAGTAAATAAATAATTAAGTCTCTGAAGAATTAATTACCAGTTTGATCACAGTCCACAGTGACCCCAACCCACTTCCCAATCCCTTGATTTTATGTCACCAAAGAATCAGTCTTCTAAGGGAAAGATTCGTAGGTGAAATACAAATTTGGGTTGAAATCTTAGAAATGTATTCTGAAAGTCCATTATGCAAAGACTGAATATCACTCTTTCTATGGGATCTGGAATGCTTGGCAATAGGTCTTCCAAAATCTTGGGCGATAATCAGAGAGCTTTTAAAAACCTAAAACCAATTAGATCCTAACGTCTGGATGGCCCCCTTTTGATACACCTCAACATTCCTAATAAAATCAACTTTCAATTATCCACAGGGTGGTTCAGGGTTGTAGGTATAACATCATATTTTAATGTGGCTTTCAATTTGGGAACTCAGGGGAATTGAAACTTTTGGAATTATCTACTATCTAATCAAGTAGTCACAAATCTCAGGGCTATCAATTCTTTGGGAAGAAGGGGAAGGCTGAAGAGTTATTGTGAAGGAATTAAGAACACATGCAAAGCAATAAACAAGCAAAAATTTAATGTATACACATTTGTATGTATATACATATATAGTGTACAGATCCATTTTATACACACACACATGAAATGAATAAATGGAAAAGGGTTTAGTAAGAGCTTACTCTGCTAAGCACGGTGCTAAATGCTACAGACACAAAGAGAAAAAAAAGAACACAGTTCCTGCCTTCAAAGAGCTCGCTCTAATTTGAGGAGAAAGCATATTTTTTAAAGTTCTGCTGCAGAACAGATAGAAAGGCCCAGAGATCCTTGGGTTACATAACAAGGCTCATAACAATGTCAAGGTATAGGGGCAGGGCACATGGCAAAGTTTGGAGGTTCACTGAATACTGGTTCTGGAGTCAGGAAGATGAATACAATTTGACCTCAGACTCCTACTAAAAACCACTAACTCTGACTGCTTCGGTTTCTTCAATTATAAAATGGGGGTAATAATTTGTCCTACTTCCTAAAGTTGTTAAGAGGATCAAAAGAGGTATCTGCAAAGCACTTAGCACAGTGCCAATATACAGTAAGTGTTTAATAAATGTTTATTCCATTCCTCCTTAGAAGGCAGTGGAAAGGCAAACAGTGGTCCTCAATTTTATCAGAAGGAATGAAATTGTTGACTCCCACCTCCTCCAAGTCCTGTCTATGACTTGGTCAAGGAGCCTGGCAATAATAACCTGGGGAGGGTATGTGGACTGGTCTTCCATCACTCATCTGTCCTACATGGGATTATGTACATATTACTACTTTTCATATATATGTAAATGCTAGTATAATTAGTAAAATACATGTTCCTTTTTAAAAGACTCAGCCTTTCTCCATTTTCACTCATACTTATCAACAGAGTGAGCAGTGAGTGAGGTCATAATTGTATAGGTTTCCATGCAATAGTCCAAATGTGATCCTCCCCAGCCCTCACCTTATCCAGTGAGCAAACGTTTCTTTGAGTGAAATGCTGTTGGAAATGGATACTATAAATTCATCCTAGATCTACAGTCACTGACCATGAAGGAATTAAGAAGGATATCATTACTCATCATTATCAAACATTCACAAAACCTTGAATGAATTACATCAAGAACACACCCTATACATAATATATAACACGGTATCATTTATTACACATACACACACTCACACACACACACACACACACACACACACACACACTGGCACTTGCCACTTCCTGGGTCAAGTGATGACCCCTGATCACAACTCCTCTACGTTTTCTTCCTGGAAGACACTTTTATACACAATTATACACAAAATTTTTAATATTCGATGTCACCAATATATAAGCCTCCCTCTGGGAAGGGGGAAGAGAAGGAGGTGGCATATTCCCTGAATCTGAGGACAAAGTAAGAAAATCCATTCTCTGTAAGAGGTTAACACAAATCTACAAGAAGCTGACACTCAGCACATGCAGAAGAAATCCTCCCCCAAAGCAGCAAGCTGATGATTCCTAATTGTATTTATTGTTGGGAAGTCCTCAGTTGTCTCCTAAATTCCATCAAGAAGCTGCCAATCAAAATGAAACTTATATAAGGTAAGCTATAAATTGTAAGTTCTGCCATCATGAAATATAAAGCAAATGGCAGATGACCAGCACAGTCCTCAGAAAATTAGTCAAAAAGCCTGGTCCTAGGGAAGACTGGAAATAAGAACGTATGTCATCAATGTAGTTACAATAAATTCAGGGCAAAGGCTGCCCTAACCAGTAGTACTGAAAGCTGTGATCAACAGGATTGCTTTTGAAATGCAAATGTAGCCATGTGGTAAAGAATATTATTCACTTTAATAGGTGTATACGTATATATATATGTATATGTATACATACACACATATACATATACATATACATATATATAAATATAAAGATCATGAAGACAAGGACATTAGGCTCTAAGAGTTTGGGGAAGATTTCCCTTCAGGCCATTCAATTCCCTTTCCTTTGACTATACATTCAAACCAAACAAACTTTTAGTATAAATCTGGTCAGAACTATGCCCAAAGAACTATAAAAACTGTGCATATCCTTCGATCCAGCAATACCACTACTAGGTCTGTATCCCAAAAAGATCATAAAAAAAGAGAAAAGGACCCATATGTACAAAAATATTTATAGCAGTTCTTTTTGTGGTAGCCAAAAATTGGAAATTGAGATGTCTATCAATTGGTGAATGGTTGAGTAAGTCATGGTATATGAATGCAATGAAATTCTATTGTGCTATAAGAGATGATGAGCAGGCGGATTTCAGAAAAACTTGGAAACATTTACATGAACTGATGCTGAGTGCAATAAGCAGAACCAGAACATCGTATACAGCTAACAGCAACATTGCGTTATGATCAAATTTCATAAGACTTAGCTCTTAGCAATACAATGGTCTAAGACAATTTCAAAAGACTCACAATCCAGAGAAAGACCTATAGAGTCTAAATGGAGAATGAAACATTCTCTTTTCTCTCTCTTTTATTCCCTTTTGCTCTGATTCTTCTTTCACATGACTAACATGGAAATGTTTAATATGATTGTATATGTATAACCTGTATCAGATTATTTGCTATCTTGGGGAGAGGGGAGAAGGAAAGAAGACAAATCTGGAACTCAAAATCTTATAAAAGTGAATGTTGAAAACTATCTTTATATATAATTGAAAAAAAATAAGATATTATTAAGTGGGTAAAAAAAAAAAAAAGGGAAAATAAATAAATCTGGCCAGAGAGAATGACTCTGTTTACAATGTTCAAAACCCTAATGTCCTTAGGGGAAAAGATTCAGTTCAGATCCCCAGAGGCAGAATGTAAAGAAGAAATGCTGAGCTCTGGGGCAATGTGTGGAAAGGGAAAGTACCTGAGTTGAAACCATGGGGGTTCAAGAGTCAAATCTTCTTTCTCTCCTATTTCAAGAGTCTGGAGAGGCACAGCAATCATTGCTAAAGTCATGGGACCACTTCATGATCAATGACTATAGAGAGAATATATGCATAGATTCCATTTCTCACAATGGTTAGGGAAAGGAAACATCACTCTTTTTTTCCCGGAGGTGGGTGTGGCAGTGGGTTAGGGAATGAGGTAGTAAAAAGAAATGTTATTCTGTGAACTATATTTGTGAACTCCATTTCCCAGAGAGTTGTATGGAAAGCCACAGTATAGTGATCTACAGAACCTGAGCTAAAACTCAGAAAAAGTTCCAGAAGCTAAAAATCTGTGAAATCTGTTTCAAATTTGCTTCAAATTTTTAAATTAAAAAAAATCAATTTTCTTTTCTACTTCTGGAGCAACTAGGCAGCAAATAGAACTGACAAATATGATAGCAGCACACACACACACACACCACACACACACACACACACACACACACATACATACAATCCCCAGTTGCTTGCTATTGGGAAAATGGGATAGATACATAGAAGCCTTCTCCTATACATAGTCTCACCTTCATTTTCTTGTCTATGGGCCCAGGGCATTTCTTTTCCCTGCACAATGCCAAAAAATAAAAACAATAACAAAACTAATAGAAAAACAGAATTGCAAGGAGTAGAAGAGAAGCTGGCACCTAAAATGGCAGAGAAATAAACTAAGACATCTGATGATCAGAACAGGAATGACCAATCCTAGTTGCCCACTGGCCATACGCAGGTTCACTCTTTGATACCACAACACAAAGGCTAAAAGGCTATGTGAAGAAAAGAGGAAAAGATAAAGAAAAAAAGATATGTGATTTTTCTCCTCAGAAGCTATGCCTTTGAACCACATTCTTATTTTCTCTAGAGTCTCCAGTAGTAATGGATTATTCCTACAATTTACTGTCATTCATGGATTCATTGATTATTTATTTTATGATTCCACAGGGAGCACATGGAGTAAACATGAAGTTTAGATAGGGGCAGCACTTGCTTTTCTAAGGCTTATGGTCTTTTAGCTCACACCCAGATCACATAGTATAAAATTCAACATGGCAACGATGAAAAAATTCTGAAGTATAAGCAAGACAAATTTCTCTTACAAAGATCTTCCAGGTTTACAGAGAGCTGGTATAAACAGGCATTCTGCAATAGATCGGTGGTCAACTAGCCGGCAACAGTTTAGTTGTAAGCTATTAAGTAGGCGTTACAATGTGCAGAATGCAGGGCCTGGAGTCAGGAAGACTCACTCACCTTCCTCAGTTCTAATCTGGCTTCAGACACTTACTAGCTGTTTTACTCTGGCCAAGCCAAGCTACTTAACCCATTTGCCTCAGTTTTCTCCTCTGTAAAATGAGTTGGAGAAGGAAATGGTAAACCACTTTGGTATCTTTTCCAAGGAAACCCCAAAAGGGGTCACTAAGAGTGAGACATGAAGAAAAGCAAATAAACAACAAAACTATTAAAAGAGTCACATGAAAAATTCTCCCAGTCACTAGTAAGAGATAAGGAAATACAACCCTGAGCAACTCAGATGACAAGAGGAAAATTCCGATCATTTGAGGGTCCGAGGAAAGAGAGGGACATTACTGCACAGTTGGTAGAGCTATGGATTTTTTTCAACCATTCTGGAAAGCAATCTGGAAGTACAAGCAAAACTACTTCTGGGCATATATTGTAAGGAGGTTGAGGACAGAAGGAGAGAATCCAAATTGCAAAGATATTGAGAGCAGCATCTTGTGTTTTAGAGAAAACAAAAAAGGAAACAAAGCGGGAAACCCATGATTTGGGAAACAAACAAATTGTGATATGGGTGTCATGGAATATTATTAGGTCATAAAAAAATGACAATTATGATGGATTCAGGGAAAGCCAGCAAGATGTGTATGAACTGATCCAAAGTGAAACTAGAAACACAATTTTTAGGATGATCGTGAAAATGCAAAAGAAGAAAAAAAACTTTGAAAGACACCAAAGTTCTGACTGATGTAACCATGACTTCAAAAGTCTAAAGACAATTTGGTTGTTTTTGCAGAGGTCGGTTGACAGGTACAAAATAAAGACTGTCTCAGACTCCTTTACATGAAAAAATAATCATTGAGGATTCCCTACTTCAAAGAGCTTTTAGTTTATGGGGTTCTCTCAATAATTACCATATTCAAAATTAAAACATCTTAGTATTATTATTAATGTAGTTTCGACTTTGCAGACTCCCTGAAAGCGTCTCAGGGACACCCCCCCCGAATGTCCCTGCACCTATTAAGGAAAGGAAATGTTTTCCTCATTATGCTGCTGGTGTCTCCCTATGGACAATTTTAAAGTCCTTTATGGGTTTTAACTTTCCTTCCTTTGGTTTCCAAAATTGCAAACAGAGTAACTCCTGATACCATAAAGTTCAATGCCTTATCTCTTTAAGTTCCCCTCTCAAGTCTCTCCCAATATCATTCTCTGGTTGCTTTCAATTGTCAGAGGCCCAGGATTCAGGGTGCTGATAACTGAATACTCTTCCCCAGGAAAAAAAAAAAAAAGAACCTATGCCCTAAACCATGCTGCCTCTCTGACTGTATGTGATGAAAACCAGGCAAATATATGTAAAGGTATAACTTACACTCAAAAAACTATGTGGACCCTTGAGACATAACTAACTAAGCATATGTGCATAGCATTTTAGATGACTAATAATCCTAGACCTTAATGCCTGACATATTTTTTAACTAGAATTAAAAAGATTTGCTTGGGAGGGATCATTTCCAGCTTGCATTATGTTAATGCTTTCAATCTCTTCCCAGATTTCCACACACAGGCACTGGCCATCTGTTCTCACACAACGCTTTTGGTAACTACCTTTCTCACTGGACTTTTACATTCTACCTTGTGGCATGGTTTTAAGTCTGCTGCTACATAGGAAACTCCATGAGACCAGAGATGTTGCTGTCTTCTCTGTAATCCCCACAAGGCCTAGCAAAGAAACTGGGATGTGTGACTGAATAACTGTCTAGTGAGTCAACAACAGTTATTAAGACTGAACATGACACACCTCTTCCTCCAACTGTAACAACCTTCCTACCTTCCTTCTCTTAGCATGGAGTCAGAAAACCTAGATTTAAACCCCACCTCTGATGATTACTCCTTATATGCAAGCTATTTAAATTGCTTGGGTCTCAGTTTCCCTATCTGTAAAATGAAGAGATTAAACCAAGTAGCCTTCTAAAGGTTGATTCTATGATCCTTCTATTTTGTACAGTAAGTTGAGTCTCTACCTAAGTAATATATTAACTACCAAACTAGGTTACTGGGTAAATTTCCACACTCAACTGTCCCCAAATGTAAAACATAACCCAAAAGTAGAAACAAAGAATTATTCATGAAAGATATAGGCTCTTCTGTATACAGGTAACTCAAATTCCTATTCGTTCATTAATTCAATTAGCATTTGCTAAGTGCTTGTTACATACTAGGGCACAAAGACAAAACATATCCAGGTTCACACAAGTGAAGTTGCTGCCTTCATGGAATTTACAAATTCTTGCTACTGAGGGGAAGCAATATGAAAAGATAGAAATGAATACAAAATTAAAATATACAAAGTAATCTCCAGGAGGGAGAGGAATTGAGGAATAGCAAGGGGGTGAAGGGATAGGAGAAAGATGAAAGCAGATGAAGATACAGGACCTGGGCTGACCCTTGAAGGAAGGTAGGGACACCAAGCTGGCAGCTATGAGTAGGGGAAGGGAATGAATTTAAGGGATGGTGAGGAAGTAGAATCAAGATTTGGCAAATGAGTGGATATTGGAATGAGTGGTTAAGAACTCCTGGGCTGTATCTTTAGGGATCTGGAAGGACAGTATTGTCCTGTCATTGGTAGAATAAAAAAGAAGTTGGGAAAACTAAAGGCAGTTTGAGGAAGAAAAGTCCCCTTATTTCTCCTGAATTAACTCCACAACTCCAACCAACCACTGGCCATCTTGAATTGGAGATTCCAAGTATATGTCAAACTCAATATGTCCAAACTAGAAATGAACAATTACTCCCCCCTGCCCCACCCACAACACCTCTCCTTCAGACTTTCCTATTCTGGCTGAGAGTATGACAGGTGTCCAAGATTTAATCTTCCATATCCAATCAGTTGCAAAGTCCTGTCCATTTTACTTTCATGATATCTCTTCAATCTGTCCCCTTCTATCTATTCACCAAGCCAACGTCCCAGTTTGGGTCCTTATCACCCCTTGCCTGCACAGTGACAGTCGGTAAGAGCACTAGATTCTGAGGAGGCCTGGAGTCAAGAAGTCTAAATTTAAAATTCTAGACACTAGCTATGTGACTCTGGGTAAATCACTTAATTTTGATCTCAATTTGCTCAACTGAAAAATAGGGACAATAACAGAACATACCTACCTTGCAGGGTTGTTAGGAGATAAGATAAAGTAACAATAGTAAAAGTGATTAGTATTTCCAATGAATTTATCCCTTCACCAATGTGCCCTTCACATAGCTGCAACAGTAAAACCTGAAATGGCCTATAATAATTCTTAAGTTATCATTTCATGGAACCCTTTTGGCAGAAGTTTTTTTTTTGCAATTGTGGCTTAAAGAAAATGTACCTGAATTTTTTAGCCATATCATTATATAAAGTATTAAGATTTTCAGCAGCTTTATGCAAGATACAGAAAACTTTTTGTTTTTTTAACAACAATGTTCTTAAGGCATTTTCCAAAAGTCTGACCACATCATCATCCTTTTGCTCAAAAAGTTTTCTGTAACTCCCTATTACTTCTCGGATAACATCTAAGTTCAAGTTTCTATAATCTGCCCCCAACCTACCTTTCCAACCTTATTCATAACATTCTCTTTCATATACTTCACTGCAGCCCAATAGTTCCCTGGAGAGTGAGTGGCAGCATTCTCCATCCCTAAATCTGAAACATGCCTCCCCCCAATTATCTCCTCTTTTCAGAATCCTCAAGGCAAAGCATGGAGGTTACCTCCTCTATGATCCTCCCCCTCCCAGTTGCTCTTTCCCCAAATTACCTTTTGACTTCTGAAGGTCTATGTTGCCAAGTAGGGAGACATGACAACCAAGGGCAATATTGATTTCAAATGAAAAATTCACTTGAATAAAATGAACCAGGAAACAACATACACGATGGATACAATACCATAAAGGGAAAACACACAAATAAAAACAATACCATGAAATTATAATGACCAAGCTTGTCCCCAAAGAAGAAATATGAGAATGTACCTCTCTCTATTTATTTTTCAATTAACAGATATTTATTCTCTCTCCCTCTCACCCCTGTACACTTCTGGAAATGTATTGTTTGGGAAGTTATTTTGCTTGACTGTGTAACAGTTGCTATACTGGTTTGTTTTTCTTTTTTTCTCTCTCTCTTCTTTCCAAAGGCAGGAGGAGACCATGGTGACAGAATACTATATATAATAAACTGCATTGATCTGTTGCTTGGTTTTGCTGAACTGGTCTTTCTTCCTCTTACTTTTTTATTCTTTATTATAAGAGGCAACTTTCCAGAAATGGTAAGGAAGGAAGATACTGGAAAATGCAGATGATATTAAACAAGAAGGTATCAATAAAAAATTTTTAAATAAATTTTAAAACACTACAGAGGAAAACAGGGCAGCTAGGTGGTACATTAGATAGAATGTTAGGCCTGGAGTCAGGAATACTCATCTTCCTGAGTTCAAGTCTAGCATCAGATACTTCCTAGCTGTGTGACTGTAATGGGAATGTAAATTTTTAAGATCTTCCCGCCCCTAGGCTAAAGTGCACCTGGAGCCTGGGGTGGGAGGCTTGTTTTTCAGTAGATACTTCTTGATTGGCCAGTGAGTCAATAAGGTTGTTACATTCTCTGAGCCAGGAGCAGGCTATATAAACCCTAATTTGACGCTTTGTTTTGGGGCTCACTTTGAGAAGTGTTCTGTGATTTGATCAGATGAGACTATGGGAAGCCATTGTTGAGAGGCCCCCGGCTTTGAAAAACCCAGATGTTGATTTGGTATGGATGTAATGGTTGAACAGTTTGGAAACTTGTCTACTTAATCTGTTTCTCTGTCTTGATAATTCTGTCTGTATACTCGGAAGTAAAGTAAGCTTGTTAACCCATTTTGAGTTACTTTCCTTTAACAAAGCAGATCCAAGAACCTGTGTTGGCAGATACCCTGGGGATGCTTGGGGTGCTTGCTGCTACAGTGACCCTGGGCAAGTCACTTAAAACCTTGTTTGCCTCAGTTTCGTCAATTATAAAATAAGCTAAAGAAGGAAATGGCAAACCACTCTAGTATCTTTGCCAAGAAAACCCCAAATGGGATCATGAAGAGTTGGACACAAGTGAAATGATTCAACAGAGGAAGATGGGAGAATGCAAGTAGTATCACTTTATAAAATAGCACAAAGCAATGGATGTAAAAATATAGAGTATATGAAGTAGGGCATGAGACAGAATTGAACCACACACCCTGAGAACATTCAATAGGTCAAATTCATGGAACAAATTCATTTGTTTTCATGATGATGCATTTTCAATTTAGGTTAACAGTGAAATTTCCAGATCTGAACACCAATGAAACAATTCCAAGTATACTCCATGAGGCAGGCTTTCAACAATGATTTCCCCAAGGTACAATCTGTAGCTGTCTTACCCTTGACTAGAGGGCACAGAGAGGACAAAATCCCCACTATTTTTAAATTCTATTCATTAAACACATGAAAAAAGTAATTTAGTTTCATAAACTGAACTCAGCCTTTTAAACTCTCTTCTGACAAGGAGGTGTCTCGTGCATCTGTTATGATCATAAAAGATTGTTTGAGATACAGTTATAGAGACAACTATGCTTAATGACCTTCTGATTATGAACAGGAAGTAAGCCATAAAATGGTGAGGTATATATGTTTGCCAAAGTTTTTTTGTATATTCAGGGAGCATGAACTGGGCAAAGTTCAAATGGAAGAGGGAGCCCCCAGAAATGATAAGTTGTTCCATGTGACCCTGTTTCCAAGTGACTGCATCAAAGCCCAACATTTGTATGGTCTCCTTAACATGATCCTTGATTACTCAAAAATTATCATCAATACAATGCAAACAGAAAGAATTATTATTGAGAAAAAAGGTCTATTGTTCAGACTAAAACAAGAAAGTGGATAGCTAGTTTGTTAAGTAAGTACAAAAGTACACATATCTAGGAAGGTCTGAGACTGATGAAAAATGAGTTAGGGACAAAATGAAGCAACAGGAAGAGAATGATTAGGATTGTATTGGGGAAATTTTGCAGTGTTCTCAAGGATATCAAATTCCTTCCTGATGGAAAAACACTAAGCTTTTAAAAACCAATGTTCCCCACTGATGGTTTAGGGGCAAATATGTCATGCAGTGAGTAGGTACAGAGCTGGGGTCAGGAAGACTCACTTTCCTGAGTTCAAATCTGGCCCCAGACACTATTTGTGTGACCCTAGGTGTCACAAAGAGTTGGACACAACTGGAAATGACCGAACAACAGTAAATGTCCTAGGAACTGTGCCAGTAACTGTAAGAGGCAGGACTTGAACTGAGATATTTGTTACTCAAATCTAGCATTGTTTCCACTATAGCACTCTGACTCTCAGGGACAGCTGGTTGATCACTCATTGGGAATATTGTACAGATTATTCTCAGTCAAGCACTGATTTGACTAGACACCTTCAAGATGTCAATCCATGCAATAAGGATCAGGTTCTTCTAACATTCAAGGTGTCATACAGGGCACCTGAGACACAAAGATGAAGGGAAAAATCATCCTTGCCCACTAGGAGCTCAAAGGTCTTTTTCAACTCTGAGATTCTGTGTGACAAGGTGCCTGCCCCGCCACTAATTTGCTATGGGACATTGGACAAGTGATTTAACCGCTCCAGTCTTCATCTTCTACATAGAAGGGTTTGAGTAGATGATTCTGAAATTCTCCAAATATCACTGCAGTTACACACAAACTAAAAATTATCAGCAAAATGATACAAGGCAAAGTTTTCTGTATCTTGCATAAAGTTGCTGAAAATCCTTTATATAATGATATGGCTAAAAATTTCAGGTACATTTTCTTTAAGACAGAATTGCAAAAAAAACTTCTGCCAAAAGGGTTCCATGAAATGATAACTTCAGAGTTATTATAGGCCATTCAGGTTTTACTGAAGTTCAAACCCAACATGAGATTCTTAGCTAGATGTGTCATATGTTAAGGAGCATTCAAGTATGCATGTTCTCTCCAATTCAGATCATAACCACCCCCAATTCCTTATTATCTGGTCTTCAAGGAATGCATCACCTGAATTTTTTCAAAATGAATTACATAACTGGTGACCAACCTTCTGGTAATAAGCTTCTACAAATTCATGTTAGACTTGCGGCTATTTTGAATTTCAAGGTTTTTAGACCACTTACTGTCACTGGAAATGCCATTTCCAAGGCATGGAGTCTGCACTATTGGCTGTCTTCCTCTTCAATTCCACTTCCACCCAAATTCAGACTCTGTCTCAGGTGCCCTCAGGTCCAAGCAATTTTGCTTGCCTTGTTATGCTATCTTTTCTACCTCCTATTCACATATGTTCCCATCCATTAGAAGGGAAGCTCTCTGAGAGTAGGGATTGCCATGTTTTCTTGCTTAGCACAGTACCAGGCACATAATAAAGGCTTTAATAAATATTTTTTCAGCCATTCATTGAATATACAAAATCCTTATCCTGATATTTATTTTTTTCTCTTTTTTTATTTTTTAGTTTACATCATTCATTTCCACATGACTTTGAGGTACAAATTTTCCCCCCATTTTACCCTAACCCACCACCCCAGAACAGTGATTCCAATGAATATCCCCTCCCCCAATCTGCTCTCTCCCATATCTACCCCCATTCCTCTTCTGACTTTCCAGTACAGCACAATGGATGTCTATGCCCCAGTGCCTATATAACTTATTTCTCAGTTACATGCAAAATAATAATAATATACATATTTAAACATTTGATTTTAAACCTTTGAATTCCAGATTCTTTGCCTTCACCCTCATCACCCACCCTCACTGGGAAGATAAGCAATTCAATATAGGTTGTACATGTGTAGCTATGCAAAATATTTCCATAGTGGATATATTGTGAAAGACTGACTGTATTTCCCTCCATCCTATGCCATCCCCCACTTGTTATACTCTCTACTTTGATCCCATCCTTTTTCAAAAGTGTGTGCTTCCAACTTCCCTCCCCCCCAGCCTGCCCTCCCTTCCATCATCCCCCCTCTCATCCCCTTCCCCCTACTCATCTGTAGAATGAGATACCCTATTAAGTGTGTATGTCATTCCCTCCCTAAGCCAAATTCAATGAGAATAAGGTTGACTCGTTCCCTTTTACCTTATTGTTCTTCCCCTCCATTGTAACAGTTTTCCCTTACCTCTTCTATATGAGGTAATTTACCACATTCTGTCTCTCCCCATCTCCCCTCATTATATTCTTCTCTCACCTCTTAATTTCAAGTATCATCCCTTACTATTAAATTGGTCCTGTGCCCTCTGTCTATGTATACCTGTACACATATATACACAAACTCACATATGTATTCATATGCCCACATACTCTCCTTTATAGGCATATATATGTATGTATATATACATATATACACATTTCTATTCCCTTCAACTATTTTCATACTGATAAAAGCTTCATATGTTACAATTATTGTTTTTCCATATAGGAATATAAATAGTTCAACTTTGATAAGTTCCTTATGATTTGTTTTCCCTAGTTACCTTCTCATACTTCTCTTTCTTCTTGTATTTGAATGCCAAATTTTCTATTCAACTCTGGTTTTTTTCAGCAAGAATGTTTAAAAGTCCTCTATTCCATTGAATGACCATATTTTCCCCTCAAACATGATACTCGGTTTTGCTGGGTAGGTGATTCTTGGTTTTAATCCCAGCTCCTTTGACCTCTGGAATATCATATTCCAAGCCCTTCAATCCCTCAGTATAGAAGCTGCCAGATCCTGTGTTATCCTGATTGTGTTTCCACAACATTCAAATTGTTTCTTCCTGGCTGCTTATAATATTTTCTCCTTGATCTGGGAACTCTGGAACCTGGCTATAATATTCCTAGGAGTTTTCTTTTTGGGATCTTTTCCAGGAGGTGATGGGTGAATTCTTTCAACCTGTATTTTTCCCTCTAGTTCTAAAACTTCAGGGCAGTTTTCCTTGAGAATTTCTTGGAGGATGATTTCTAGGTTCTTTGCTTGATCATGGCTTTCAGGTAGTCCAATAATTTTTAAATTATCTCTCCTGGATCTATTTTCCAGGTTTTGTTTTTTGTTTTTTTAAAACAGTTGGGGTTAAGTAACTTGCCCTAGGTAACACAGCCAGTTATTTTATGTGGGTGTTAAGTATCTGAGGCCAGAACCGATCCCAGGTCCTCCCAACTCCAGGGAAGGCGCTTTTACCCACTGCGCCACCTAGCCACCCCTGGGTTAGTGATTGTTCCAATGAGATATTTCACAATGCCTTCTATTTTTTCATTTGGTTGGATCTGTTTAATACATATCTTGATTTCTCATAAAGTCACTAGCTTCCTTTTGCTTCAATCTAATTCTTAAGCCATGATTCTCCTCATTGAGCTTTTGAGATTCTTTTTTCATCTGGCAAATTTGGTTTTTTTAAGGCATTCTTCTTCTCATTGCCTTTTTGAGCCTCTTTTGCCATGAGTTAGTCTATTTTTTAAGGTATTATTTTCTTCAGTCAAGTTGTTGAATCTCATTTCATAATTTTCTTGCATCATTCTCATATCTCTTCCCAATTTTTCCTCCACTTCTCTTATTTGATTTTCAAAATCCTTCTTAAGCTCCTCTATGGCCTGTAACGAGCTCATATTTTTCTTGGAAGCTTTTGGTGCAGGAGTTCTGACTTCACTGTCTTCCTCCTATTCCATGCTTTGATCCTTTTTGTCCCCAAAATAGGAGTCTAACGTCAGATTGCTCTGCTTGCTTTGCTTCCTTTGCTTGCTCATGTTGCCACTCATTTGAGCTTTTGGCAACAGTAGAGCTCTGTTATCAGAGACGGGAGCTTTTGTCCCAATCGCCAGGCTTTTCGCAGCTGCTAGAGCTATTAGTTGGGTGCCCTCTCTGGAGCCTCCAAACACTCTGACAAACTGGTCACACACCCCAGGACCTCCACCCTAGATAGCAATCCAGATCCAAGCAGGTTAAAGCAAGAGTGATTACCCCTCAGACTGGTTGCTTGGCCCTCCTAAAATCTGTGGGCCAGGAGCTGAAGCTGCTACATGACAGTGGCTGGACAGCTGCGGTGCCTCAGTTGCTTCTCCCTCTAGGGGGCAAAGGTCAGACCACACTCCTAAACTCCCTGTTCCCAAAGTCCACACTGCACTGACCTCTCACTTTGTCCTTAGCATTTATGGGTTGATAATTCTGGAAACCACCACAGCTGCTGGTGATATGAAGTCCCTCCAGCTAGCTGGTGGCTGGTTGTGGCTGCCCTGAGGCTAAAACCTCCAGCTCATGCAGGGCTGGGCTCGGCTCCCCGAGCATTGCACTGGCCCCTTCCTGCGGGCCTGCCAGATTGTCTTCAGCAGGAAGTTAGCTTCTCTCTGTTATTTTGTGGGTTCTGTAGCTCCAAAAGTTTGTTTAGAAACATTTTTTTACGTGAATTGGAGGAGGCAGAAGTGGGAGCCACATAGAAGTCCTGTTTCTATTCTGCCATCTTGACTCCGCCCCCCTATCCTGATATATTTAAGAGTCCTCATACCCTGGTTTTAAACCCATGTTTCTGGTTAACTTCTGTAGGATTCTACTTTGCTTCCTAGATGTTCTAGAGAAATTGGATTGCTAAATGGTACCTGGTGTCACCCTGCCTATGTGTATTTACAAAAGCTATCCATCATCCCCTAAAATCCATGATTACTTCTCTCAACCTTGTGCCATCTTCTCCAGGAAGTCTAACCTAAATCCCTAGCTGGAAATAATATCTCCATTTTTAAAAAATAATACTTGGTGTGGGGTGGCTAGGAGACACAATAGGAGGACATAATTTCAAATCTGGCCTTAGACACCTAACACTTACTAGCCATGTGACCTTGGGCAAGTCACTTAACCCCAATTTCCCTGCCTTACCACCTCCTAAAAAGAATACTTGGTCTGGACTTCTTTTTGGCTCTGGCCTTATGTAGGCTTATAGGCTCATGCATCTATATACTGGAGGGATTTTGGGAACCATTAAGTCCAACCTTTTCATTTTACAGATGAGGCAACTGAGGCCCAAGTACAGTGATTTTTCCAAGATCACATGAATAGTAAGCCTTAAAGATGAGTTTCCATGAGTCAATGTTCATTTTTCCTCTTTCTGCTGCATCCTGCCCTTACTAGATTTCAGTTTCCCTGAGGGCAGGTATAATGGTATACTGGTCTCAAAGTGAAAAAGACCTGAATTCAAATCTGATCAGAAATACTGACTAGCTTTGAGACCCTGGACAAGTCACCTAATTTCCCTGCCTCAGTTTCCTCACCTGTAAAATGAAGATAATAATAGCACCTACCTCCCAGACTATTGTGAAGCTAAAATGAGATATCTGTAAAGTGCTTTACAAAATTTTTTTTTGTGGCTTTTTGGAGGGCAATTGGGGTTAAGTGACTTGCCCAAGATCACATGGCTACTAAGTGTTAAGTGGTTGAGGCCGGATTTGAACTCAGGTCCTCCTGACTCCAGGGCTGGTGCTCTATTTATTACACCACCTACCTGCCCCTTAAATCTTAAATGCTATATAAATGCTGCCTATTAGTATTATTGTCGTTGCTATCATAATTATTTTTACTGTTGTGATTATTCATCTTGTACATAGTGGTTACACAATAGATATTTGTTGAATTAAACTGAGATGTTTGCAAAGTTTTACTTCCTGAATAGGTTAGGTACTCTTGACTATAGGTCCATTCCTAATTGAATAACTGCTATTGGGCTTGCAAGGTAGGTAGGCTATCTCCCTCCAGCTTCTAAAGCATTTCTTGAAAATTGGGAAAGAAATGAATGTAAGTAAAGTTACAGAAAGACTAAGGAAACTTGGGAGACAAAGTGGTACACTTTGAATAACATCATTAAGAACTTAATACCTTCAGAGAAGCAAAAGCAGCTGCTAATAACGGAAACTTAAAGAGGTGATCCATTTAGGAGAGGGTAGCAATTCCCGGGCTGCCTTAAACATCATTTTGAACAATATCTATATCCCATTTTGACTGGCATTATAAAACTGAAAGAACTCCTCACTACTTTTAAATAGGAAAATAAAAGTGAACTGAATCTTACAAATAAATGCACTATAAAAATGCTTTTCCAAACTGGAGGCCATGGAAATTGACAGGTGAATGACAATGAGCTTTC
The DNA here is from genome assembly GCF_028583685.1 of Petaurus breviceps papuanus. Classification (NCBI taxonomy): domain Eukaryota; kingdom Metazoa; phylum Chordata; class Mammalia; order Diprotodontia; family Petauridae; genus Petaurus; species Petaurus breviceps. The sequence goes on along the minus strand of NW_027185698.1, from coordinate 26,424,456 downwards.
AGTCCCAGGGGTTCAGTTTGTTCAACCCCTTCATTTTACAGCAAAGGGCAGTGAGGGGCAGGCCAGACTTCCTGATAGATTCTGTTGGGTCAGAGTTCAGTAGATCTTAGCTAGAATCAATTCCTGGCATGAATTAAACATGCTAGGATCATAAAGCTAAGTCTGGAAGGGCCCTCAGATCTTCCTGCCTCCAGGTCCAGCACTATATTCACTGTATCACCAGCTGCCTCTATGTTTTTAAATAATTGAAGAAAATGCTCAATTTCAGTTAGAGGTAAGGGAAAATGAAGATGTAATTTTTCTTTACTCCGTCCAAGTTCACAGACCTCCACAGTCCCCCTTAGGGTCTATGAACTCCAGGTTAAGAATCCTTGATTTAAAGGCAAAAAGAGTGTGTATTTTGTATTAGAGACAAGAGAGAGCCTTAGGAGCGTCTTGAGAAGAGAAGAGATATTCCCAAAGTCCAGGGCTAACCATATTAATTTGGCAGCTGTGTGAGGGATGAATTAAAGAATAGAAAGACAAACTGGCAAGGGATCTGATTAGGATTCTGATACGGCAGGCCAAGTGGGAGGTGATATGGGTGAGCTAGAGTGGTTGCTATATAGAGAGAAGGCCAAGGAAGTTGATGATGTCGTAGAGGTATGACTGATAATTTTGGATGATTTTTTTTAGAGGTTTGACTATGAAAAGGAGGAGAGTCATTGGATGACAGTTTGAAGGGATTTGTTGTTCTGTGGCTTTAAAAGTCTTGTCTGATTCTTTGTGACCCCATTTGGGGTTTTCTTGGCAAAGATCCTGGAGTAGCTTTCAATTTCCTTCTTCAGCTCATTTTACTGATGAGGAAACCAAGGCAAATAGGGTTAAGTGACTTGTCCAGAGTCACACAGCTAGTAAGTGTCCGAGATCAGATTTGAACTCACAAAGATAAGTCTTCCTTACTCCAGGACCAGCACTTTATCCACTACCCAATTGAGGGGATGGTAGGAACATCTGTTAAGCATGAAAGAGACCTGGTCATAGTTGTAGTGGACAGAGAAAGAGCCAGACCTCAGGGAGACCAGAGTTCCTCAAAACGGGCTGGGGGAGAGGGATGTAAGTGACAAAGTCAAACAGATAGTTTAGAGAATTCTCCTTGACCACTGACTAGAGGACGTATTGGGAGTGGGGAGAGACTTGAGGCAGGTAGTCCCACTACTGTTAATAGACCAGGTAATACATGATGAAGATCAAATGAGGACTGTAGTTGAGGAGTGGAGGGGCAGCTATTGTGAAGGCAGAAATGACAAGATTTGGCAAGGGACTGGATAAGTGGGATGAAGGAAAGTTAAGGATGACATCAAGTTTGTGAGCTCGGGTGACTGGATCATGACACAGTAACAGCAAAGCTGGGGAGAGTTTAGATGAGAAAGATCAAGTGTTCTGTTTTCTACAAGCCGAGTTTGAGATGCCTACAGAACATCGAAGCATACATGTCCAATGAGTAACTGGAGATGCATGGCCATAGATCAGAAGTAGGACTAGGGATGAACATACAGGTATGGGAATCATTTGTATTGGGAAGATAATTCAGGAGTTGAAGAAATCAAGTGAGATAGTTTCAAGCCAAAAGAGAAGAGGTACAAGTCAGAGCCTTGAAGGACATCCATGGTTAGTGAGCACAATGTGGACAAAGGAGACTGAAAAGAAGCAGTGGGGCAGATAGGAAGAAAACCAGGAGGAAGCAGGGTCATGAAAACCTACACAGGAGAGAGTATCCCGGAAACGGGGATAAACAACAGTGTCAGATATTGCAGCAGTCAAAAATAATCAGAACTGAAATAAGGCTATTAGATTTAGCATTTAGAAACCAGTGAGGCTCAGGTGAGATTACATAACATAATTCTGCAAGAGACTCAGTCAGCAAGCATGGTTGCGTGACTTTCTTCAGCAATAAACAGCAAGATATAAATAGGAATGGAGAAGATAGAAGGTAGAAGGTAGAAGGTGGAAGGTAGGATAGACCATAGTTGGGATGTTGCAACATAATGAATGTTGCTAAGAAAAAGGGACAAGGGATTGAAGTATAGAGGACAGCAGGTATATTTCAGATTGGGAAGGAGAGAAAACAAAATCAGGCCAGTACTTGCCTCTGTTTCTGACAAACATCTTGCACTGAACTACGGAATAGCTATAAATCTCTGAAAACACACACACACACACACACACATACACACATACACACACACAAACACACACAAATCTATCTGAATTCTCTCTAAGCCACCATAACTGGGTTTATTTTAAGCAGATTAATGCAAGGCTAACTATCTGTAATTCAGATTCAAGACAAAAAAACTGGCTTAATTTTTTAAAAGGTGATGAATCAATTAAGTAAAAATTTCATTCACATTCTACTCATTCAGGCTTAAGAAACTATTTTCAAGAATCATAAAGGCTCTTTAAAGTATCCACTTCTATGCTGACAGCTGAAGGACTAATCACACATTCTTACCTCTTCCTTATGGCTACTTCTATCAGGCAACACCTTTATTAGCCTTCTTTTTAGTCCTGTATGTGCTTTAAATTATTGTTTTTTTTTTTGTCTCTGAAACTAGGTCTTCCTTTCAAGTTCTGAGAGTGAAAGCACAGTGGCAAATGACTTCCCTGATCAGTTCCATTTCCAACCTGGGTCAGTTCACCCTTCCTCAGGCTTTCTAGAGGCCCTCCACTACTTCAGACACCATACTGGTGCTACGTTTTAACCCATCAGCCTTAGCCTGCTGCAATTCAGAAATCCCAAACTGAAACATTTAGAAAGGATTAGAGGAATGAGTCACCACACCTTGAACTGGCCAAGATATGTATTCTTAAAATATAGTCAATGGTCCAGCTATTTCATTACACACACACACACACACACACACCCGCGCTAACCCCACTAACATTTACAAAGTGTTTTAAAGCTTTCAGTACTTCTTATATACATTCCATTACCACAACTTTGTCAGATCATTACTACAAGTGTCATCCTCATCTGATATTCTGTGACACTGAAGATCAGAAAAAAAAAAGTCATCCCCAAAGTTCACACAGTTAAGAAATGGGATCTAAACCCAGATCTCCTGGTATGAAGATCTGGATTCTTGGGGGCGGCTAGATGGCACAGTGAATAGAGCACTGGCCCTGGAGGCAGAAGGACCTGAGTTCAAATTCAGACTCAGACACTTAATTAACACTTACTAGCCATGTGACCTTGGCCAAGTCAACCCCAATTGCCCTGCCTTTTCCCCTCCAAAAATTAAAAAAAAAAAAAAGATTTGCATTCTTTCTACATGCCTAACCTGTATCCTTAACCTAGCCCACCATCCCCAGTCAAGCAATCCCAAATCTGTGGAGTTTTAATGTTATTTGAAAATACATATAAACTTTCATTTCAAATTTCAGCTTGTTTCTTTCTACCTTGAGAAGGGTACATCAGGCCTGGATCAAAGAAAATCTGGGTTCAATTCCCCATACAGTTATAGTTACTAGGGGAATAGCTCTAGGCAAATCATCCAGTTTCTCTTGGCCAAGGTTCCTCACCTATAAAATGAAAGGGATTAGACTACATGGTCTCTCAGGGCCCTGCTAGTTCTAAATCTGTTGTCCTGGGGCTCATTCTGATGATGCAGACTCAAGCAGAGTCTGCTTTGCCTTTGTCTCCCATGACCCATGCATCTGGCCACACACACTAGAGTAAAATTTGATTTTTGCTGGTACTGCATTTTTAAATGACTTCCTTTGATTGTCTTTTGGGTGTGGTTAAAGTCTCGGTTATTTCTGTCATTGTATCTCTACATGGGCTGGGGCATTTCTGATTAAACCAAATAGTACCCACTGCAACTGTGGAGAACTGGCTTGAGGCCTCATATTTATTGCTCCTTTTTTTTTTTTTAAGAGAACTGTGTTCCACAATTACAGAGAGTAGAATTTTTCAACTTTGTAATTTTAAGAGCTTTGCCTTTTCTCCCATGCCAATACAATTAGGTTTTAGGACATTCTCACAGCATCAGGGAGGCATGAATCAAGTGGAAATGGAGGCTGTGTTGATGTAAACTGAGGATTAACATCAATTCCACTGCATCCCTTTCCAAGAATCCTGAAGACAAACTTCCCCAAGGCACCTGTTTCCAAGACAACAATGGATTTGACAATTGAATAACAGAACCACTACCACAGACACAAAAGAAGGCAGTGTGGTACAGTGAAGGGAGCAGTTGATTTGAACTCGTTGCAACAAAATACCATGAAATTGGAGGCTCAGGGCAGTTAAATGATTTGCCAAATATTGCACAGCTAATGTGCAACTGAAGGAGGATGTGAACCTAGGTCTCCTGGTACCAAGACATGAGTCCTTTCTGACAGTCTTCCACTTGCCTGTGCCCTTACCTCCCAGTCAGTCAATTACATACATGGGGGGTTTGAATCCCAGACATTTAACCTGTAAGATTCTGAGGAAGTGATTTTGCTTCTGTGAGACTCAATTTCTTTTGAGGAGATTGTTTGAGATTTCACCTCTACACATATAATAACCGTAAAAAGTCCTTGAAGGAATTGAATTATTCTTTCCAGGCATTCAGTTTTGTTGTACAGTTGTTTTCAATCATGTCTGACCCTTAATGACCCCATCTGAAGTTTTCTTGGCAAAGATACTGGAGTGGTTTGCCAATTCTTTCTCCCATGGATCCAGTGAATTCGTTATCAGGCAATTAGAGGTTAAGTGACATGCCCACCCAAAGTCACACAACTAGGAAGTGAAATCAGGCTGGATTTGAATTCAGGTCTTACTGATTTCAAGCCCAGTGCTATATTCACTGAGAGACCAGCTACCTCCAGACATTCAGTATGGTGATGGGTGTGTGAGTGGGTGTGTCTATGTAAATGAACCAACTTGCAAGAGTCCAGCTAATAATCGGGCTATATTCATGGCCTCTCGCCGTTAGAAGACAGACTAGCTAGAATCAAAACAGAAAAATGCTAGATTTGCTATGATAATGTTAGCAGCGTTAGCAGCACTGGCAGCAGCAGAATTATGAGGCCATGATTAGTAGATAGAGAGTCATCCTTGGGAGGCAAGAAAACCTGAGTTCAAGTCTCACCTCTGACACATGCTAACTGTGCAAGTCTAGGAAAAGGTCAAATAACCTTTCATTCCCTCCCTCTCAGACAACTCTCTAAGATAGTAAACTGTAGAACAAATGTGAGCTGACTGTGTTGGTAGAGGGCAGGCCTCATTAGGAAGCTCCCTACACCTATGAAATCCTAAGTATGGTATATAAAAAAAATAATAGCTCCCATTGATACTACATTTTACAAAGTGGTTTACATGTATTATCTCATTTAATCATCATAAGCAGCCCCAAGAATTAGGTGCCATTATTGTCCAAAGTGACTTTCTCAAGGTCACAGAGATAGTATCAGAGACAAATTTCAACCCAGGTCCTCCTAACTCCAAATCCAATCCTCTACTACACTCCACTGCCTTTCTAATGACTAATTAATCCTATTAATCAAAAGAAAGGCTATTAATAACTACAGGTCCTTAATATGGTCCTTTACAGTTTAAAAAGTACTTTTTTTTTCTCAACAACACTGTAAAGTAGGCAGCAATTCTCATTTTATAGGTCAGGAAATCGGTACTCTGAGTGGTTGTAAGCCTTGCACCCAGGGTAGTAGCAGACCCAGGTCTGATGATGTCAAGCCCCGAAGTTTCTACTATACAGTTGCCTCTTGTATGCAATCCAGTGAGTGGAATCCTTTTGAACTTATCTCAAAGCCAGCTGCTGTTCTTCAGTCCCAGAACACAGGCCTTTTTAAGACAGTCTATCATTCTTAAAAGAGGCAAATGAATCCTTCAGGAGACCTTTATCTGGAACTCTGCATTGTCAAAGATTCCAAGCACCATGTAGCCATGTGCTTCTAATAAATGATGTAGGGCAATATTTCTATTCTGGACTATATTCCATTGTAAAATATAAGCTTTTGCTTACCCTGAAGAATTCTCAGTGATTAAGGGGCACTCCAACACAGGGTAAAGCTTGGCTAGATAACATGTTCATGCATAATAAAGCATGAAGCAACATTAAAACAGGAGTACTTGCCATGGAAGGGGGGTCAAAGGGACACGAAACAGTGCCAAATATTTTGGCAACAGCAACTGAAATGACAAGGGGTTTCCTGAGCTCCTTTCTGTGGATTTGAGAGAGAGCCCCATCATTAATTCCAGTAAGATATAATGAATGTGTGTCAGCTCTTAGGGGAGAAGGTACTCTAGTTATTCAATTAAAAGTAGGAAAACAGCACAGAGGAAGGCATTGACAGCCGAAGTGAAAAATAACTATGGATTTTTAAAAATTATTTTTAGAAAAAAAAAAGAAGAGGGAGAGAGGGGAAGGGAAGGACAAGGGGAATGAGAGAAAGAAGCTATTTTCCTGGGATACTTTCATTATATACTAAGAGACTGGGGAATGTTAATCTATACATCCTAGTAAAATCTGCTTAGCTCCTAAATGTCTAAAAATTGTCTCTCTTTCTATTCTGTGAAACAATGTTTTACCCCTGTGTGGATGCTACAGGAAATTTTTTACTCCATGAAAAAGTGACTTTTCTGTAAAACTAAATAGGTTCATTACAACTCAGCCCAGTGGTTCCATCAAGGAAATTAAAAAGTGCCCCAAAGCCCCCCAAAAGATCCTAAAGTCATTTTGTCCTTGTAGGCCCACTGCCTACCAGAGTGCCTGGAACATATTAAGAGCTTAATCAATGCTTGTTGACTGATCGATCATTTAGCTCTACTGACTATAAACCAAAGGGAAGCAATCACAGCAAATGAATCCGTACGTTGCTCTGGTCCTCCCCAATCAATGAACAAACACCTCAAAAGATTGGGTCTTTCCATGCTGGCTGACAACTTTCCTTAAACCAATGGACAGGAAAGCTTCATTTATGTAGCACTGGGACAAGAGGTGTCTCCCATGAGTGGATATCCTAGACAACTGAAGCTTACAGCTCAGAGGCTCCAAACTTTTTTACATTTTTATTTTCAATAGAAGAATTTCCAAAACATATTACATGTTTTTATGCTTTCTTTTTTTTTTTTTAATATATTTTTGGTTTTTGGAGGGAGGAGGGCAGGGCAATTGGGGTTAAGTGACTTGCCCAAGGTCATACGGCTAGTTTTGTGTTAAGTGTCTGAGGTCATACTTGAATTGAGGTCATATTTGAATTCTGGTCCTCCTGACTCCAGGGCTGGTGCTCTGCTCACTGCGCCATCTAGCTGTCCCTATGGTTTCTTTAAAAAGTGTTGAAGAGTTGTTGAAACTAACAGAATCTTCTTGCAATGACCTATAATTATGAGTGAATTATAATGCTGTGCTATTTTGTATATAAAAATACAAAATACTATAAATGATTTATAATGGAATTCAAGGGCTGTGTAAAGCCTAGTTGCCCCTACACTGAATGGCCCCATACTGCTGAACTTCACCAATTCTATGTCTCCCAATATTCTGCTCTCCCGTCATGTAAGGCATTCATTCAAATGTGGCTTCTGCTGTTAATATAATTGCCCACAGAGCATCCCACTTCACTTTTTCATCCGCATCTAATCTTTTAGAGATCTGGGAAACCAAATACCTTAGAATCCTAAATTGAGACTCACAGGATTTAGAGCTAGAAGGGCCTTGAGAAAAGAATTAGCCAACCTCTTCATTTTACAAATTCCAGTGATGTTTACATTTAAAACTTCTTTCAGAAACACTTGTTTCCTGTAACCACCACCTCCTTTCATGATGAGTTCTTTCCTTCTCCCCTCAGCTCATATTTGTTTATAATTACATACACAAAAGTCTAGAAAACAAAAGCCTGTTGAAAGCAGGGATTACTTAATTTTTGTTTCTCTGTCACCAGAACATAGCATGGTACCTGGCATATACAAATTTATTTTATTGAGCAACACCGTGGGGTAAGTTACTACAGGCATTCACAGATGAGGAAACCAAAGTTAAGGAATTTATCCAAGATTGCACAGCAAACAGGTAATGGAGCTGGGATTCAAACTCAGGTCTTAGATTCTAAGTCCAGCCTTCAAAGTATCTGGGCCTATGCGAATGGGCTGACTGACAGCTATTCTAACCGCTCAAAATTCCATTTCATTACTTTGGCTTCTAGATGTACTAGATGGCAAAGATCTGCTAAACCTGCTTCTCAGTAAGGACCCCATTATGGTGAATAGGTTCAGTTATTTCCCTACCAAAGGCCCTGAGTCAAGCCACTCATGTTCACGAGCTCTGCCTCTGCCCAGCCAGTCCTCAAACTACATAACTGTGTAGACCTCCTTTCTGATCTCTCTCTGCCAACTCTCATGACAACATAGCATTTTGTTTAAACTCTATTTTTCTCCTTTACCAGTTGTTTTTTGTCTGTTTGTTCTTTCAATTGGTCTACACCCTATTGTTGTACCTACTGAGAACACTAGGTCTACAATGCCAAATTTAAGGATATTTCCATCACAGGCATTCATAGGCATGGAGTGAGTAGGAATAGGTCAAGAGAGTAGAGAGAGAGCTGGACCTAAAGATAGGAAAACCTGAATGCACATCTGCCCTGATACTCCCCACTCACTGGACTTAACCTCTGTCTGCCTCAGTTTACTCATCTGTAAAAATGCACCTACCTCCTCGTATGGTTCTGAGGATAAAATGAGATCATAAATGTAAAGTGTTTCATAAACCTAAAAGTACTATATAAATATAAGCTATTACCATTATTACTCATTGGTTGTTTTGAGTACTCTACAGATTGATGTCTCCAGCGACCCCACCATTCCCTGAATACTCAAAAGTACCTGGGGAGGGAAATAATAGTCTTACTTTATTATGTCCTAATTGGACTATATTTGTAATATTGTGTAAAATTCTAGCCATTATATTTTAGGGAGGACACTGAAAATCTGAGGAATATCCAAAGTTAGGCAACCAAAATGGTGCCAGTTAGAAAGACATGCCAGGCAGTGTGCTAAGTGCTTTACAAATATCATCTCATTTGACCCCCATGGAATTGCAGTTGAGGAAGCTGAGGCAGTCAGAGGTTAAGTGACTTGCCCAAGGTGTAGCAGCAAGCACCCCAGCATCCCCAGGGTGGCTGCCAACACAGGTTCTTAGATCTGCTTTTCTAAAGGAAAGCAACTCAAAATCAGTTAACAATCTTGCTTTAATAAATCAAACATATCATTTACCTAGCTCAGGGGAAAAAGTCAACACCGTGAACTTCAGAGTATACAAAGGTTACCAGCAAAAGTTACCAGAAGACAGAGAAACAGATCAAGCAGACAGGCTTCCAACTGTCTGACCATTACATCCATACCTAGTCAATTACCAGAGAGGGAAGCACCAATTATCGGGGTTTTCAAAGCCAGGGGGCTCAATGGCTGCCCAGAGTCTCATCTGGTCAAATCATGCAACACTTCTCAAAGTGAGCCCTAAAACAAAGCCTCACATCAAGGTTTATATAGCCTTCTCCTGGCTCAGAGAATGTAACAACCTTCTTGACCCACTGCCTTATCAAAAAGCATTCCACAGGCTCCAGGTGCACTTAAGCCTATCAAAGGGCCTAGGGGCAGGGAAGATCTTAAATTTCCATTCCCATAACACAAGGTCAACACAGCTAGTAAATGTCTGAGGTCATAATCTGAATTCTATCCATTTTACCACATAGCTGCCTCTAGGAAATTCCTGAAACATTTCAAATTCATGTTACTTGAAGACTGAATAAAGGAATGGGGGAATTCTGTTTATCCTAAAGAAGATTCAGACATAATTACTGTATTCAAGTAATTGAATATAGTCATGTGGGAGAAGGATTGTTGTTGGTCATATACTACTGGGTCTCAGAGGGCAGAAGTAAAGAGTAAGAAGTAGAAATTGTAGGGGCAGCTAGGTAGCACAATGAATAGAGCACCGGCCCTGGAGTCAGGAGAATCTGAGTTCAAATCTGACCTCAGACACTTAACATAAAAACTAGCCATGTGACCTTGGGCAAGTCACTTAACCCCAATTGCCCTACCTCCCCCCCTCCAAAAAAGCCAAAAAGAAAAAAAAAGAAGTGGAAATTGCAGTGAGGCAAATTTAAGGTCAACATAGGGGAAACTTCCTAACAATTAAAGCTATTCAGTGGTGGAATAAGCTACCTCAGGAGGCCATAGTTCCTATCATCATTAGCAAAGGTTGGCAAAGGTGGAGGATCATTTGTCAGAGATATGAAAGAAGGGGGTCTTGGTCAAATACAAGTTTGCATAGTTCTGCTTCATTCCACTTCTGAGAAGATGGAGTATCTATAAAGAGACCAGAGACAACATTCTTTTATTCCATTTCACAAGTATTTCTTGAATGCCTACTAAATGAAGCAAGCCTCATTAAGCCCTTTAGGGGATGTTACCATCCTTCCATCTAACTAATACCAGCTCCATAAATTTGTTTCCTTGGGTGACAGGACATGACATGGATGTAGGAAACCTCTATCAAATCTCTTCTCTAGTAATCATGGAATTAAGAGTTCCCAGGGGCTAAATTCAACTTCTTCATTTCACAAATGAGAAAACACCAGAGGGAATATGACTTGCCCCAGGTCACAAAGGTAGTAAGAAACAGAGCCAAGATCTGAATCTAGGGCCCAACAATTCCAAAGATCCTTCCATGCTAAGAATTGGATCTGAAAAATACAGCCTGATTTCACTAAGCTCGACTTGAAGATCCAGTCATCACAGACTAGGACATGCACAAGCCCAGGAATCGAGTCTCCAGATAGCCTAGTGCACTTGATGTTATCGAGCTCTTTCAGCGGACTCTCCATGACTCCACTTGGGGGTTTCTTGGCAAAGATACTGGAGTGGTTTGCCATTTCCTTCTCCAGTTCATTTTATAATGAGGAACTGAGGCTCACAAGCTTATGTCACACAATAGCTAGCTTCTGAGATCAGATTTCAATTCATGAAGATGTCTTCCTGACTCTACGCCCAATGCTCTGTCCATTACTCCACCTAGCTACATTTTCAGATAGCATCATGTTTTTCAAAATAAATTGACAAAGTACTTCTGTGTATGACCCTGTACAAAAAGGACTACATAGCAGATCTGTTCTATGATATTTTTACCATACATGACACTGACAAAATGATAAAATAGGTACAAACAAATTCAATACAACTCAACAAACATTTACTAAGGAGACGTATCATGTATGTAGAGTGCCATGATATACACTGGAGATGACACAAAATTTAGGTAAGACCACGGTCCCAACTAATAAAGAGTTTCCTACACAATTTGTGCCTAGAGAGGCATAATCCAAATATTACATAAAACCAAAAGGGGGGCTGGGGTGTCCAGAACACTGAGAAGGTAGCATTGAAAAGGTAAAAATTCAACAGGCAAAAGGAATTAGAGGGGAGGATGTGATACCTTTGTTCAAGGTTTAAAGAACTGTCATTTGGAAGAGGGATGAAAATTGTTCTATTTAGTCCCAGATGGCAGATTAAAAGGAGGAATGGAGATGGAAGTTGCTAAGGGACAAATTTAATACTAACAGCAATAATAGCTAGCATTTATATACTGCTTTTAAGATTTACAAAGCTTGATCTTCCTTTGAGGAAGATATTATTATTACCATTTTACAGGGGAGGAAACTGAGGCAGACACAGAGGGTAAGTGACCTATCCAGAGTCACAACAACTAGTAAATGTCTGAGTCCAGATTTGAACTCAGGTCTTCCTGACTCCAGATCCAGCACCCTATCCCCTGTGCCACTTAGATGAGTTTAGATATAATGCTGGAAAACTTCCTAAAAATTGATTAGTCATTCATAAATACAATGGACTGCTGCAAGAGGTGGTAGGTTTCTCCTCCTTGGAGGTCTACAAGCAGAGGCTGGCCAGCCATTGGTCAGTTATGTTATTATGAAGATTCCATCTGAGCATGACTTGGACTAGATGTTCACCAAGGTTCCTTCTAATGCTTAACATTCTTTTGATTCTGCATAGGAATAATTTGAGCAAAGACACAAAGGTAGGAAACATATCATGGCAGGAAAGCAAATAGTTCAGTCTCAGTTCAATCTATCTGGAACATGGACAATCTGGAGAGGAATAATGAGATCAGGCTAGAAAGAAAGGGGACTGCCATGTTGTAGGGGCCTTGAATACCAAGCAAAGGAGAATTAGAAATGATTCAGCAGGCAATAAGAAGTCATTGTTGACTGCTGAGAAGCGGATCTATTTGATCCCAAGAGAGGCAAGGTGGATTCAAACCCATAGCCCAGGAGATGACGCCCACAAAACCCCCCTACAAGTATTAATTCTGTTTGTTTAATCTTAATGGCTCCTTTGTTTTCAAACATACACTTATTAATATCTGGAGATAGGCCTATCAAGCAAGGGGAAGGGAGTGCTAGACCAAACCTCCAGTGAGTTCATATCAATGTATATTCATTAGCTGTGATAGAAAGGAAACCCCTAAGCCTGGATTGTGATAAAAAGGAATACTTTATTAAAACTTAGCCTCAACACCCAAGTTTTACCCTCTGTGAATAAATGCACCAAAAGAATCCTTCATATAAATATGCAAAGCATACTGTCTTTATTATGTCACCTAATCTGAAGGCACACTGAATCCATCCTGAGTCTCTAGTCTATGCCTTCCCACTAACCTCTATCTATTTAGTAGGAAAGATTATCTGCATAAACCTCTAAGACACTCTATACCCCATCTTCCCCAAATTCCTGGGTTTTTTATGCATTTGTACAAATTCAAACTTGCCTCTGATTACCCATTAACTCTTTGCTTCTTGACTTGGGAAAACTTAACTCAAGACCAGTTCCTGGGAAGTTTGTGCAGTATTTGTTCACTTTCACTACCCCTACATGTCTTCCCCAAACAGACAGGCTTTAGACTGGGCATTCCATTTTTTTTTTGTTAGTGTTATTATCTATGGACCTCCTCCTATAGTTTCCTGCTTCATGAACATTCAAGCCAAAGCCAAGACTTTCCTCTGGCTCTTCCCTGTTTCACTCTTAAATCTCAGATTATATTTAGGGACAGAGTCATTGATGGGAAGGGTCTTTCATCATCCTTGTATCAAGCCCCTTCCTTCTATGTATGAGGAAATTTTCACCTGAAAAAGTAAACTGATATCCACAAGGTAGTTAGTGAGCTAGCCTTCACTAGGACCTGGCTTTTTTCAATACAGGATGCACCTTTCTTGACCTCTCCCTAAGGACAGCTCTTTCCCTACCTCTTTAATCTCCTTACCCCTACCAAAAGGCCAAAAAGAATAAAAGAGATGGCTTATGAAGACAGGACAATCAATTAATTAAAAAAAAATAAATAAAGCCAGTGACTACTTCATAGCATCACAGCATTCTAGGTCTAAAGCCAGAAAGGGGCCTTAAAAGCCATCTAATCCAAATTTTTCATTTTACAGATGAGAAAATTGAGGTCCAGAGACTTTTAACTTAGACTTGCTAGTTCCTACAAAGTGAAATAGTAAACAAAAATATATAAAGTATAACTATAATAGAACACCAACCCTGAAGTCAGGAGGACCTGAGTTCAAATCTGGCTTCAGACACTTAACTAGCCGTGTAAACTTGGGAAAGTCACTTAACCCCAACTGCCCTCCAAAAAGCAAATAAATAAATAAAGTGTAACGCTAAACAATGAGGTTTTTATTGAAATAATACTTTAAAATAGATGTAAAACAGCTAATATTTACTTAACGCTTTAAAGTTTGCAAAGCACTTTAAATACATTGACCCATTTGATTCTCACAGCAATCCTGTGAGGGATGGTTATTCCCATCTTTTTATGATATACGAGGAAACTGAGGCAGAGAAGGGTTAAGCCTGGAATCACCCTGCTAGTTAAGCATCTGAGGAAGCACTTCACCTCAGGTCTCCCTGACCCTCAAGTCCAGCTCCCTAAACATTTTCCACCCTGTCCATCTCATTACATGAATAAGATCAAAGAATTTTAGATCAAATCTAGCTACCTGATTTTGCAGATCAGAAGCAATGCAGTGGCAGAGAAAGACTCCTCCCCACTTAATCCTTCCCACACACTCTACAGTCTCTCATTACTTTGTAGCCATATCTTTTAACAAATTGTGCTAGGAGACACCAAGGAGTATTGTTCCCTTAAAAATACTGGATTTGGGAGTCAGAAAACCTGTCCCACAGACCCAGTCTGGCCACTTATTAGATGGATGACTTAATCTCAATTTAACTTTGGTCACTGGTTCACTTCAATAAGGAAGGACAAACAATTCACTTGCAAAATAAGAGGTTATGATGATTTAGTTAGATCCCTTTCAGCTCTAAATCCTGTGATTTGTCCCCAAAAAAGAAAAAGATTTCTCTTAATTACCTTAAATTATGGCTATCCCTTTGCAGAATAGATGTAATTTATTAAAATTGGCTATAAAGTAAATCTTTTTTTTTAACCTCTACTAAATTTCATTATGAATTTGGAGCTATTTCAGCAAGTAAAATGAAAAAAAAATTCCCACATCTAATTACTTATAACATTTTGGCAAAGAACGGGTTAAAAGACGGTCACCCCCTATTGCATGCTGAATGTCATGGTACTAGATAGAGCCTGAGCTTTCACGATTAGGTAATACTTTCCTAACTCAAGATCTCCCCACTAGTATTGATCTCCTATACCCAGCCTCTCTCCACCAGGATCCCTTCAGTCCCACCCTCCCACCCCCAGATTCAAAGCAATTCTCCTACCTTTATTCTAATCACTCTTTAGATTATAAACTCATAATTCTGGTAATTTAGGTAATCTCCTTTGATGTGAGTTTTATATGCTCTGGAGAAAACCTTAACCACTACTTAAAATAAGCTAACATTTCCTCGGGGCATTTTCTCTTTTTAAAATCCAAGTACCTACAAATTAAAGGAAATAGTAATAACACTACACTTTAAGATACAAAATGTGCTCATTTCAAGCACTGATGTGTTTCTTTCCACAGAAAATCACTTTATCCCAACTTAAAGAAGGAGGGAAGCTTCCTAAATTCTTGGAGAAATTAAAATGTAGCCCAGGCATTTGAAAGTTCAGACCAGGAACCCCTAACCTTAAACAAAACAATCCTAGATCCAAAATAAGGTACCAAGGAGACATTATATTGTGCCAAGAGCTAGGGAGCATTGCTAGCGGAAAATCACTTCCCCTCTGGTCGGCCTAGATGGTCTGTAGGGTTTCCCCAGGCTCTTATGATGCTAAAGGGCCTATGAAACAGAACCCAAGAATACCAGAGAGCCTGCCCTTTTATTGAGCCAATATACCTTCAAAATAAGTTAGGTTGCCTCCAGGCAGGTGTTCTAAGTGGTGAGCCCTACTTCCGGACACTAAGGAACCAGGCCTTTTAAGACCAAGTGAGTTTTTCCTCAGAATAGAGTTATCCAGGGAGATCTAGGAAACCTCTAGTTTAAAGAGACTTTATTTACCTCACCTACTCACTCAAGATACTAACTCCAGGCTAAATATTTCTACCCATTTTTACAATGGAAGAATATTCCCTCTTAAGCAGCTCTGTAGTGTGAGCCTGCTGAGATCAGGATTTGACAATGGCTCACACATTAGCAGCTGGCCAGTCATGACCACTTGTACAAACCCAATCAAGCTGATGTTGCCTATGTCTAGCCCATGCCAGAGCTCTACCTTAATGTCCCTACCTACTGTTTTGAAAACACAGTCCAAGATATAAGCATTTCCACTATCACCACTCTCCTAGGATGCCCACATAATTTTGCCTTAGACAGCTTTGTCTGACAAGAATCTTATTAATATGAATAGAGCACCGGCGCTGGAGTCAGGAGAACCTGATTCAAATATTGCCTCAGACACAACATAAAATAAAAAACTAGCCATGTGATCTTGGGCAAGTCACTTGACTTCAATTGCCCTCCCCCCCAAAAAAAGAATCTTATTAATAGATTACCATGAAATTCTATCATCTCAGTTGTAAAACTCTAGTATGAGCTGGGGGGGAAGGGAGAATTGTGGCCCACAGAGGCTACAGTGGATGAGTATTGCATTTACAAAGCCAGACTACGGCCAAGGTCAACTTGGGTTGGAATCTGGATTCTTACCATTTACTATCAGTCTTCCCCAGGGCAAATTATTTCATTTCTCTGGGGATCATTTTCTTTCTCACAGGGGTGGAGAACCTACTAGACAAGTTTGGATTCAATCAAAGGGCCCCACTTGAGGACCTAGAGGGCCACATGTGGCCTCCAGGCTGCAAGTTCACCACCCAGGTGCTATAAAATGGTGTATGAGTAGATTTCAAATGTGACCTTTTCAACTCTAATAAATCCATAATACAATAAATCATACATACCTTCAGCTTGAGGCTATATAAATAGAAGTAGCTGGTGTATGTAAAAAAAAAAAAGTCCGTAAAATAGCATATAAAGCCTCACTTACAGCATTATTCCCATGACACTAGCCTTTGTACTAAAATGCTTTATCTAACATGCTTTCCAACCAATTCATAATACTGGGTAGGACATGCCTTCACTTTGAAGTCAGTTCTTAGATCAGGAAACACAGAGCGCCAAGGGGCCAGTGGATAGATTTCAGGGGGTCCATACAATTGGATGGGAAAAAAAATTATACCTTTAATTTCACTAACTGCAATTTAACATATCCTTTCATTAAATAAAAACAATATTCTGAAAAGGGGGCCATAGGCTTCACCAGACTGCCAGAAGGGTCAAATTAAGACCTGTTGATGGAAGTTTAAACAAAAACCTGTTCTCCCAATGCTATTGTGCTCTTAATCCAGAATTTTTTTTTCCCCAAAGCAACATTTCATTAGGATCATAGATTTAGGTTCAGGAAGGGAACCCTGAAATCGTCTAGTGACCTGGGGTGGGGAACCTGTGGCCTCAAGGCCACATATGGCCTTGTAGATCCTTGGGTGCAGTCTTTAGTCTGAATCCAAGTTTTAGAGAACAAATACTTTTATTAAAGGAATTTGTTCTGTGAAGTTCGGATTCAAAGAGCCTCACTTGAGGACCTAGCAGGCCACATGTGGCCTCAAGGCCACAGAGAAGTTCCCACCCCTAATCTAGTCCAACCAATCCATTTTACAAATGTGTTTGGAAAATGAGGACCAGAGGAAGTTATGTGATCTGCTCATGGCTATGCACATAGAAAGTAGCCAAGGCAGGAATCCAGGAGCTCTGACTGAAATTGCATTTACTCATTCTCCTTCCCCATGTCACTGTGAATAGAGCTGCCTCAGTGAGGGCCTTAGGTTGGCCTCAGCTGAAGGGCTGAAGGAAGAATGACATTACACTGGGTTTTACAACCAGTCACAAGATCCAAATCCTATAATCTTTCCATTAGATTTTTTAATGTCACCTGTGGCCCTGACTATTTTAAGAGTCTCCTATGCATTCTCAGAACAAAAGCATGGAAATAGAAAATAGAGGGTCACGTGTAGGAAACAAGGTCAGTTCATCTACGTCATACAGTACATTTCGTTCTTTGCTTGTTTCAGTCATGTCCCATTCTCTGTAACCCCATTTGGGATTTTCTTGACAAAGATATTGGTTTGCCATTTCCTTCTCCAACTCATCTTACAGGTGAGGAAACTGAGGCAAACAGAGTTAAGTGGTTTGCTCAGGGTCACACAGCTAGTAAATGTCTGAGACCAGATTTGAACTCAGGAAGATGTCTTCCTGACTTCTCCAGTTTATTTTACAGATGAGGAAGGAAACTGAAGCAAATATGGTTAAGTGACTTGCCCAGGGTCCCAAAGCTAGTAAGTGTCTTGAGTATGGATTTGAACTCAGGTCCCTGTGACTTCAGGTCTAGTTTTCTACCTACTAAGTCACTTATTTGCCATATATATTTGAAGTAACTAGAAGTATACCCAGATTTCCCATCACAAAAATCTCTTCATCACTCCTCCCCAACATCAGCTCTGCCTTTCCCTAAATTTGCCATCTAAGTGCTTCATTTCATCCTTAGTAACAAGTGGAAAGTAGAGGTAATTAAGTACTTGGTTTATATAATCTATCATTGCTGGTGAGTACAACGTAGATTTCTAGGAACAACCTCATTTATCCGTATTTCACTGATCTCAACCTCAACCATCTAAAACACAGCTGAGAAATTTTAGAACCTCATTGTTCTGAAACTCTGGAACAGTCAAAATAGAGGACACAAAGTGAATGTGTTCATGCCTCTTACATTCTCATTTAAAGCCTATGGACCTTTACTTTAGACACTATGCTAACAAGCTTGGTTTTTCCCAGTTCACACCAGATTAGAAACAATCAAATAAAAAAGACAAGGCATACAATTGGAACAAGAAATAATAACTAGGACTGCTTGATGAAAAGAGTCAGAAAACTATTAAAAAAAAACAACAGAAAAAAAACAAAAAAAAAATAGAGCCATCAGAGGTTACATCATCTATAAAGGTATTGCTGTGTTATAAATAAAATAAATGGCATCCAAGATTTTTTAGCCATCCAAAAAAAGGTTAAATTATATCCAGCATAATAAAGAAGACAAGAAAGTACAGATGAAATGTCAGAGCTGGAATGCAGCTTAGGAATAGTTGAGCCCACCCCCCTCCTCATTTTTATGATTCACCAGAGGAAACTACAGCCCTTGGAAGTAAAGTGACTGTTCTAAGACCTCAAAGCTATTTAGTGGCAGAGCTGCCTCTAAAGCTAAGGTGTACTGACTTTTCCACCAGGCCAGGCCACCCGTGTAATATGAGATCAATTTCAAAGAAAAATAGCTTTATCACTTGAGGGGGCAAGTTTTGGTTAGCTGGAAAGTTTACTTAAATGGAATGGCTCATTCCCCCCAACAATTCCAAATAAATGAGGTAATACCATATATAGTCTTTAAGACTCTTTCGGATCCCCACAGGGCTTCACCATGCATGGCAATTAAGAGTAAACAGAATGTGATAACATCACAACAGAGATGAAAGCAAAGTAGCCCAGTCCTATTTAAAAAAAAAATCAGAAATTTTCCCTCTGAACTACTTTTCTGATGACTCAGTGACATATGATCAGGACTTGTATCCCCACCAGGAACAAGTGAGGAAAAGTTCCGTACTTTCTGATGAGCCGGGAAGGTCAGCAGCCTGGCTCTTAGACAAACTAAGGCAGAGTTTACAGATATGTACTCTGCCTTTAGCTTCCTGTAGATGCAATTTAGGAAAAGTTATTAACTGCACCCCAGGTAATCTCAGCAATAACTCCATTTTCTGCCCCTTCGGTGCCTGTGAACAAAATCCCTATTGAGAAGCAATATAATAAGATCTCCCTTGCTTGAACACTACATGATTTTTTAAAAACAGAGCCAAAATGACCTCTCTAAGGATGATTCTAATCACGCCTCCTGCATCGAGGAAGGCTGTCCTAGATTTAGACTTCATGTTTCACCTAACAACAAACCACTCAAATTGTCTCTTTTGATACCTTGATCTTCACCTTTTGTCAAATTCCCTCTCCTCCTTGCTCAGTAAGAATCCTTTTTATTTAGTAAACTACAGTTTTTATGGAGTTTTTTGTTGGTTTGCTTTTTAGTTTTTCTTTCTATGGAATTTAACATTTGGTCTTACATACCCCCTGTTGATCCTAGCTTAAAGTCTAGAAGGCATCCATTGCTGCCAAAGAAGCTAGATTCATCCTAGAATGATTGAGTACATGCCATATGAAGATGAGTTTGAAAGAATCAGGAATCTTGAGCTTAGAAAAGGAAAAAAGGGGAGGGCGGAATGAGGTGGGCAAAGACATGCTATCTACCTTTAAATACTGGAAAGGTTAGATGTGTTCTTGCATTAAAATAAAAATTCTTGGTGAGTACAAATTGTTTCATATGCTGTATTTTTATCCTCAGTGCCAAGCCCGATGCCTGGCAAACAGAAGCTTAATCAATGCTTGCTGATTTATTGATGTTCTTTGAATCTGAAGGGTAGAATCAGAGCAAAGGGTATGAGTTGCAAAAAGATCAATGGAGGCCTCACATCAAAGAAAAAACTTGCTAAAAAGAAAAAGTCATGTCAACAAGCATTAAGCACCTACTATGTGTCAAGCACTGTGCAAAATTCCAAATTTCCAAAGAACGGCCAAAAAAAAAAAAGGTCCCTGTTCAAGGACCTTGCAGTTGAATGGGGGAGACAATGTGCAAACAATAAACAAAATATATGGAAGATAAATTGGAGATAACCTTAAAAGAAGGCAGTAGAATGAAAGGGGTTCAGGAAAGCCACTTGTAGCAGCAAGCACCCCAGCATCCCCAGGGTTGCTGCCACCACAGGTTCTTGGATCTGCTTTGATAAAGGAAAGCAACTCAAAATGGATTAACAAGCTTACTTTAATCAGTCAAACATATGTATCATTTACCTAGTTCAGGGGAAAAAGGTCAGCACCCCGAACTTGAAAGTATACATACAGAATTATCAAGACAGAGAAACAGATCAAGTAGACAGATTTCCAAACTGTCCAACCATTACATCCATACCAAATCAACATCTGGGTTTCAACATCTGGGTATTTCAAAGCCGAGGCGGGGCTCTCAACAACGGCTTCCCAGAATCCAGATCAAATCATAGAACACTTCTCAAAGTGAGCCCCAAAACAAAGCTACCATCAGGACTTATATAAGCCTTTTCCTGGCTCAGAGAATGTAACAACCTTATTGACTCACTGGCCAATCAAGAAGTATGTACAGAAAAACAAGCCTCCTACCCCAGGCTCCAGGTGCACTTTAGCCTAGGGGCAGGGAAGATCTTTAAAATTTACATTCCCATTACACCACCTTGCAGAAAGTGGAATTTTACCTTGGCCCCCAAGTCAGGGAAGCCAGAAGCTCAAATGGAGAAATGCCTCAAATAGTTACCTATTATAAATATATTTTTAGAATTACAGGAAGAGTAAAGCATCATATCAACTACTCAGATGGTTCTGTCATCTCATCTGTGTGAATGTTTCCTCCAAAGGTCTAGACCACACAGCCCTCGTTCCCTATGATTCCATGGGTAACCACAGGGAATCCACCCAAGATGCTGAGGAACTTATTCAAGTTCTCATGTCACTGAGGACACCAGAGAGTACAGGGGATATACAGCTGATGTATTTCACTCTTACCATATGAAAAGCTCATCTTCTTTCATCATTCATTATTCCCATGGCATCTCTCCCTTCAGTTCTTCATTGTCATTTGTCCATGCTTTGCACTGTCTTGTTCATACTCAGACACATCTTCATTGCCTCCCCACCTAACCTCTGTCTGCCTCAGTTTCCTCAAATCAGGATTATAATAAAACCTACCTTATAGGGTTGTTGTACCCGAGGTAATATCTGAACAGTGCTTGGCTCTGTGTCTGGAACATAGTTGGCGCCTAATAAATGCTTATTCCCATGGTTGCAATTCATTAGAAACTTCAGTGTTCTAGGTCTCACAACCATATGATACCAGTAGACTATTGGTATTAAGAAGATGGGACTTTGTTTTAGGGAGGATTTGGGGGTATTAAAATAACCTTGCAATTTCCCAAAGGCAACTGAATGTTTTCTCCTCCTCTTCTTCTACTCTGGGCCTAATTAGTCTACTACAGGGTCCACCCAATATATAAAAAAGAAAAGATGGGAAGGGGAAGGAAAGAAGAATGAAAAATATAACAAAATAACCTCACTCAATGGTTCTCTCATCATTAACATGGCCAAATAAAATCAATGACTGGTGGCCAACTCTCTGTTGATAAAGCCCCTCCACACTTGGGTAGATTGGTCCTCAGTTACTCGAATCAATTACAGCTAAACAGACCTGTCCAAGGTTCCATGTAACAAGGAAGCCTAAAAGGAAGATCTTAATGGAGATGGCAAATATTAATTGAAATTCTTAAAATTTCTAAAATACTTGAGCTCCCTTAACAACTTTAGGAGATTAGGAAAACTTATTTCCTTATGAATTTACTGTTCATCTCAGCAAAACATTTGAGTTGTATATCTTGTTTCTAAAGTTGGTGAGTCAGAACTTCAAAGTCTTTATTTCTATTCACAAACAATAGTTTGGAATGACCTTTTAAAGAAACTCAATTACATGCTATGCAGGCTTCCTCTGGAATTCAGTCAGCTTATACTAGGGTAGATGTGGCTGCATTAAGCAGAATGTCATAGTCAATCGAACTCCTCAGAGTCCTGCTGTCCAAATCTCATTATTGTGGGCCTCCCAGTTATCCATCCTACACAGGGTTATTAAGCAGCTTCTACAGCCCATCTTTCTCTGGTACGCCAGGTCATTTCAGGGCAATTAGGTTTGGAAGGGATCCATTTATAAGTTTCAGTCTCAATTACCAAACATGTTATATTTAATAAACACTGGCACCAAACTAAAAACATTAGTTGCTTTTTTTTTAAATCAATATCCAAGTCCGTGGCTTCTGGTTCTTAGAAATACTCTCCAGTCATTTATTTCTTCAACTTAATTGGTTATCTATAAAATCTAACAAAAAGAGATGCTGATATTTTGTTCTGGTTTAAGTCATTTGACCCATTTAAAGCCATTCCAAATTGATAAGCTGTGGCTTTGAGGTTTTAAAAGTGATTTTATGACCACTTGTAAAGAGTATATCTGGTTTTTCTGGCCACCAGAACAAAAGGATTGAGTCTCAAATCCAGGCATCCTCAGATATCTTCCTCAGTTCCTGCACCCTAAGGTAAACAAAACAGAGAGATCCCTTCCTTGGAAAGAAAGCTTAATAGGGAAATAAAGTATCTGACAATTTCAGGCCTTAGCCTCTGCCTGACCAGAATCTAACTCTCCTCTATTTACAATATGGTCAGTTTGAAAAACTGGAATGGGGGGAGAATAGAATTCTGGGCACAGAAGCCAGACGGCTCACATTTGGTCAATGCTTCTCTAGACAAAGCACATGTCATCAAAACATCTTAGGTATTTGATACTTCTAAGGAATTTTTATGACTTTCCATTCTAGGTTGGAACAGTGTCTTCCTGTATTCAACTGAACGTTTCCTATCAACAAGACATTGCTCAATGTGCTGGCATATAAAGGTGATATGAGTCCTGTTGCCCTCTAGCAGCTTATAATCTAATAGAAGTAATAATAAAGGGAGAATGGGGAGAAAAGAGTTCCAGGCAAAGTGTTTGAAGAAATACAATTTTCTCAAAACAGTTTAGTTCTATCCCTTTAAACCCAATTTTCAAACGTTGCTCAGCTGGTATAGGTACCAATCCCCCCCCCCACGCCCCTTCATTTATGGTCTCTGTGATCATGGCAGCCAAGAAATGCCTTGGTGTGGAAATGAAGGGAAATGGGGGTGCAGGGAAGGAGTGGGAAGAGAGGAGGGTAGTAACCATGGGAAGATACACAAAGAAGTTCTTCCAGTTCAAAATCCTATGTCTTCATGATCTTCTAAGTGATTTACCCAGGGTCACACAGCTAGGATCAAAAGTCAGGTTTTAAAACATCTAATCTGGTGTCCTTTCCAGAATATCAAAAAGTACAAAAGGTTCATCCATTCCAAACCCTAAAATTCTATGATCCAAACAGTTACTTTTTGACCACACATTCTATGGCAATAGAAACCTTATCCAGTGGCCATGACAGCCTAAATTTATATTGTTGCAATGTGGTAGTTGGGAGGGAGGACAATGCTGGGAGGAGGAGAAGCCCACACTGAATTCAGACGAAGATTCTGATTGATTCAGGTGAAATTTTACCCTCAGGTTGAAAGAACTAGAAGCAGCCATAGAGGTCACCTAATCAGAGGCTCTCATTTTATAGATGAGTAGAATGAGGCCGGGTGAGGTTCAATGATCTACTCAAGGTCTTACAGTCAGTCAACAATAAAACTAGGATCCCCAGGTCTCTTCACATAAATTGAGTATTCTTTCCACCATATCACAACAATCAGGCCCCCGTTGACCCTTAGGTCATCTCATGTCATTTAAAAGAACTTTATCATGCCCAAATTTTACAATTATATCTATATAGTGACATAATTCAGTAATTAACTGTTGTTGCTTCAGTCACATACAATGCTTCATGACCCTAATTTGGGGTTTTCTTGGTAAAAACACTGGAGAGGTTTGCCATTTTCTTCTTCAACTCATTTTAAAGATGAGGAGCTGAGGCAAATAGGGTTAAATGACTTGCCCAGGGTCACACAACTAGTAAGTATCTGAAGCTAGATTTGAACTCAGGAAGTTAAGTCTTCCTGACTCCAGGACCAACACCACCTAGCTGCCATACTTCAAGAGCACATAATACAATATATAATGATCTCCAAAGAAGATAGCACTCAAGGGTAGTATTTTGCTAAAAGGTTGTTATTCTCATATACTTATATATGAGAATATAAGTTATCCTTCATATGTTAACTAAAATCCCATTTCTTTATTTTATTTTTTTTTGCTTTTTGGAGGGCAATTGGGGTTAAGTGACTTGCTCAAGGTCACAAGGCTAATTTTTTGTGTTAAGTGTCTGAGGCTGGATTTGAACTCAGGTACTCCTGACTCCAGGGCCAGTGCTCTATTCACTGCACCACTTAGCCGTGCCCCACATCTTTATTGAAAGCTTCTTTGATAATGGAAATCACACTAATTATTCCCCTGTCCCATCTTAATCATTATTTCTACCATGCCCTGAACATATGAATATTTACCGAAAAATGAACACAAACATGTTGGTATTATATTATACTCTAATTCACACTTGATCGCATACTATGGGAAAACTTCCCAACCGTGAGATCAGTGAGATCAGTGTTTCTCAAAGGGCATGTGTGTGCTGTAGGATACCCAGGTTTCCATTAGACATGCCATGAATCGTCAGTTATAGTTACAAACTCAATACATGCTCAAATCTCCCAATGGAATATCACAATTCCTCTAGACATAGAATAATACCATGCCATGAATAAAAACGTTTAAGAGGCAGTGAATGAGATCCATCTCAAACTATAAAACAGGCTGCCTGGGAATTCTGTGGGCTCTCCACATCTTAAAGTCTTCAAAGTAAAGGCCAGATGGGCATCTGCATCATCCCTGTTTGGATTCAGGATGGACTAGATAGCCTCTGAAGTAATTTTCAACTCTGGGATTTTATTATTCTATGATATCAAAAGCAAGAAAGATCAGCCTTCCCAAGGTCTCAGCTCTTGCTAGCAAAGATCACACTGGTACCCATGACTCCTGATTCCTGGGCCAGAAAACTGTTTTTGTTTATACAGCAACAGACACATAGGAAGCATTCAACAAATCAACTTATTGGGACTCAGTTATAAATGAGACCATAGTATAAAGAGGTCTTCAGGCACTTTTAGTAACTTCTTTTGGATAAGATCCAAGGCAGAAAGACTCAGGTTACAATGAAGTTAGTGGGAGATGTCGAGGTTGGTCATTTTATGTTTCTTTTTTGGCTGGTTTCAAGTCACTATGACCACTCCTCCCCTAACCTCTACCTTAGGCAGGCTCAAACCATTATTTCCCAAATGTGGAATGCATCAACCTCTAGGAACAATGACAGAAGAACCAATCAAAAAACAGAAGCCAATTTGAAAGTGTTAGCCAAAACTACTCCTTTAGTCCTTGCTTTAAAGCTTTCCATCTGGGAAAATTGCATGAGTGTTGTTTGAATAGAGAGAAAAAGGATCTTGAGCCCAGGGGAAGGAAGAAGAAGAAATGGATTGTGGATTTAACAGTAACAAAGAAAACCACATGCTTATAAAGTTGTAAATTTTACAAAATCAATCCGCTCTCAGTGATGGATAAATGGCTCCCACATAAAGAGATACAGATATTTGATGCTTTCTGCAATCTAGCAGCTACCTACCTTTCTAACCTTCTTTTGTACAACTCACCTTTACTGTACTCTTGAGTTCCAGCTAAAATGCACTTGCTCCAGTCTGTATGGGAGTATGAATTGGTGAGTTTACATAGAAGATGAACCCCTCTATCACAGCAGGTTTCTACAGAGAAGATTCTAAAAAGGCACTGAGAATCACGGCCTGAGGGAGGAGGGGAACACCCACAATAGAAATCATTCAGCAATAGCCAGTTCCCCAAAAAACAGGTTTTTCAGACTAACACCAGCCTTCACTGAAAAGCCATCTGCTTGAAGAATGTTGCCCCCTTTCCCATCTCTTTCCATTTGTTCCTGTAGCAGGTATTTTTCCTCAAAAACTCCTTGAGTCACCTCCAAAGTCCTACTCTTTCCTCTTCCCCAACTCCTGACTTGCCTCCTGTACTACCTTCAGACAGCAGTTTATTTTTTTTTTTTTTAAGCAATCAGGGTTAAGTAACTTGCTCAAGGTTACACGGCCAGTTATTTCTGGGTGTGGTGCTGAGTGTCTGAGCCCGGGATTCCATCTCCAGGTCGTCCCAACACTGGAGCCGGTGCTCTTACTCGCTGAGCCACCTGGCCGCCCCTCAGACAGCAGTTTAAGTGGAATATTTTTAATGAAACCTTTTCTGAACTTCCTGACCCAAAGTAAAATGAAAGCCTTTGGAACTATTATAGCATTTTGTGCCTTTACCATGCTCAAATAATGTATTCTGTATTAAATCTCCCCTCCTAGAAGGTAAACTCCCTGCCCTGGGGCTGACGGACTATACCACATCGATCTCTGCATCCCTAACCACTGGACCTGGGGTACATTTGAATACCTGAAGGACTCAATCAACTTGGGACAGTGTCAGGCTCTAATTCACCAGAACAGAAATCACAATCCCTCTAAGTCTTATTTAGGTGGGTCTGGGAAAGCTGCCATGTTCTAAAGTTTCACTACCCCTTCGTTAAGGTGGTGACGAGCTCCTTCAACTTATCTGGGCTAGGCCTCCAACAAGCACAAAACTTCAGTAGTTACCAGGCCATGTGTGTTGGGGTGGGGCAGGGTGGTAGTGGGAGAGAGAGTAGGGAGTAGACCTTGTGATTTCCGACCTGTAGAGAAGTTCCAGTATGGAAATTCATTCTGCTGATTCAGATCAGCAACCTCTCCATAACAAATAAAATGGCACAAAGAGGGCAAGATTTGAACCCAGCCAGGTGTTCCTGACTCCAAAGACAACCCTCTATCCACTAGTTCTCTTACCAGTCTATAATTTGCATATGTACTTCAATTTGCCCATAATTCACTGTTCTTCCTTTTTCTCTCCTGCCTTTCCAGGACACTGTCTACCCCAGTAGTATAAAATGTATGTTCCTTCCACCCAGCTCCTTGAACGGACTCCTGCCACAGCCCAAGGACAACTTTCTTGCCATAAATGTATCCACATACTCCCTTCTCCAATTCAATCCTCCATCTCTTTCTATACCACCTGAATTCCAAAAGGCCATGGAAGACAAGAGCTCCTTGGAACATTCCTTTGGAAGCCTTAAAATGACATTCCTTTCCTAGTCACTGAAAATGGAATGCCAAATCCAACCTTCCACCGTTGCAATCCCCACAACAAAACCAAGATCTGGAGTTGTATCCCATGCTGGAAGGGATGATGCCAAAGAAATCTTGAGAAAAACAAATGAAAGAAATATTCAGAGATTCCAGAGCTCTGGGGGAAGCTGGTTTATGGCTTCCCTTTTTCAAACACAAACCCACTTTGAAAGACATACCAGTGTTTTATTCCGTTTGCAGGATGCTGGCTACAGAAATCATAGTGTCAACTTAAAAAGGTTAAAGAATTGTTTGATATATGGCCTACAAAAAGCTACTTCTCCCCAAGTTGGTACTGCAATGCATCATTTTAAAGTTTACTCAATTACAGAACTAAAAGCTGCTCCAACTTCCACTGCAAGTTTCACCTAAAACATCCCAAACAGCTAGGATGTTGGCTAGGCTTAAAGCTCTCCAGGGAAGAACATTTCACAATCTCTTTCAATAAATCCCCTTCTAAAAGTAAAGGTTGTTAAGTCCTTATAGCTGTCCTGCTGCTAAAATTTAAACCTATTTTCTTTTTAGTGATTCAGAGAGGATGCTGACCAGCTGCCCTCCATTTTTTTAATCAACCATCTTCATGACCTTGAGGATAAGTCTCTTCTGACTTGTTTACATAAAATGCCAGACTACCACATTCACATTCTTTTAACTTTTCTTCATTATTCTTATTTCTAATTTTCTCCCTGTTATTAATCAGACATTTCATCAAGCCCAAAACACTACAGAGCCTACCAAAAAAAAGAGAGAGAGAGAGAGAGAGATCCAAAATCATTCAAAAGGGTTTAACCTAACAATCTACACAGGAAAAAACAAGTGGATGAAGCATATCTGTCTAGATTATAATATACAATTTATGATTGTGCTATACAAGCATCTTCTTGGACAGACAATGCAGTTGGATAATGAAACGAACAGGAGAGCTGTAAAGGTTGCCTTTGGGAAATTTTATATGTATCCCCAGCAGCCAGTATAGTGCCTGGTACAAAAAAAGATGCTTAATAAATACTTGTTGATTGATTCAAATTGCTCAATGCTTTTAATGGTACCAAGCTCCTACCTAAAACAGTAAGCCTGCCCAGTAAATACAGGCAAAATTTATCCTGACATCCATCAATCCATTTAGCTCTTAGCATTTATTCAATAAATATTTATTAAGTGTTTAACTTGGCATGGTACAAAGAGCCTTGAACTAACTGGAAGACCAGAGATCTGTGTTCTAGTTCTAGCTCTGGTTCTCTTACTAACCCATTATGTGACCTTGGAAAAGCTCTCTGAGAAATGATCAGAACTCTGAATACTCTCTCCAACCTTGCAGGATACAGTAGTAAGCACCTGTGAGCCAAGGACCTAACAGCAAGATTCACTAAGCCAAGTAATTCACTTCCTGGTCCCTATAAGCTCTAAAGACCTGCTATGTAGCAATTTGTGAAAAGAGACCCTGTCTAGGAAGATAACTTCCACATACTGAAAAATTTCAGTACTAGGTAATAAAGAGAAAATATAAAGGTAGAATATCCGTTACCTTAAGGAACTCAGCAATTAGGATGGGGATGAGACAAATTCATAAACTACAACATCAAATTCAGAGCCCCAGGTCCATGTTACTCCAGGTCCACTCTGACTCCTAGTCTTTTTTTCTTGCTTTATCAATAAAACTAAGAAAGTTTTTCAATTAACTCTTTCTGCTCCCTTAATCTTATCTACTTTTACATGTGGGAGGAAGTTTCCCCAATCTCTCTGTCATGTAACTGAATGCATTTTGCTCTTAGATTTAATCATCACATATGACCGAATGATCAGAGAGATTAAACCTCCTGATTGAGGAGTGGCAATATATCTGTTTTCTTTACTGTTGGGGTCTGTAGCTACTCTTTGGGTTTCAGGCAGCGTCTCTGAGTTCAGGTCTAACATAACAAGATACAGAGAAATCAGCAATAGGTGCTGATCTCATCTGTAGTCAGGGCACCCTAACCCTAGGAAGTGCTAAGGCGCCCAGATTGTATCAGACTTGGACTCAGAGAGGCTGCCTGAAATCCAAAGAGGAGCTACAGGCCCCAACACTCTACACCATATTCTAGACTCAAACCCATTTGTCCATTGATCCAAGATACATTTCCGTGTAGCCATTGCTGATGGCCACTAACACACCATGCTTTTTTAAAACCCTGAGCAGTGATGACAGAAAAAAGCATGGTCATGGACTCAGCAAACCAGAAAGTATATTGCTAGGTTTAGTGAATTTAAGTTGTTAGGTCCTTGGCTCACAGGCATTTCCTAACTACACTGCTCAATATGAGAGACAGTCCTGAGTTATCATCCCTTCTGAGTAGGGAGAGAAAGGGCAGAGGAGGGCAGCAGGTCTTCTGGGTCCAGCACAGATCTCCTGAGAGCAGAACACAGCAGGCTCCAACTTGTATTTGCAATATAATGTGATATTTTCTATCTACCCTCACATGCATACATGGAACCTATTCCTTGGCAACATTTCAATTAAAATTTTATAATTACTATGCCTTAGGACCATAACGATTTTAGTCAGTTCCTCCTGCTCCTAAACCCTCTGTTCAGTGACCAGTGACTACGTCCCATAGAAGTAGACTTTTCAAAGGTTAGGCTAGAGATGGACTGACATGGTTGGTTGCTGCGGGTCACGGGACAATCCAGAGAGTGAGCAGGGGCAACCCTGCATTTTTCCTGGGCCTCCTGGAATCCCTAGATTGTTCTGGCCTGCTGTAGGGAAGAAGCCATCAAGATATTTATGCCAGGTCCCATTCAAAAGGGGCCTTACCTTCCACTATATGTAGGGGGAAAGGAGTCTTGGATTTAGGGGTGGGAGATCTTGGTTGGGGAATTCTACCTCTGCTACACTCTGTGTGAACCAAGACAAGTTCAGACTAGATGACCTCTAAGGTCTTTTCCCAGCTGTAAGGCAAAAAGGCCATAAATGTTTAGATTAGTGGTGATTGTGATTATTTAAGAAATATAGCCCTTGGCATCTGTGTGGTACTCAAGAGGGCAGTTTTTTTCTCATTTTGTCAAGAGAGCCTAACAACTCTCACAAGTAGGACTTATAATAATAAAAGAAACAATAACATTTAAAAGGCCCTTTAAGGTTGTCAGAGCACTTGCAAATTTCTCTTCATATCCAAACAAGTTTTATAGATAAGTAAAAGGATTCAGAGAGGTTAAGAAACTTGCTCCAGGTCAGTCAGTGTTCTGGGAATGGGAATCTGAAGATCTTCCCTGCCCCTAGGCCCTTTGATAGGCCTAAGTGACTCTGAGAAACTTCCCGGATTTGAAAATATTCCCTGTCCTCTAATAGGCTGAATGTGGTCACATGGAGCCTGTGGTGGGAGGCTTGTTTTTCAGGAATGCCCACACCTTGTTGCTGTGATTGGGCAGTGGGTCAAGAGAGTTGTAACATTCTCTGAGCCAGGAGAAGGCTATGTATACCCTGAAGAGAGGTTTTGCTTTAGGACTCACTTTGAGAAGACTTACGTGATTTGACCAGAGGAGACTCTAGGCAGCTGTAGAGCCCACTGGCTTTGAAAACCCAGATGTTGGTGCTTCCCTCTCTGGTAACTGACTGGGTATGGATGTAATGGTCAGACAGCTGGAAGCCTGTCTGCTGATCTGTTTCTCTGTATTTGTTGTCTGCTTGTGACCTGTTTGTATTCTCTGAAGTTCGGGGTGCTGACCTTTTCCCCTTAAACTAGGTAAATGACATATGTTTGATTAAAGTAAGATTGTTAACCCATTTTGAATTGCTTTCCTTTAGAAAAGCAGATCTAAGAACCTGTGCTAGCAGTCATCCTGGGCATGCTGGGGTACTTGATGCTACAATCAGCCAAGTAACTGCCAAGTAAATGAAGCAGGATTTCAACTCTCCTCTTCCTGACTACAGGTTCAGCACTATCTACTGCTCTATTTGGCTGTTGGATTTATGAAGCACTTTGCAAATGTTATCACAACAATCCCAGAGAGGCAGGTGTTATTATCTCCATTCTACAGATAAGGAAACTGAAGTAGATATCAAATGACTTGCCCAAAGATATGTAGCTATTAAACATTTGAGACTGGTTTTGAACGCATGTTGAAGTCCAAATTCTCTACTCACTCTACCACCCAGTTGTCTAGTATTACAATTTCCATTTTATAGATGAGGTAGCTCTCGACCTGAAAGTTTGGTTAAAGGAGGCAAATGGGCTGCGTGATATATATTTATATCATTTATTCCCCTAAAGCTAGCTGAATATATACATGTATGGAGGCAGATAAAATCTGACTCCCTGAACAAAAGAATGAGAAGGTTTAAATACATTTTAGAACCATCCGAATTCAGGATAGCTATGTCACTCAAATTTAAGATCTCCATATATATATAATCATGGTATGAGAAAGGAATTGTCTTAATTGAATTGGTGTGAATACAGTAACATAAGAGAGTTTGACAAAGTGTCAGCTGAAATTACGACCCAGGACATCTATATTTTCCTTACCATTAATGTGCTATAACATAGTATATGTTCAAAAAATATTAAGAAAAAGTCCCATTACTCCCCATCTGGCCTTGTTGACCTAGGAAGAGGTGATTCTCTGAGTTTACTTAAAGAACAAAGAACAAAGAAGCTGTTAGGTCCAGGATCTTCTTAGTTCAGGACCTTATTGAAGTTATTAAATGGATATTAATTATTATCATAGTCAAGAAACAGGCCATAAGCTATCTGCCCAAGGTGCACTGATGGGGATGAGATCTGAAACCCCAAAAGGAAAAGACCCATGTCTTTGGGATCCCATCCCCATCAGCACAACAATTTCCTGACAAAGCTGCCAGGAGCAAGATGGATGTCCTCTTTAGGAAAGATGGGCAACTATGAACAACACTCCTCATTCATATGGCTCACCTAATTATAATACGGATTCCTAGGTAGCCAGGCTGGGTTAATCAAAAAATACAAAAGTTAACAAAAGAAGCACCTCACATTTATTTACAGAAAGTAATGCTTTCCATAGCACTTGTAATCACCACAGAAGTGGTGTAACCATAACTGCCAAAACTGTTGGTTTTCTCTAACTCAAAGATGAGGAAACTGTGACTGCAAGCGACCTACCTCTAATCACACTTACAAGTCTCCAGATGACAACACCAATGTTCAACTTAATACACCACAGGCTTATAAAAAATGGGGATGGCCTCCCAGAAAAGTGAGTCAACCTACAGGCCAAGCCTGCCTTCCCAAGCTTGGATTGCCTGCACAATAGTCAATCCTTCTTTTGCTAACCAGTGAGGAATGGTCAGAGAAGGACAAAGGACAGAACTCAGTGCCCTTCCCTAAAGCCTGCATGCATACAGTTTGCCCAAGGGAAGCATGTGTAAGGTAGATAAGACTTGTTCAAATGAGCATAATATTCAAAAGCCCACAAGCCTGAGACAGGAACAGGATTTAAAAGCTCTTTTCTAGAGTCATGTTTACTGTTACTCAATCTCTCTCCAGGTTTTCCAGCCTGGTGTGGTAGATAGAAAGCTGGCCTCCAAGTAAAGGAATGATCAAAAGAACTGAAAAAGCATTTAAGTACTCACGTTATGGGACAAGAACAGAACAAGTTAGTAATCCTTGCTTTGAAGGGGCGCACATCTAATTAGAAAAATAAATAAAAGATAGTTCATTTACAGAGTGGATGAGAAAGATCCATAGGTCCTAAAAACACAGCTAAGGGGTGGATGGAAAGGCTCAGGGGTCCCTTACATTCCATCTTTGATATATAAAGTTATTCAACCCTGTGTGAGATGAAAAAGTTCAGAGTTTGAGTGAGATCAGAAAAGGTCTTTATTCTTTCTCCTTGAGAAAGGGCACTGCCCCTGCAGCTCAATC
Organism: Petaurus breviceps papuanus; assembly: GCF_028583685.1. Taxonomy (NCBI): domain Eukaryota; kingdom Metazoa; phylum Chordata; class Mammalia; order Diprotodontia; family Petauridae; genus Petaurus; species Petaurus breviceps. The sequence continues at coordinate 26,391,069 of NW_027185698.1, read as the reverse complement.
GGGCATCTGCCAGGGAGTGCAAAAATGCCAAAGCTGGAAGGCTTCTCTTGTCCTGTTCCTAACTCCACCTTTTAACACCTGTCCTACCTCACCATTGGCTGGTGAGGAAAGCTCACAATCTTTCACTAGTGTTAACCAATTGGCGCAAAGCAGTTTCAGTTCTTCATTATGAATTTCCTTTCACCAGATTTGGAAGTGCCCAATCAGAAGTGGACTAGTATGGTTTTCTTTCAAATTACCTCATTGGGGGAAATCATGAGTTACTCAGGAGACTGAACTGGTTTAAAAAGTATGGAGAAGAGACAGGAATGTAACAGGGAGTTTAAAAAAAAAAAAAACAAGGAAACTTCACTGTGAGTCATCTCTCACAACCCTAAGCAAGTCACCTATCAGTGTCCCAGGCAATTTTCTAGGACCATAAATTTCAGGCAGCCAATCATAAGAAGCCTTTTAAGTATTTACTTTATTCCAGGCACTGTACTATATAGTAGAGATACAAAGAGAAGTGAAACAGTCCTTGCCCTCAAGAAGTTTACAATCTATATTGGCAGAAAGAGTTTCCATATTTGAGGTTTAAACAAGGAAGTCCAAATGCAGAAATATCCTACTGACCTCTCAGGGCTGTTGTGTGGATCAAATAAGGAAATATTTGTACAGTGCCGGGCAGATAGTTAACAGTATATAAATGTTAGCTATTATACTGATAAAGAAGTGAATTAAACTATTATGCATTGATTTTTTTCAAACAAAGTAAAATAAGTATTTTTACAATTTCAAATTAATCCATTCTCTAGCTACCCCATGATCCCTCAAACGAATTGCAGAATTTTCCAAGGGTTGAAATACCATGGCCATCAAGCCCCATCCATATCCAAAAAAAGAATCCTGAAGGCTTCCAATGGGAACCAGCTATTTCCCAAAGCAGCCCACTACTTTCCACTTATGGATAGAATGCCAATTGTTAGGAAGCTTTTTGACATCAAACCTAATTTGTCTGATTCAGTTTCCATAAAGTCTTCCTAGTTGTACCCTCTGGGGCCAAGATGAGCAAATCTATTCCCTCTTGTCCACAGTAGTCCTTCAAAGACTCAAAGACATGACCTTCTTAAGTCACCATCTTCTTTTCTCAAGGTTAAACTAACTTCAGTTTGAATTAAGTAATTCTATGTCCACATGGCAAAAATCCAAAGTACCAGATTGGTAGTTTCCTAATGAGTATAGATCATGTGAAACAAGTATAAGGAGGCATTTTTTGGAAGTCAGAATTTATAGGATTTGGTAACTGGTTCAAAGCCATCTGGGAGAAAGAGAGGAATCAAAAATAACTCCCAAGACTTCAAGCCTCAAAGAATGGTGGTGTAGTAAATGACTAAAACAGGAAATTTGGCAGATAAAGATGAGAGGAAAAGGGAAGGGGTACAGGGAAATTAGGGAAAAAAATGAAGAGTTCATGGTCTTGGATCCATCTAATTTAAAGGAGATCCAAATAGCAATCAAGCTAGATAAACCTATTACGTGGCTAATTCTGACAAAATAAAAGACTTCATCCCTGAACTAAAAGAATTTAGTTGTGTGAGATTGGCTATAAATGGCTTCATTGAGGGTAGTCCATTTTGTCTTGCCAGTTTATAAAACACCAACTAGACCATATGAAGAAGTGGCCAGTGCTTTAATATCCACATAGACCGATCTTTAATAATCACCACAGATCTTCACATTTATCTATGCTGGATTTTCGCAGCTCAGCAGAATAAGTGAGGTGATCAAGTTATCTCCCACGACACTACTACAAGACGGTTATCCCATTGATTGAGCTATAAAATCAGACTGAAATATAGACATTTTCCCTGTCCACATGATTTAGGAAGGAAAAGTAACCAGCAAAGTCTTTGGGGAAATTTCTCTCTCATTTTTGTTGAAAGCATAAGAGAGCATGATTCAAAATCCCTGTAGAGATGTCCCAATCTGATGCTCAGAAATACTGTTTTGGGTTTATTTTTTTCCTCCCGAAGAGAAAAATAAGTCATGGCTGGCAAAAGCTGCTAGTGTGGTGTTGAACACTCATTGATTGGCTGAGGTAGAGAAATAGAGAGGAATCTCACTGTGTGTGGGATTAGAAGTTGGAATAAGGAAGTCCTCCTATCAGAAGATATTCACATGGGAATTACATGGTAGGGAGTTAGACAAGTGAGTGAGGTCTACCATGCTTAACAAGGAATAAGTATTCTAAAACACAGGCTACTGGGATTTATATAGCTTGAAATAACCTTAGAGATTGAATTTATCTTTAGGATTATGGAGGTGAAGTGATTTTCCCAAGGTCTAACAAGTAGAATAGACAAAATACAGAATCAGATTCTACAAAGTGTGTGTGTGTGTGTGTGTATTTATTAAAGGCCTTTAAATAATTTATCTCACATTTTGCTCTTTTGAGCTTCCATACACCAGTGAAGAATAGTCACAGCTCCATTTCTTAAACTTAACTGCATCCCTTGCCCTCCCCTCCACAAATAAAAGATGGAATGATGAGACTGAAAATATAAATAGGCTGAATAATTATTTAAAGGAATTCATGATGACAGAAGTCAGGCAGATCTATTGTGTTACTGAGCTTCTGAATTTAGTGAAAGCAATATGGGTCAATCAATTAAGTATTCATGGAACACCAGTCAGCATCAAACCTTGTGTTTGGCCCACTCTGGCCACCATCCTTAGCTTTGCCCCACCTCTATCCACCCTTGGACTAAGCCTCATGAACCAGCCAGGCCTCTGATGAGTGAATTTTTTTTCACCTCATCTAACCCATAACCAGACCTCCAAACTAAGCTTCTCATTTTCCCAAGGTCACCTCCCCCTAAAAGGAGACTTTCTCCATTAGAATGTAATCTCCTTGAGGGCAGGGACTGGTTTGTTAGTTTTGTATTTCTAACTCCATTACTTAGCACATTAAGTGCTAATTAAATGTTCACTCTCCTTCCCTCCCTTTCTCTCCTCTCCCCTCCCCCTATCTCCCTCTCTCCCTCTTAGGACATCATCCAGCAAGTCTTCAACTAGAGGAAAATTCTAACAATTTTGGATGTCCTTAGTGGCTGCACACAGTCCAAACTCTTTTCTAGAGTTTTTTGAGGATCATTTTTCTCTTGTCCTTCTTGGAATTGGGATCCTGAGAAACCTGAGTTGTTAAGAGTGTTGTTATTCAACAGATTTGATTCTTTATCTAAATGGTCCCAAGCTGCCTGCTAGGGGAGAGTGGTTTTCTGAGCAGTCTCTAAAGGGTATGACGACCCAGTCTATCTTTACATGTGGGATCCAGATAACTAGAAGCAGGAGAGGCCACATTAGAGATCTCTGCCAGGCCACCTCACATGCATCCCTGCCCCACTTATTCAAGGGGAGCTCCCCGTGGGCTATAGCTCTGACCAGTCTGCCAGCCACATTTAGCCAGAATGACAGAGCAAAGGCTTAGAGGACTCAGACCAATGATTCACACAGCTCACAGAGGGGACCTGAAAGATGTTTAGAACATGAAGCTTCAGTATTCTTCTCTTTTTCTCCACAAAACTAAAGGGTAAGGAGCCACCTGTGGAAATAATCAAGACACTAAAATCCGCCCCCCTCTGATTTTCCACCTATTTTCTGCTACCATCATCTTCATCATCATCAGATTCATCACCAACATAGTTACTGTTTCTATAGCAATTACTCTGTACCCGACACTTTGCTTAAAAGCTTTACAAATATTACCTCATCAGAACATCACACCAAACCTGGGAGATGGGTGCTGTTATTATCCCCATTCTACAGATGAGGAAACTAAGGCAGACAGAGGGTTAAGGGTTTTCCCAGAGACACATAACTAGTAAGTTATCTTAAGGCTGAATTTGAACTCACCTTCCTAATTGTAGACGCAGCCTTCTATCTACTGCACCACCTGGTCTGGTTGCCCTGGGCTTCTCCCTCAGTCTACATATCAGTCTCCACCACTGCAGCTGGCCCACAGCCCTTGGAGGGTGGCAGAAAGAAAGAGGTACCAGCCAGATGCCTGCACTAACACCCCCTTGGCCTCGCCAGCCTTGTTTTCTGGCCATCATTGTAGGTTCCTTGCAGCTGCTGTTCTAACCCCTCACTTATACTGCATCTGTCCCTGCAACAGACAGCTGCTGTAGGGAGGGAAAGGAACTGGCAGTTTGGGAAAGAAGGGAAGTTCAGAGGCCATGTTTTATTCCAACACCCCTACTTCTCATCTTACACTGTCAGCCAGGAATTCTTAATCTTTTTGTGTCACAGCCCCCTCTTGAAAGCTGGTGAAGACTACGGTGAAGACTATGGCATACTATAACGTTTTTTAAATGCATAAAACAAAATATGTGGGATTAGTGGATTAGGGAGAAATTAGGGAGGGAAATAGACAGAGACAAAGAAAAGGGGTGGGTGGGGGGGCTAGGTGGCACAGTGAGTAAAGAGCCGGAGCTGGAGTCAGGAGGACCCGAGTTCGGTTCCGGCCTCAGACACTTAACACCCCCACACAAAAAAACTAGCCGTGTAACCTTGGGCAAGTTACTTAACCCCAATTGCCCTCCAAAAAGAAAAAAAAAAAAGAAGAGTGTCTGACTGTATCTGGAGTCATAGATTATGAAGAATTCTTCCCTATCAACCTCAATTCAATACCATGACTATTGTTCAGTACAGACTGTTACTACGTAAATATTCACCCTGTTTCCACAGTAACTCACTGTCCTGCTGGAGCTATTATCCTCTACTAGGAAAAGCCCTGGATTAGGAGTCAGCATACCTAGAATATAGTCTGAATTCTACCACTATACTGTAGACTGGACTCTCCCTCACTCAAGAGAAATTGCAAATCATTTCCTCTCTCAGTTAAGTCTTTAACTTAGGTTCAAAATGTCAGTTTCACAAGAACAGGATGGGGGAAGCACATGGTTATAGACAGTAGTTTATTGGGAAAAAACCTGAGGACTTTAATGGACAACAGGTCTAATACGAGTCAACGGTGACTGGGCTACATTAAGAAAAGTGTAATATCCAGAAATAACGAGACCATAATCCCTTTGCATTTTGCCCATATCACATCTTTAATAGTTCAGGGCTGGGCACTATAGTTTAGGAAGGCCATTGCTAAGATGGAAAGAATCCAGGATAGAACTGAGTCTGTCACATAAAGGACCAGGGATGTTTAACCTGGAGAAAGAAAGGGCTCAAGAGGGAGACCTGATGATGGTGTTCAAGAATTTGAAGGGCGATAGTTTGGAAGAGTTAGGCTTCTTTTGTTTAGCCCCAGAGGGCTGAAGCAGGGACACTGGCTGGAAGTTGCAAAATGACAACTTTAGGCTGGATGTCAGGGAAAACTATGGAATTTGAGAGTTGGAAGGGAACTCAGTGCCTATCTTGTCCAAACCAAACATGAAAGGAATCCCCACTAGAACAAACCCAAGAAGTGGTCCTCCAGCTCTGCCTGAAGACCTCCAAGGAGGAAAAAGCCATCGCCTCTAGAAGGGACTCATTCCACTTTAGGGCAGCTCTAATTTTTGGCAAGTTTTTCCTGATATCAAGCTTAAATTTGACCCTTTGCATCTCCCATCTATTGCTCCAAGTTCTATCCCTGGCCCCAATGAGTGCCAAATTAAAAAAAATTTAATTTAATCCCTATTCCATATGACAGCCCTTCAAATACTTGAACCACAGCTCTCATGTCCCTCTGAGTCTTCCCTCCAAAAGGCTATAAAGGTCCTCAGTTCCTTCAATGGATCTTCACATAAAGCAGAATAAAGCAATCTGGTTCCCTGCCTCCCCCCGCGCCCCATCCACAAACTCTGCATTTCATCAAAGTCTTTCATAAACCATGGCATACGGAAATGAACACAATACTCCAGATGAAGTCTGAGGAGGGCAGGGTACACTTCAGTTATCACCTCCCTATTTCTACTTTCTGACCATTAGAACTGTTCAGAAATTGGCATGGGTTGCTTTGGGAGTGCTGGGTCTCCTCCACCCATTGAAAGTTCTCAAGGGAAGGCTCCTATGGCCAATGGTCAAGAATGTGAGGACTGCTTTTGGCATGAGCTTTGACTACTTGGTGACCAACATCCCCAACAATTCTCCAGCTCTGTGATTCTTCGAGAAAAATGTCTGTAAAACACCTGAAATGATGTAGATCAGGTCTAGCCATTGACTTGACTTTTTTTTTTTAGACTAGAATTGAGGGTTGATCAGCATAGACCCCAGCGCAGAAATGCCGTCTACCTATGCAGATCAGTAGCTGTTCTGACTTTTTGGATAGAGTGCCTGCCTCAAAGCCAGGAAGACCTGGAATCCCACCCATGAGGCTAGGCAAATTACTTAACCATTTACTATCCTAGGGAAATTTCCAAAGGCAAAATGGAACTACAGGCTTTAAAGTTTGCCAAGTGATATATAGCTAGGTAGCACAGTGACCGGACCTTGAGTAAGGAGGGATTCAAATCCAGTTTCAGAAATTTCTAGTTGTTTAACCTTGAGCAAGTCACTTAACCCTGATTTCTTTGTCAAAACAGAAAGAAAGAAGAAAAAGAAATTTCACACTTGTTTGAATACAGACAAGTTACCTGACCTCAGTCTCTGTTTCCTCAAATGCAAAATGGGAACAGCAGCTACTCCGTAGAGTTGTTCTGATGATTAAAATGGGAGATATTTATAAAAACCTCTATAAATGCTAGCTATCATTAGTATTATTTATTATCTTATTTGAGCCTCATAGCAACCCCAGGAGGAAGGTACGACAGGTATTGTTTACATTTTACAGAAAAGGAAACTGAGGAAGCTCAGAGGGCGTAAATGACTTATCCATAATCACACAACTAGTAATAGTAAACAAGATTTGAACCAATGTCTTTCTGACTAATTAACTTATTCACCTATAGACAAAAATGAAAAAAAGTTACTCTCAAAGAGCTTATTGGGGGGGGGGATAGGAATAACATGCATATAATTAAGTAAATATTAAATATGTACAAAGTAAATATACTATTTAAGTGAGATGACTAAAATTTTGGAGAGGGGGTAATTCAGAAATGGCCTCAGGTAAAAGGTAACACTTAAGACTAGCCTTAAAGGGAGGTGGAGGAAAGGAAGGAGTGAAATCTGGGCATGGGGAGGGGGGGGCGGCAGACCGTCTATGCAGTAAGTATGTATCTTATGTATGTATGGGGAAACAAGCTGATTAAATGGGAATTCTTTCAGTAACAGGTTATTCAACACAATCTAAGCAAACTTTTCTCCTTCAGTCTTCTAGTCTGTGGCTAAAACATTTGGGACTCACTTTCTTTGAAACTGGAAGACAAATGTATTGATAAAGATTAAGAAGCAAACTAGGCCAAAGCTCACAGATTATAGTCGGATTGAAATTCTTCTGAAGTCCCAGCCTAATTAACAGTAGGGCTTGAGTTATATACACTCCAGAGTTCATCTAAAGCTTTATGGGCTGCCAAAAGCTGCCTTCCAACTTTAGCACATTCATTGAAAACTAAAAACCAGTACACTCTTAAAACAAATTACAAAGTAGCCTTCCCATTAAAAACAGACAGTAAAATAGAACAACATATGGAAAGAAAGATTATGGGATTAGCTAATTACATGATATGCCTAAGAATACTACACAGGAACCAATTCTTGGTGGGGAGGGGAGCCCCACAAACTTCAAATAAAGCAAATGCATTTCCCAGCATCTGCATTTTCCTCTCAAGAAAGGGGTACAAATTACAGAGACCACATAAAGGCTATGTTTCCTTAATCTACCACATTCACACTTAAAAACACTGTAGAGAAACTATACAGAAATAACTTATTAGCATATAATAATTATTATGCATATAGTCTTATTCTTATTCATACTTTGCTTTCCTTTTCCTCTTCAGAAGATTAGTGTTGTGTTTGAATATTAATGTAGTAACATAAATGTTTGAAAAAAATCTCCACTTTCTTCAATAAAAATGGACACATTAAAAATAAAAAATGGATACTTCAATTAAAAATGGTTCGAAGTGATCCCTTTTCCTAGAACTTCTTGAATAACAAGCGTTCCCAACCTTCACATCATCTTTGAAGCAATAAGATACCCCCTGGCCCCTCAATACATACACTACCTACCCCTGGGGCTCCGGAGATAGCAAGCACTAAATTGTGATTACTGAACAGATTCTGTTGAATCCAAAAATATTTCCACAACCTGGCCAGAGTAGTGGAAACATTTGTAAATTGAATGTGGAAAAAAATGACTTTCAGTTTAAAAACCTGTAACTTTCCATAAAAAAGAACATCAAATAATAATAGAGTGCATATATATATATATGTATACACACATACCTAATAGGAAGTGTCTGACCTGCATTATGTAACTATTTTGAAATGGAAATTCCTGCTAATTTAATGAAAATGCTTTTCAAAGCTTACATCAATGACTACCCCTCAAAATAATCCAAGTGTGACGGCAATTCCACAAAGGAAGGGGAAAAACTGCTTTTAAAAAAAAGCACACTATGACTACAAGGAAACTTTTAAGTTCAATGGAATCGGATAGTTAACCTGAAAGTAAAGCAATAATATATGCAAATTTCACACCTACTGTACATACTACTTCCCAAGGGCCATTTTTATTTTATAATATTGCTCCCACAAATATAAACACAATCTCTTTTTTAATAGGATTAGGAAGATGCAGGTACAGCACAGCTAATGTATGCATAAATTAAGTACAAACACCCCAAGTTAATCAGACTACCCCTTTCCCCATAGTCCAACAAACTCTCAGAACTCATGTTTGTGCATCCTATTTAACACATGAGCAGCTAAACAAGCTTGGCCTGGACTCCACTTGCCATAAGCAAAGTCTACCATTTGGTCCGAGTTAAATTTTAACTACTAGCACCATAAATTACTGAGATCAGCTTTAAAATAATTAATCCTTCAGTCATTAAGTTTCTACACCTTCCCCCTCTCCCAATGAATTTATTCCCCCAACAAAAAGAACCTGAAAAAAAAAAAAACCCAAACCCACCATCCTGATTTTAACATCCTACTTCTTTCCTCTAGGTCTTATGGTCAGATTCCTAATTAAGGTACTTAACCTGTTACGACTCATCTTGCTTTAGTCCATCAACACTTGTATCTTCCTGCAATGCACTGGTGGTACTTATAAACTAGCAAAACAGAGGACTGAAAAAAAAAATGAAGCAAGAGGAATCACCTGTTTGGTCTCACTTACCTTCAGGGTAAGGGTTGGGCTGCACCGCAAAAAGGAAGGCTCGGACAATTCTAAACAAAATTTCTATTGGCCCAGAATCAACATATAGGTTGGTCTCATAGTTTCCTGCAGGTAAGTACCCCAGATCCAAGGTTCCAGTAGTTGATTTATGCACAGACTGCCCCTCTGAAACAGGACCTCCAAGCAGTGCCAGCAATAGCAGTAAGCAGAGGACGAAAGCCATAGTTCAGCAAGATTTAGATAACATGAGGGAGGGTGTGGGGGGGATTGCTTCTTTTTCTGAAGCTGGGAAATGTTCTCGGCAGGTGGAGAGGTGGGTTTCTGTGCAGCAGGCCAGTGACATGGGCAGGTATGTTCATCAGTCTTCAGAGAAGGCTGCTGCTCCTCCTCCCTGGATTAAGCGGGCATCTGCTCTGAACTGAAGGAGGAGGTCTTTCCCCAGAGGGAGTAAGGATATCAGCCCTGGCAAAGAGATAAAAAAAAAAAAACCAAACAGCTTAACACCCACACCCTCTCCACAAGGAGCAACTCCAGGAAAAGGTGAGGTTGCAATTAGAAACCCCACCAAAAGCACAAGAATGCATAGCAGTTCCCTGGAAGGTAAACATTAATAACAATGGTTTACATTTCCAAAGGCTTTAAGGTTGGTCCAGTGATTTACTATGACGGGAGCCTTAAAAACAATTCCTAGAAATGGGTGCTTTTATTAGCAGCCTCAGTTTACAAAAGATTCACTTCAGGGCTACACAGACCTAGTGTGAGAGGAAAAAAGGCTTTCCTGACTCCAAGTCCAGCATATTATCTACTATAGGACCGCAGCCATCATCCTGAACTCCCCCCACCAAAACCTTGGACCTCACCCCTGCAATGTCTGCTGAGATAAGCATTTGCCTCATCTTGCCCAGAACCAGACCTTCGTGCCAATTCCCAGGCATCTCCATGTCAAGCTGGACCTTGCCATGGGTTGGTTCTTCCATTAATAATAGAGGGTAGAGACTGACTTGTATTTGAACCCCCAGCACTTAGCCCAGTACTCTGTACAGAGAAAGCACTTAACAAATGGCTGTATCAAAATCAGGATGCTTTTACATTAGAAATCAAGCAAGAGTTTGTAGTGATGCTGAAAGAGGGAGAAGAGGAGGGGTGGAAGGGGGTGAGGACTCAGACCCTTGGGGAAAAAATCACCACCTTCATCTGTAAAAACCATAAGGTTGAACTAGGATGATCTCTAAAGCTCCTTCCAGCTCTACCTCTAACATTCTGTGAGTCTATTCTGGGAAAGTTAAGAAGTCATACAATATGCTCTGGCCATGTCTTTCTTCTAGGATTCCCAAGGCTGCAGGCTCCCTTACTGCAGGCAGAAGAGCTTGAATTCTCCCAGAGAGTGGGTAAGTTCTTCATATTATTATTATTTTTCTATTTCCAGATCTACCTTCTACATATATTCTATTTCATAGGGAACAAGGTAGGTCGAATGGGGGGCTGGCTCTCAGGGGTCCAGAATTGCTTAGGCTGCTCAGGTTTTTGAGGGCCCCCCCATAGCCATTAAAAAAAAAAAACAAGGAAATATAGGGCACACAAAAAAGTAAGACATAGCTAGAATTTATTATTTAGCAAATGCTTTTCTAATCTTTTTCTATTGAAATGCCCTAATTATTAAGGGAAAATCCGGCTTTCAGACAGTATCACATTTGATATTAAACCTGGTTAAAGCCGTTCACATGTTTATATCCTAGAGTTCATAGGACTTTAGAGTTGAAGGGGATCTCAGGGGTCTAGTCCCTACATTAATTTGTGGATGAGGGAAACTGAGACCAAGGTCTTTACAAAAAGTAAGTGAAGAGTTAGTGTTTCAAAGCTGCTGTATTTGAGGACCCCATTGGGTTGGAAGGATAGGTTCAATGACTCTCTTGCTTTACAACAGGGCGTCCCATCCTCACGATTATTCTGGGCCCAGAAGAGAAGAAGCATGTTTCCCATTCCTCACTGTCACTTCCATATTCTCCCCTTCAGCAGCCTTTTCCTCTTCTGAGTGTTACTCCATTCTCTCCAGTGACTGGTGGCTCTTCCCTACCAGCCTTTAAAGTCATTCTCTTTCTCAGAGTACTTGGCTTAGTCTTTCTCTCTGCCCCAGTCTTTATTCCTGGGGACTTCAATTTACATTTTGTTAGCCTCTCCAATGTTTCTTCTTCCTAGCTTATCCATCCTAACTTCCATGACTTCTCTTGGTCACATACAGAGATGCTCATACCTTTAATCTTGTCTTAAATGCTCCACCTTCACATAAGAAAGATGACCACAATTTCTTATCCCCCCATCTGTCCTTGTGGTTCACCCCTCCTAAACCTTACCCCACTTTCCCATTAGTCCAACCTAGGTCTGGTTTTCCCAAACCATCACCCCTCCTTTGGTCTCACTTTTCTCCCTTCAGAATCTCGACCCTAGCTTAACTTCACACTGTCTTAATATCATGAAGGCACTTGCCACCTTGTCCTATTTCTATTCAAATCTTTTCAAACCCCAAGTCTGGAATACTCCCACCTACCATATGCCTTTTTTGCTCCTCTTCCCAGCTTCTACACACCAATGGAAGAAATCAGAGGAGAATGCTAACTGGATCCATGCACTACAAATTTGTTATCTGATCTCACTGGAACACAATACTTTTACTCCTCCCTGACTGACTCAATCACACTAACCTCAATGGTAGCTCTAAATCTGCCTCCTCGCCCCCATTCCCAAACACCCAAATCATTCTTTCTCTTATGTGTCATTGTAAAAAATGAGGCAACATGTTGAAAAAAATTCCCCAATTTTACATTTCAAATCGTTTCAACATCACCATCCCCCCTACTTCTTTCTTTGTTCCTCTTATAGAGGAAGAGGTGACCCTTTCCTGTGCCAATACCAGCCCACCAATACCAGCCCACCAATACCAGCCCATTTACATGTCTTTTTGATCCCATTCCCTCCCACACTTCTTCAGTTATCCCCTCTCTCTAATTTTTAACCTTTCATTATTCACGGAATCCCTGTCAAACTGCTCACAAATATGCCTGGATCTCCAATTCTTTAAAAGGACTTTCATTTGAATCCCCTATCTTTTCAATCGTTTGTCTTACATCTCACCTTGACTGGGGAATCTTAAACTGAGGGATTCCAAGATCTTCCTGAAGAGTTATTCCTCCTGCCTTGGTCCTTTTGACTGGAGGTCAGTAAATCAATGGCAAGGCTAGAAGATAAAAAACTTAATTAGCATCAGCTAATGGACAGATGATAGGTAGCTAGCAACTCTATAGAAGAGAGGGGTACACACACAGTTTTAGTTACACAGGTTTAGGGGCAGGTAGGTTTCAAAGTGGATAGATTTCAGGACTTAAGAGTCAGGAAGACTCACCTTTCTGAGCTCAAATCTGGCTTCAGACACTGTGTGATCCTGGGTAAGTTACTTAACCCTATTTGTCTCAGTTTCCTCATCTGTAAAATGGGGTGGAGAAGGAAATGGCAAACCTCTCCAGTATCTTTGCCAAGAAAACCCCAAATGGGGTCACAAAGAGTTGGACATGACTGAAAGTGACTGAAATGACACAGCTTTAGGGTGGGTAGACAGACTGCTTACTGATATTCCTTATTTCAAAGATAGAGACAGGCTGTCTGTCAGGCAATTAGGGGGTTGGGTAGGTGGTAGTGAATATCTTAACTGCAAGAACCTTGGTGTCACCCTTACGGTTCTCCTGTAGTACATGTCATCAGACTATCTTGGTTAGAGCTCTAGTTATAATCTTAGACTAAAATGAGACAAGAGTGGAGATCTCCCTTTTTAAATAAAACCAACATTATCCACAGGTTCCATTTCTTTGACCTTAAAGTTACTATTTCAGAGGAGATATTTGAAGGGAAGAGAATATAGTTCCCCTAAATTTACAGCATACAGCTATGGTCCATTTCCTCCACACCTTTCTTCCATAACCAATCTTCCAGAAAAAGATGTCTATACTTTCTACCTATCCTTTCTCACCTCCCTCTCATTTCTTGCCTTCTAGCTTCCAAATTCATCACTGAACTAAACAGTTCTCTCCAAGGTTACCTGTGATCTTTTACTTGCCAGACGATGGCTTCCTCATGCTTCCTGACCTCTCAGCAGCACACAATCTTGCAGATATCCCCTCCTCCTGGACAACCTCTTCTTTCTAGGGTTTTCACAGCACTCCCCTCCCTCTCCTGGTTGTCTTACTCTTGAAATCATTATGTGTGTCTCATCTCCTGTGTCTACTCCTCTTCCCCTCTGCTTCTGTCCTCTCACTCTCTTGCCCTCTTTCTCAGTTGTTTCCATGAGTTAAAGCAGCATCTCTATGCCAGTAACCCTTACTAGGTCTCCATACACGCCCCTAGTTTCTCTCCCAAACTCTAGTACCCTATCAGCAACTGTCTAGCAATCTCCAAGTGCATGTCCCAGCTGCATGATTCAACCAAGAATCACAGATCTCAAGCTGAAAGGGCCGGCCATGAGGAGGTCTTGTGCTCCAAAAGCTTCATTTTACACCAGAGGAAATTGGAGCCTAGGGAGAGTAAGTGACTTTTTCAAAATCACAAAGAGAATAAGCACTAGAACCCTGACCCTGATTCCTGAGACAGGGCTTATTCCATTCCATATCATATCCCCCCCCCCAAAAAAGAACTCCTCATCTTTTCTCCCAAACCCTCTCCTCCTAACTCAGCTCTTTCTTTTGAGGGCACCATCATACTTTCTGTCACCCATGTTTACAAGCCAGCAATCAGCCTCAACTCTTCCCTCTTTCCATTGCCAAGTCTTGTAGAAACTACCTCCAGCCTTACCTCTAGGAACACAATCTGATCACCCTTCACCCTAGGCTTATTAAAATAGTTTCCTAACTGGTCTCCCTTCTCCAGTCTCTCCCCATCCAGTCTTTCCTCCACAACGCTCCCAAAGGAATATTCTGAAATCCCACATCATTTCCCTGCTCAAGAAGTCCTAGAGGCTTCCACTGTTGCCTAAATAGATCTTTGGCACAGAAATCCTTCTATTTGGCATTTAGAAACCTTCACAATCTGAGTCTAGGCTACATCTCCAGGAAGACTGTGCCTTACTTTCCTGCCCACTCTACATTCCAGTCAAACTGGCTTCCTTTCTAATCATGGCACCTAACATTGTCTCCTTCCTCAATCTTTTACTCAGCTTCCTCCCCCCCTGCCCATATCTGGACCAGATGCCCAATTTACCTATGATTAGCGGAATCCCTACTGCCCTTCAATGTTCAGTTCTTTCCTAAGGATGATCCTGACACTCCCAACAGCAGCAAACACCCCACAAAATTACTTTGTATATGTTTGTATTTTCTTTCTGTGTACTTTCCTCCTCACAACAGGAAGTAAGCTCTTTGAAAATAGGAGCCATTTCTTCTTGGTCTTTGTATACTCCATGCCTAGCTCATGGTAGGAGATTAATAAATGTGTGATTGGTCCAGGGTGGAATAATATACTATACGCTTTGCCTATGGGTAAGGCTTACTTCATTTTCAGCAACTGGCAAAAAATAAAATGAGATTTAGGACAATAAATAATCCAAGTCACAACCTGCCCAATTAGAAAGTCCATGATGTGGAAGGGCAACAGAAACCAGATGCAAGGCCACCTCAAGTACAGTGGAACCTGTTCAGTTTCAAGAAAGTAAAATGAACTAGGATACAGTCACAGATAATTATAACTTGTGATTCACTACTAAAGTTTATGTTCACAAAGACCTCAGCCTTGGAGGCTTCTTATAATGTTGTGGTATGTGCTCCCACCTAGGGATTTCCTTGGGGAGTATCAGAATTTGGTTCATGTTTTGAGTCTTCCCAGTGAGAAGAGGACCTTCACCTCCTATGCAAACACCCAGATTAACAAAACATTGAATATAGGTGAAGCTACATTTAACCCAACAGAAAATACAAAGGACTTCTTGTCTCTTCTATGAGCCTCCCCCCCTTTCATACCCATCCTATAGCACTACCTGGGAACAAAGCCCCTCCCCCCCCAAAAGTCATCCCACTTTATAGCAGCATGTGGGAAGCATCCCTCAAAAAATCATCCCACTTTATAGCACTCCCTTGGGAATCACTAAAAATTCAGAAAGGACTTGGTTTTGCTGCAAAGCCTGACCTATATGTACAATATCTTGTATTTCGCAAATGAATAACTCCAGCCTTACTTTCCAGACTTATTGGAATTTTTTTCCTATACCACACTGCTACTTGGGAGAGAATTGTTAAACTGAACTAGCTACATCATAAGCTAAAAGATACCATCACCATCCAATGGTGGTAATTCTTTCTAATGTTATTCAGGCACAAGACTCCTGGGCTAAAACCAAACTCAGCCAGTGGAACCTGGTATCAGTAGCATAAAGATACAGGCCCTTGAATCCTGTGTGTAAAAGCAAAGGGAAAAAATGACCACAGTGGTTCCTTGGGGTAAATAGATTTAGAGATATGGTACTAGAGTGGAGGAATTTTAAAAACCATTAACTTAGAACTGGAAGTGACAGTAAAGGCCATCTAATTTGAAACTCCACTTTACAAACGAGGAAACTAAGGCTTAGGTAAAGCTATTGGACCAAGGCCAGAAAATTAAGCTCTAGGCAGCGATGGAAAACCTGCAGGGACTGAAGGTTGCCCACCCCTGCTCTAGAGCAAAGATCTGAATGCTGGTCATCCAAGTCAAGTTCAATACTCATTGCCCCTTCAGGAGAAAAGACCCAACCAGAAGGGAAAAAAGAGTAAAGCTGCTCCATCATTCTGCCAATGGCCAGCCTGTTTCACATTAATGTTCTTATGTCTTATTTTATCTTCCCAATCAGATTAAGAACTTCAGTCAGGGTGGGCATGCTAATTCTTTTGGGTATCCCACAATAGCGTTCTGTGCACAGCTAAGCTTTCAAATTATGGTCTACACTAGATTTAAAGCAGTACTAGGGTTTTAATGACAGCTTTAGAGCAGATATTTTTGTGACTGCTCTCGGTTCTTCCAACAACTCCCTCAGTGACTATCCCATATTATCATGCCTTGGGGCAGGATATCTATAGAGAACCTCGGAAGTGGTTTATTGGAATGATAATCTTGCTGAGGATTCTGAATTTCTAGGTTGGGAGGAAAGAGAAAGGTATGAATAGAGGCAATCAGGTATAAGTACAATAAAATCTCACAGGACTGACACAACATCATTTCAGTTCAAAGGAACCCCAGCCACCATCTAGTCCAACTTGTACCCAAAAGGCATTTCTCACTATAACATACCTGACAAGTGGTAATATAACCTCAGCTTGAGGGCCCCTCCGTGATGAAACCACTGCCTTAGGAGGCATGACATTCCTCTTTTGCGAAGCTTTAATTGTTCCCAAGGTTTTGGGGACTTCTACCCATCACTCATGGATCTGCCCTATGGGGCCCAACAGAATCACTCTGCTTCCTCTTCCACATGAGGGTTCTTCAAATAATGCTTACTGCTTTCAGACAATCTCTATATTTGCTAGTTGGCCTAATTTCAGTTCTCTCTGGCTGGGCTTTCAGGGGACAAGTAGAGAGAGGAGAGACTCTGGAAGGGCTTTTGGGGAATGAGGAGTTGAGAATTTGGAAAATAAAAGGGAAATCAGTTAATTCAACTCCCTCATTTCATAGATGAAGAAACTAGATCCCAGGGAGCTGACATTAATTTGTCCAGGGATGATCCAGCTGGGTAATGCCAAAGCCTGGGTTAGAACTAACTCTAACGGTATGATTATCACACATAAGGTAGGAGAGATCCTTGATTAAAAAACACAAAACCCAACAAACAATTGCCTCAAAAAGAACCTGAATTAAGTTCATCTGGGCATCTGAAACTAACACTTCTAAAGTCATGGCTCTTTGCACCTAGATGTGTGGATTTAAAATCAGAGGGTCTCGGTTCCTAACCTGGCTGAGATAGTTAATACCTTTGTCACCTTTCTTTAGCAAGTCTTACACATTTTCTGGGTTTCTGTTTCTCAACTGTAAAATGAGGGGGGATAGGCTGGATTATCTCGAAGGTCCTTTCCAGCTATAAATCCTAAAATCTCCAAGTCCTTGTCTCCTCTAAATTCAGTGTACTGCTTCCCACTATATTTATACATAAACACACACACACACACACACATACTTCTCTCTTCCATGTATGCAGAATCACAAGGATTTTTTACTTAGACTCCAATAAGTAGTTGGGGGTGGGGGAGAACAGAAGAATCCTAGGAGTCCCTATTCGATACTTTATGGCCTTAAAAAAAAATCAATTATCTGCCCTTAAGAGGACTCCCTTAAACGTTCAACCTGGTGGAATGTTCCCAACCGCAAAGATACACGTTGTCTGTGAGTCAGACCCCAAACCTCTCCCTATAGCAACCGATGGTCACAAGCAGAGGAGGGCTTTCTCCCCACCCCCTTTCTCTTTTTAAGTAGTCTCTAGGCGGCCAGCAGAGCCCACCAGCTCAACACTGGCCGCCCCCTCCAAACCCCCTCGGTGGCTCCCGTGCACCAAAGCAGTGGAATACAAAAGGAGTTTCAAAGGAAGCCGAGGGAAGGAGGGGAAGGAGAGGGGGCCGGACTCTAGGAATTTCCCAGCTGAAAGCGAGGGGGGCGTTGGGGAAGGGGCGCGTGGGTGTTACCCAGAGTAACTTGACTGTAACTTGCTCAGTAGAGAGAGTAACCTCGAAGCAGCCCCTTCAGGCTGGGGAGGGATAACGGCACCCAGAGCCCCCATGGGCACCCAGGACTCTACGCTCTGCACAGTCTGGTTGCCCAGGAGCGGGACTGGGCTGAGCCCAGCCCGGACTCCGAGGGCTTCGGGAGGGGGTGGTCAAAGGCGCCTAAACTCCCAGGCTGAAACCAAGCTCCACCTCTCTCCATTTTCTCTCCTTTGTTGTCCGGAGCCAATGTCTAAGGACCAAGCCCGGGCTGGCTGCGGGTCCATGCCCCAAGTCGCTCGCCCCTGAGCCCTTCCCTCATTTCATCGCCATCCCCGTGGGCAAAGCCGGCGCTCCCGCCACCACCAAATAATCAAAAGCTCCCAGTTTTCCCTTTCTCCCTACCCGCAGGATCCCAATTTAAGAAGGCTCAGCGCGAGGTCCCAGGGATAAGCAGGAAGACGCCTTCGGCCAAAATCCCACAGGAGCAAAGAGGTGGGGGCGACGACGGGGGTGGGGGGTGTGGGGGGGAGACAACGGAGCTCCTGTGACCCCTCTGCTGGTTATTTCTGCTTCTCCATTCCTGCAAACTAGGTTACGCATCATCTCTGTACCTTCCCAGCCGGGGAGCAAAGCGGGAGGGAAGATCAATATATATTCCTTGGGGAATCTTCGTCCTAAAGGAAATTCCCATCTTCCACCTTAGTAATGAAGCCCGTGTCCTTAAGCCTGTCTCCCATCATGCCCCCTATCCCTTCACTCCTAGCTGCTCTCCCTACAACTCTCAGCTTCCCAGAAGGCGAGTCCGGGGTCCCCAAGGACCTCAGATAAAGTCACAACATGGGGGCGGAGGGCGGAGATGACTCTTTCCCCATTATTCTCCAACTCAGCCCCAACACACACCGATTTCCCGTCGCATGTCTTACCCTAAAGCCCGTCCCACTGTCAAGCGAAAACCCTTAATCAGCGCCGCTGGAAAATTACAGCAAAAGTCAAAAGTTTGCTCCCTGTTCATGACTCCCCCCCCCCCTTCTAGCCCCAATTCCCAGCGTCCTCGTTCAGCTCTGAATCGATCCCCGAGCTCGTCCTGCCTCCACCTCCCGAGATCGAATACCTCTTTTTGCCCTTAGCTCCACTCTACCTACTGGAGCTCCTGCCATACACCCCTAACACTGGATGCAGGGTTGGGGGGAAGCACTACCCCATTCCCTCCCCACTTCCTTTCTTTGGCTTCCAAGTGCATGCAGTCTCCCCCCTTCCTTTCCCCCTCCCTTTCCATAGGTATTTTCCCCGCTACTGGAGAGAGGACCCAAAGGGGAGGGTACTCACCGCCCAGCAGCTGCCTGCAGCTGCTTCTCCTCTCTAGCTCCTACTCTCCTAACACCTAGTTGGAGGGCTGCAGCTGCGGCCAGAAACAAGGCTGCGTCGCGGGCTCCCGCTGCCCTCCAGCAGCAACTGCTGCTACCGCTGCACTTCTCTTTTTCCTCTTCCCGGAGAGCGTAGAGTCTCTCTGCCCGCACACAAACCAGCCTCCCTTACTCGCTTGGTGCTCAGCAACCCTCGAAGCCCCGGCTCATGAATGATTTATGAGTCACGGAACCCGGCCTCCTATTTCAGGGGACCACCAGCTGGGGTTCCGGAGACCCCTCCCCTCCTCTCTTCTGCCTGCACTCCCACACCGCCCCCGCCTCCGACCCCGTACCAGCCTGTGCAGGGTGCACGGAACTCGGCTTAGACTCCCGATGGAGAGAGGGAGGGGGCTTTTCTACTTTGGAAGGTTCGTACTTAACGTAGGACAGTCGCTTGGTCTAACTCCCCCCACCCCTCCCGCCCCGCCCGGTCCCGTCCTTCCCCTGTACCCCCAACTGGGGGGAAGGAGGCCACATAGGTATGCAGCCAAGCTCCGTGTGAACATCTGAGAAACTGGGGGACCTGTTGCGCTCTCAAAGTGGTGCTTGAGTCGTAGCAATTGGAGTGGGGGGGGTGTGAAGGAGGGGGTATCAAGTGCTGCAGAAATTTGAATTTATAAGAAAATTTTCTCTCCCCTTCCCTTTTCTCCTTCCCCTCCGCCCCAGATACATGCACTTGTAAAGACCCCTGGTAGAGAGTTAGGTTGGGGAAAGCAGAAAATGGGCTCCTCCAGAGGGTTCTGTCTCGGCAGTGCCTTTTATTTTAAATATATTGCGGAACGTGCAGCCCTGAACTAGGTTGGCCTCAGGCACTCAGGAGACCGGACTGTTCTAGTCCCAGTTCTCAGCGGTGCCCTGGGGCTTCCCAAGAACTACATAAAAAATGAAATCTCCTTAGGCAGGTAGATTCACGGTCTTCCTGTCTGTCTCTGAGTCTCTCTAGTCTCTTGCACATATTTCGGGGCAGGGGCAGGACCCTGTAAAGGACAAAAGCAGAGTTTTGCTTGTGAGCCCAAAGTATTGAAGCCCTTAATCATTTACCGAGCCCAGGATTCAAACCTATGTCCTCCATTTCTAAATCGAATTCTCTTTGCACTCCCTGCACCTTGGCTCTCTCATTTGCAAGTGCTGTAGCACACATTTATCTCCTTGGATGACTTTTAGAAGCCAAGGGGTCGCTTCTGGGTAACTTTATACGATTTCGAAAAGGTGGTCAGCTTCCCTGAAGTCCTAGATGGTGGTAGGTGACTGCTGCGGGGAAGTATTCACTTTCTCATTTAGCACCTTTGCTTTCGTCCTGTTCTTTTTTAATCTCATTCAACAATCCACGTTTAAAGCCCCTGTGCTTGGCACTAGAGTATATAAGGACAAAATGAGAAACAGTCCCTGGCTTCAAGAAGCTGACTTTCTACTTGGATCGTATAACATTTTGTAGATAAGTAATTACTAGTTAATTTAATAGGGGAGGAGGCCTGGGTAGAGGAGGAAAAACTTACTGGTAGGAGATGATTTATGCCTTGAGGGAAGTATTTTACTCTTCTTCCTCCACAGCAAATCACACATCTCAAACACAGCTAATACAATCCACCTTTTGGACATATACATAAAGTTTAATTAAATGTTGATAAAGATCAGGACCATGAGATTAGGAGCTTACTAGAAATGAGGCTGTGTCTAATGTGAGTATCTGAGATTGCTGAAGATAATGTCTAGACCTAGTTCTGTGCAATGTGGTGAGGAAGGGGCTGTGCAAACCATAAAGCACAATATCCATGTGGTTTATTATTAGTAATAATCAATAGAAGCAGCCTGGCTTGGTGTAGTTGATGTGAGGAGACCTGAGTTCAAATTATGCATCTGACATGTCCTAGCTATGTATGCAAGTCATCTAACCTCAGATGACTCTCTAAAACTCTAGGTTACACAAGAACTCCTAAGGAGTTTTCATACTGGGAGTTCCCTAAACTGATTTGAGTTCTGGACCAAAAGCAAAACAAAAACATAAAAGAAATTGGGCCAGGAACAAAAGACTCTGGCTAACCGGTAGTTATTGTTCAAACCCTGTTTGAAGTTTTCTTGGCACAGATACTAGAGTGGTTTGCCATTTCCTTCTCTACCTCATTTTACAGATGAGAAAACTGAGGCAAATAGGGTTAAGTGCTGTGCCTGGGGTCACAGAGCTAGTTAAGCCTCTGAGTCTTCCAGACTCTAGGCAAGGTAATCTGTTAACTTCACCACCTAGATGGGGAGGGAATGGGGATGGGACCTGGCCCCCTAAAAGCCCCTGAAAATTTCTCATACAACCCAGTCCCTGAACCCAGACCTCTAGTATTTGCCCGAGTCACCCAGCCCTTCCCAGTCAATAATTCTTTAACTGCCCTTTCATTATGGCCCTCGTTGTCTGTACCTGACCCTTGCTACTCCTTACTCCCATCCACATCTTCCCACAGTCTTTATAAAAGTGTCCATTTTGCCCTCATTAAATTGCTGTTTGTTAAAATCACACCTGCTTCTATTGTCGTCACAATAAACCTTGTCTCTGATTGAAAGAAGGCTTGAGTGGTCAAATTCTTTCAAGGCAGACCTGCACCCTTTGCCCTTTCATTTTGGGGTTCATAGCACCTTTGAGACTGAGACAATTGGTATTGTCATGTTGAACAAGCAACATGACAAAGTCCTAGGCCCTGATGCTATTCCAAAAATTTTTCCACAGAATAGTGTAGTAGAAAAACTCCAGCACTGATTGGTTAGGGGAACAGGTTTCTGCAACTGACTGCTTGTGTGATCTTGGGCAAGGCACTAACCTCTCTACAATTACTTATCTTTGAAAAGAAGGTGTTAGACTAAAGAACCTCTGAGATCCCCCTCTAGTTCTAAATCTAGGATCCCAAGCCAATCACAGTTATTCTCCTTACAATGAATTCTCCTTACAATGCTTCAGCTTGGCCTGGCCACCTAAGGTCTTGGAAGTCTATGCCAAGAGATAGGTGGCAATCTGTAAGAGTAGAGAAAGTACCCACAGTAATGATACCATGACTCGTAAAACTCTTATCTGATTTGTTCATGGCTTCACAGATGTGGTCTAAGGCTATATTATTATTTTCCACCAAAGAAAATTATTAGAGTACTTTCTACTTATAGTCTACATAGGAACTTAAGTGGAGGTTCTTCATTTTTATTCATGGCAAAATTCAACAAACATTTATTAAGCACCTGCTATGTGTAAGACAGAGAGGAAGTATAACAAGATGGACAGACAGCTGGCCTTAAAGCAAGGAAAACCAGAATTGAAGTTCCCTTTCTAACATCTAACCTGTGATGTTGAGCAAAAAAACTTAATTCCTTTAGATAGATCTACAGTGGAGAGTGAAAAAATCAATAGTAAATAAGCATTTATATAGCGCCAACTATATGCCAGGAGCTGTGCTAAATGTTTTACAGATAGCTCATTTGATTGGTAGAAGGAATTTCCTCCCTGAGAGGTCTTAACATCAATTATGTAACAAGTATAGACTAAAAAAATTTTTTTAATTTATTCAGTGTTGGGCACTGGGTATGCAAAGACCACTGTGAAACCATCCCTGATCTCAGGAAGCTTACATTCTACATAGAAGATCGAACATGTATGTAAATACATCAAAACTAAGTAATAGAAGTAAGAGAGACAGACAGTGGTAATAACTGAGAGAATCAGGAAAGGTCTCTGGTTAGAGATGGTACTTGAGTTTGGCTTTGAAAGGTATACCTTCCAGACTAGAGGGACACTCATCCAAAAGCAAAGAGCAGGAGATGTATGGTTATTCATGGGGAAGTTTTAGCAAGCCAGTGAGACTTGGAAGGAGTGTTCCTTAAAGGGAATAATATGAAATAAAACTAGAAAGGTAGGTGGGAGCCATATAGTGAAAGACTTAAAATAAACTGAGGATTTTGTAATAATAATAATAATTAGAATTTACATATTGCTTTGTGTTAAAGACTTTATTTTTGCTTTTGTTCTTTTAGTTCTCTCTGTAATCCCTCAGAACCCCCAAAACATCTGTTTTTCTTATTTAATCTCTTAATACCCTTCAAAGACATTAAGATTCTAAAGGGACCTTGTTTCTTTACTCCCTATTTAAATGTTAGCTCTATATCATGTTACAGATTTTTTAATATGCAGCTAAAGAGGCTTTTAAAAGCCCATTGTGTTTAAATGGAGCTACTTGACTAGCCTTTAAACCTATATCATTCTGGCTTTCATTGAATGGCCAATAATAGGCCCAGCCAAGCCTCTGGGGAGCATTGTTTAAATTTTGGTTACTTAGCATAAATAGCAATTGTTTTCTATTCTGGCCAAACTCTAGGGTCTTCTCCTCCCATAATGTTATCTTTGGGATGGCAAATTGGACCATCTTTGGTCTCAATTCTTACCTAGCCATTAGTCATTGAAGGGTGTGACTTCAGATAAACTCAGATCTGGGGAAGACTTTAATTTAGAAATGTTGAGGTCACCAATTGGGCCATATTCAGTCTTCTTGACCTTTGTTTTGCCATGGGTCTTTGATGACTCATGATGTTATTGGTGGACTTTGAGTATGAAGAATGAACCACAATATAATACATAGAATCAAAAGTCATGGAAAGTATTACATTTGCCTTTCTTAAACCAGAATTTGAGTGTTAAGCATCCAGCCATCAGTCAATATACTTTTTTAAGCACTTGTTATATTCCAGACACTGTGCTAAGCTGAGGTTACAAAAAAAGGCAAAAGATAGTTCCTGCCCTAAAAAAAGCTCACAATTTAATTGAAGAAGATGATGTGCAAAAACCTACATAAAAACAAACAATGCTGGTGTCAATTCTAGACAATTAACAAAGGGAATGATGGGGTACCTGGGGTCTAGGTCAAACCAACTTGTAAAACCAGTCTGTGAAGTTGTAATTTGTCCTTTCCCACCCTTGAACTCTGCCCCTTCTCCCTATCCCACACTCCACCTAGGTAACACCCTTGACCCCTTTTGTTCTTATTTAATCTCTTGATTTCTTCCCAGGCCTGGCCCACACCCTCCTTTATCCTTGCCTTTTGTCTCCTTAAGGACCTGGCCCAAATCTTATCTAAACTATCTATTCACATGCTCCTCTTGGTCAGCTCTGACCTTTGTCTATGCACTGAGGCCCCTCCCGTCTGGTCAGCCCTGACAATGGCAGCCCTACCCTTCAAAGGTAAAAGCATGTACCCCTCTCACTTGCAGGTGCCCTACAGGACTCTTGCCCACTTCTCATGGAAGCTTAACAATAAACTTCTACAACTCTCACTCCAATTAAGCCTGAGACCTTGAATTCTTTCCAGACGATATTGCAGGTTTTCTGGTCTTGGATGAGATCAGAATATCTGCTGAACCTATTGAGAACCCCTCCCCTATCAGGAAGACATTAAAATTAAAAGGGACTGGAAAAGGCTTCCTTTAGAAGTTAAGCCTTTAGCTGGAGCTTAAAGGTAGGAGGAGGTGAGGAAGAGTAGCATTCCAGGCATGGAGGACAGCCTATGAAAATGCCCAGAGTTGGGAGATGGAATAATTTGCTCACAGAATAAAAAGGAGCCCAGTGTCACTGGATTGAAGAATAGGGGGACTGTAAGGTATAAGAAAACTAGAAAGATAAGGGAGACTAGATTTATGAAGGGCTTTGAGAGCCAGAGGATTTTGTGTTTGATTGCATAGTTTCAGAGTTTGACAAGGCTATCCAACCCAAAGAATAGCTAAAAAATGGGAGACTTCTATAATTACCTAATAAGTAATCATCCAGGCTTTGTTTGAAGACTTCCTGTGAAAGTAAAACCTGTGCCTAATGAGACAGCCCTTTCTTTCCACTTTGGTAACATCAATTTTTTAGGAAATTTGTCTTACAGAAGAGGTAAATCTGCTTCATCCATTTTTGTCCATTGCTACTGATTCTTCCTCGTGGAGTCAAGCAGAAAAAAATCTTATCCCTCTTCATATGATGGTGCTTCAGAAATAGTTGAACATATCTACCAATTCTGAGTTGTCATACATACCCTAAGCCATCTAAATGTCCCTAATTTCTTCAACAGGCATCCAGGTGACTCAATGGATAGTGCACTAGGCCTGGAGTTGGGAAGACCTCAATTCAAATCAAGCCTTAGACATACTAGCTGCAGGACCATACACAAGTCATTTGACTTCTATCTGCCTTCGTTTCCCTACCTATAAAATGGGGATAATAATAGCATCTAACTACCAGAGTTGTGAGCACAAAATAAAGTAATATTTGCAAAGTGCTTTGCAAACCTTGAGGCGCTATATAAATGCTAGTCATTAGTAGTATTAATTCAACAGTTCTCCTTAGGAAATGGATTTGTTGTTCCTTCTTCTTTGTTCTCAGAGGACCAAAGATGTGGAAAGCATGGTGTCTTGTCTTACAAATGAACTGGATTTGAGAGAAATGGAATTGACGCCCTCCTTGACATCCTGGTCACCCTCTTCTTGATACACTTCATTCAACAAAATGGCATGAGTGCCGAGAAGAAGAGTTGTGAGAAATCAATTTTTGTTAACAAAAGGCATCATTTCCATTAGACATATTTCTTTTTACCCAAAAAGATATATTTGGACAGAGATAACTTAAGACATATTATATACTGCAGGACAGCCATGTCAGATGGGGACCAGGTGAAGCAACAAAGCATGTTTAGCTAACCTGGAGAAGATTCATGTGGAAGGTGAAAAGTTGTATTTGCCTCTTTGTGACCCCATTTGGGGTTTTCTTGGCAAAGATGTTAGAGTAGTTTGCCATTTTCTCTGCCAGCTCATTTTATAGATAAGGAAATTGAGGCAAACAGGGTTAAGTCACTTGCCTTAACGGTCACACAGGGAATAACTGAGGTCAGATTTGAATCCTGGTCTTCCTGACTTCAGGCCCAGTGCTCTATCCACTGAGCAATCTAGCTGCTTTTTCTTAGCAATTAGACGTATCCAAAAATGTAATGGGCTCCCTCTGGAGGTAGTGACTTTCCTTTCTTTAGAGATTTTCAAATAGATACTAGCTGACTCTCTGTTGAACAAGTTATATATATTAGAGGTTTCTTTTTTGGGTGCAGGTTGGACTAGATGCCTTTTGAGCTCTCTCAATTCTATTATATTTAAATTTTGTGATAATGCTTTCCTACTCTTATGACCAGTATTGTCATTGGGACATAGCACATTTGTCTCAAAAACATGCAAGCACCAAAAGCCCAAAACAAAACAAAAACCTTTAAGCATGTCTTCCCTATTTGAAAATAGCAAAATTGACTTTTAATATGGTGGGGGTGGGTGGGTGTAGATATTCCATAAAAACCAGGTTACAGTAGGTACAAGTGCTGGTGGCTTCTCTTGTAAATGTCTCATCTCAATTTCCTGTTAATCTTGTTTTTCTTTCTCTGCCCATAGGCTTTATTGACAAGAATAATATTTCTGTAATTCAATAGCCAGATAACAAAGTAATAATTCTTTCATGTATTAAGAGCTTCAGGTAATGCTTATAGGAAGTGCGTTTATGCATGGTAGATTTGATGAAGAAAAAAAAAGAAAATCCAAATCCATGTCACATTTTTTTAACAGCATGAGTGAAAGGCAAAATCAGAAAGGCAAAGGAAATCACTTTCAACTTTATTCTCTCATATGGAAATTAGAGTTCAGTGTAAAATTCAGTTATATTTTCAGGTATCAACTATACCAATACTATTTTCCAACATTAGCCACTCTTCTTCATCTCTTAGAATCCTTAGCTTTCTTGAAAGTTAAGCTCAAATGCCACCTCAAACACAAAGCTTGGCCTAATCTCTCCAATTGCTAACTCCTTGCCCTCAAAGACTGCTTTGTCTATTTTCCCATTTACTTATATGAGTAGATGTTGTTCCCCTACCCCATCCTTAATAGAATGTTAGCTAGATGTATGCTCTTTAAAGACAAGGACTGTTTTAATTTTTGTCTTGTATCTTGTAATTTCATTGGCATAGGGAATTCCTGATGTGAAAATTCCCTCTACCAAGGAAGATCTGCAACCACTCTACTGGTGATCTGGGAGTCATCTGGGGCACTGAGAGGTTAAATAACTTGACCATGGGTCATACAGTCAGTGTATCTGAAGAAGGTCTTAAACCCAGAACATACTACATCTATTTATGATTAGGGCTTTAAATAAATATGAAGCCTTCGCCTGCTCAGGTGTGTACTACTGTAATATAGGTAGTGTGGGACAGGGAGAAGAAAAGGTCTTAGTGATCCTGGAGGGAATAAACTTGAGTCTAAGAAGTAGCAATTTGAGTTGTCTAATGCACTCTTTTAGAAAAAAGTCCTTTAAACAAAATGCTCTGTCAAACTGAATTGAATGTTGGGATATGAGCATTTGGTAAATACATGAGTACTTTGTAACATAAGGTCACGAAATTGGGACGTTAGACAGCATCTGGTCCATTCTCCTCACTTTACATGCAGCTTTTCTTCAAGACCCTTCCTACTCCCACTTGAGATGACAATTCTGGATCTGCAAAAAGAGTGACTTACTACTCCTTTCCTTTGA
The DNA here is from genome assembly GCF_028583685.1 of Petaurus breviceps papuanus. Taxonomy (NCBI): domain Eukaryota; kingdom Metazoa; phylum Chordata; class Mammalia; order Diprotodontia; family Petauridae; genus Petaurus; species Petaurus breviceps. Next base: position 26,363,148 of record NW_027185698.1, on the reverse strand, counting down.
GTTCTAAGGATAAACTTGAGTGGCTAGGGTTTTTTAGTACTATTTGTTCATGAGCCCCCATTGAATGACCTTCAGTTAGCCAGTAATTATCAATTAGCCAGCCAGAGTTAATTAGCTTCACAAAGATATATTTTACTGATGTGTTACATTAAGAATAGTTAATATCAAACATTTCTTACAAACTAAAATATGGTCACACATATTTCTGTAATTCACTAGCCAGATAGCAAAGTAATGATTCTTTCATGTATTTAGAGCTTTGGGGAATGTTTATAGATAGTACATTTATGCCTGGTAGATTTCATGAAGAGAGAAAAAGAAAATACAAACCCATGTCACAAGGTCCAGGAAGATAGTAAGTTCTAACTTAGAGAGTATATGTGACTGTAGGGTAACTCATATATCCTAGTTACTGGAAATTCTTTTGTTCCCTCATAGAATCCACATGAAGTACCAAGTAGATACTAGATGACTATCTGTTGAGCAAGTTATATTGAGGATTTCTTTTTTGGGTACAAGTTGGACTAGATGCCTTTTGAGGTGCCTCAATTCTTTTACATTTAAATTTTGTGGTAATGCTTTCCTACTGTTAAAACCAAAGTGTTGTCATCTGGACATAGCACATTTGTCTCAAAAATGCGTGGCTGCACTTCTTAATTGACTCCAAGGGATAATGCCTTTTTGAGTCTCAAAGCTGCCTTTCTTCACTGCAACTAGTGTTTCTATGGTGTGGTTCTCAGTTCTTGATCCAAACAAGGCCATTGACCACTGTTGCTCCAGGATCATTTCTTCCTGATGCCAATGGAAAGTCTAAATATTCTGACTTTTCAGGGTTGTTTTCTGCTTAAAGGTGGAGGTAAAAAAAAAAAAGTGAAAACTCATTCTGCCTTGCCCCCTAAGGGCAATTCTTTTAATTATTATTGGAATGTACCTTTGGAAATCTTCTACTGTATTTTTTTATGTGTGTTTGCATATATATATATGCATATATATATGGTTCTTTCAACCAATCAGTGCATTTCTTGTGTAGCATCATCTGATTTTTTCCAATGGTCAAAGTATTTCACTCCTCCCAAATTGACTTCTCATCTAGTTTTCACCTTTAATCAATCTTTGATTCATCATTGATTGATTTAACATAGAGATCTGGGCCCTCTGCCGATAAGGAAACAAGCTCAGGGAAGTGAAATGATTTATCCAAAGTCATACAGGGTTGTTTTGAGGATCCATTGAGATAATATACATCAAGTATATAGCATTGTGCCTTCCACATAGTAGGAGTAGTATAACGTTAACTATTATTGATAATATTAATAGTAATAGGCAGAGTCAAGATGGCGGAGTAGAAGCATGACCTCCCAGCGGCTCCGGCTTCCACCTTCCCTAATCAATGTAAAAAGAGGACTCTGAACAAACTTTGGAGCTACAGAACCCACAAAATGACAGAGAAGCTAACCTCCCGCTGAGGACAGCCCTGCAGGCCGGCAGGAATCGTCCAGAACAATGCTCTGGGAGCCAAAACCAGGCCTGCTGTGAGTTGGAGGTTTTAGCCCTAGGGCGGGTCTGACCAGCCGCCAGCAGGAGGCACTCCAGATCAGCAGCAGCTGTGACCTTTTCCAGAATTATCAATACATAGATGTGAAGGACAAAGTGAAAGGTCAGTTCAGTCTGGACTTTGGGACCCAGTAAGAGAGAGTACGTCGGCTTTTGCCCCCAGGGTGAGAAGCCACTAAGATGCCAGCACAGCCAGCCAGCACCACGTGGCAGCTTCAGCTTCTGGCCTGCAGAATGTAGGAGGACCAAGCACCAGTCTGAGGGGTAATTGCTCTTGCTTTAACCTGCTTGGATCTGGACTGCAGTCTAGGGTAGAGGTCCTGGGGTGTGTGTCCAGCTTGCCAGGCATGTGAAGGTCTCAGAGAGGGCACCCAACTAATACCTCTGGCAGCTGAGAAAACCCCAGCATTTGGGACGAAAGCTCCCCTGTCTGGTGGCAGAGTTCTACTGTGGCAAAAAGCCCAGGGGACAAGGGACTGAGAGGCAACACGACCAGGCAAAGGAAACAAAGCAGACAGAAGATTCCAACATTACATTCCTATTTTGGGGACAAAAAGGAGCAAAGCATGGAATAGGAGGAAGACAGTGAAGTCAGAACTCCTGCACCAAAAGCTTCAAAGGAAAATACGAGCTGGATACAGGCCATAGAGGACCTTAAGAAGTAGATAAGAGAAGTAGAGGAAAAATTGGGAAGAGAAATGAGAATGATGCATGAAAATTATGAAATGAGAGTCAACAGCCTGACTAAGGAAAATAACACCTTAAAAAACAGACTGACTCAAATGGCAAAAGAGGCTCAAAAAGGCAATGAGGAGAAGAATGCCTTAAAAAACCAAATTTGCCAGATGGAAAAAGAATCTCAAAAGCTCAATGAGGAGAATCATTGCTTCAGAATTAGATTGGAGCAAATGGAAGCTAATGAATTTATGAGAAATCAAGATGCTGTTAAACAGATCCAAACAAATGAAAGAATAGAAGGCAATGTGAAATATCTCATGGGAAAAACCACTGACCTGGAAAATAGATCCAGAAGAGGTAATTTAAAAATTATTATACTACTTAAAAGCCATGATCAAAGTAAGAACCTAGAAATCATCCTCCAGGAAGTTCTCAAAGAAAACTGCCCTGATGTTTTAGAACCAGAGGGCAAAATAGAGGTAGAAAGAATCCACTGATCACCTCCTGAAAAAGATCCCAAAAAGAAAACTCCTAGGAATATTATAGCCAGGTTCTGGAATTCCCAGTTAAGGAGAGAATATTACAAGCAGCCAGGAAGAAACAATTGTGGAAACACAATCAGGATAACCCAGGATCTGGCAGCTTCTACACTGAGGGATCGAAGGGCTTGGAATATGATATTGAAGAGGGCAAAGGAGCTGGGATTAAAACCAAGAGTCACCTACCCAGCAAAACTGAGTATCATATTTCAGGAGAAAATATGGTCATTCAGTGGAATAGAGGACTTTCAAGCATTTTTGCTGAAAAAACCAGAGTTGAATAGAAAATTTGACATTCAGATACAAGAAGCAAGAGAAGCATGAGAAGGCAAACAGGGAAAAGAAATCATAAGGAACTTATCAAAGTTGAACTATTAACATTCCTACATGGAAAAACAATAATTGTAACTCATGTAACTTTTCTCAGTAGTTGAAGGGAATAGAAATATATATATATATATATGTATATGTCTATATATGAGGGTATATGGGCATATGAATATATATGTGAATGTGTGTATATATGTTTACAGGTATACATAGATAGAGGGCACAGGACCAATTTAACAGGAAGGAATGATATTTAAAAGGTGAAATTAAGAGGTGAGAGAGGAATATAATGAGAGAAGATGGGGAGAGACAGAATGGGGTAAACTGTCTCATATAGAAGAGCCAAGGGAAAATGGTTACAATGGAGGGAAAGAATAGGAAGGCAAAAGGGAATTGGTCAACCTTATTCCCATTGAATTTGGCTTGGGGAGGGAATGAAATACACATTAAATAGGGTATGTCACCCTACAGGAGAGTAGTGGTGAAGGGGATGAGAGGGGAGGGCAGGCTGGAGGGGAGGGAAGTTGGAAGCACCCACTTTTGAAAAGGGTTGGGACCAAAGTAGAGAATAGAACAAGTGGGAGGTGGGATAGGAGGGAGGGAAATATAGTCAGTCTTTTACAATATATCTACTATGTTGTTGTTTTGCATTAGCCACACATGTACAACCTCACTATTATTAATACTGTTTTACATGTAATTGGGAAATAAGATACACAGGTACTGGGGTATAGAGATCCACCATTCCCTACTGGAAAAGTTGAAAGGGGTATGGGATAAAATATGGGAGAGAGCATATTGGGGGAGGAGATATCCTGTGGGACTGCTATTTTGGGGCGGTGGTAGGGGAAAAATGGGGAGAAAATTTGTAACTCAAAATGTGGTGGAAGTGAATGATGTAAATCAGAAGTTAACAAAGCATTTGAAAAATGAAAAAAAAATAGTAATAAGACCACTTCTGGTAAGAAGTTGAGGACTTCAGGCCTCAGTGCAGCCTGATGAAATAAACTTGAGAGGTAGAACAAGAAGACAAGAAGAACTTGATAATGACACAGTCTTATGGAGTCTAGAGGATACTATCACTGTGCCCACCAACTATAATCCAATTCTGTTTGCATAGTAGGAGCTAAGTAAATGTTTCTTGAATTGAACTGACAAAGGAGACTGCAGATACCTAAGCCCTGATGCAGAAAGTGCTAAATGTATTCATTCATTTAAAAAATAGTATTAAGCTCCTAATATGTAGAGATACAAAATTTAGATAGGAATGTTGCCTTTCTCTATGTAGCTTAAACTGAAAATCTGATTTATTGAAAATTTGAGAATATCATAACTACCAGAGATGGTGAAGGAAAGCGATCTCCTTCCTCCTTAGTTGGGAGTCTGAGGAAGAGCTGGTGTTGGCCGTGTCCCAACAGCAAAAAGAAGCCAGAAGCTATCTCTCCTCACTCCTTGTAGCCCACAGAGTAGAGAGCTTCTCTTGTCTCAGTTGCCAGTGATCTTTGACACAGCCTCCTGTCACCAGGCTGTAATGAGATCAACCAGGAGCTGCTAGTCCTGATGGTCCGGGGGCCAGAGCATGTGGCTCACTGGAAGGGGCCAAGGCACAGATCCATGGCCATGCATGTGGCATGGCTCTCACTACCTAATGGTACATTCCTAATATGTTTTGTCATCATCCCTTTACATTCTTCTATTACAGATTTCTTGAAGATATCCTAGCTTCCTACAAGGTACAACTCATGCACTATCTCCTATAGGTAGCCTTTCCTGGGCCTCTTTGTTAGAAATGCTCATTCTTTCCTCCTTAAATTAACACATATATATTTAACTCCTTAAACATTGTATCTCTCCCCTCAATGCACAGTAGAATGTAAATTTGTTGAGGGCAGGGTCTGGTTTATTTTCATCTTTCTATCTCTAGCACCCAGCATTATGCCTTATTTACTAAATTCTTGTTGGATTTGATTAAAGTCAGGGTCTTTATTATATTCAGCTTTTAAATCCCCAGGCCAAGGATGGTATCTTGCACACAGTAAACACTTAGTAAAATATCTATTTGAATGAATTCATAGCATCATAGACTGAATGCTAAAAAGTACCTTAGAGGCCATCAAGCCCATTACCCTAACTTTACAGATGAGGAAACTGAAGTTTGAAGAGTTTATGTGATTTTTCACAGCTAGTAATTCTCAAAGGAGGATTTGGACCCCAATTCTTGCTGACTTGAAATCCAGAATTCTGTCTATTCTATCACACTGCCTCCCTCGCTGTCAGCTTTCCTTGCCAGATTTTTCCCTTATTTTTTTCTACCATTTCAAATGATGCATTTCTTTTTATTTTTTCAAAATCTCCTTTTATGTTTTTCCTTTCAAGTCTTTTTAGATCACATTAAACCTCCCATTAGATGTTCTAAGAATTACTTTTACATATAAATGGATTTTCAGTGTGTGTGTGTGTGTGTGTGTGTGTGTGTGTTTCCTTGATCTGTGCTGTGCATGTTTTCCCCTTGACAGGACACTTGCTTATCCTTCATTGAACAGCATCAGGAAGGTGTGCAGTTCTGTATTTTGTCTCCTGTCCCGATGGGCCAGGCTGTTTTATACAGGCTCCCCTTGCTTCGTTCCTGTTTTTGCAAGGCCAGCTGGCAGGCACGCTCACTGACTCCTTCTTGTGCCTTTGCTCATGTTGGTCCCCATGCCTAGACCTCCTCCCCTTAGCCCCCATTTCCAGCTGGACATCCTACTCGGCCTTCGAAGGCCGCCTCCACCACGGAGCGTTTCCTATCCTCTCAGGTGCGGCTCATCTAATCTCATCGTACTTTGGGCTCCTTTTATGGGATTATTCTATTTCATTTTATTTACCTTTAGCTCCTGACCCCTGAGATTACCTTCCATTTACACTGCATATATCTTGAATGTACATAAGTGTATTCATAAGCTGTCCAAATGCTTATTCCTCTTCCCTTTCTCATTAGTCTCTGAGCTCCTTCACAATCAAGAGTTTGTTTTTGCCACTTGTTTTTGCCACTTTCATCCTCAGTGCCTGGCACATAAGTGCTCTCTAAATGCCTGTGGACTTACTATATGTCTCATCTCCCCAGATAGATCTGAAGCATGTCTTATGGATGTGGGTCCTAGTGGCAGAACAGGACCTACTACTCAAGTTCCTGAATCTTTAGCTCAAGGGCTTTTCCTCCTAAAATTCATATACCACTCCATGGTCTACAAAACCATTTTCTCTCATTGTGATATAGAATTGGCCCCATCAAAGGACATACCAATGAAGGAGAAGGTCTTGTAGGTCATACCATGTTGGAAGGTCTTTGAATGTGGTGCCACAATGAACTGTATGTGTATCCTCAAAGGACTGGCCCAGTTAAGTTTAAAGGGGGGTGGGTGTATCACCAAAGAAGACACTAGGAGATAATCTTTTTTTGGTCCATGTTGTTGTTGAGTTGTTTCATTGTGTTTGACTCTGTGACCCCATTTGAGGTTTTCTTGGTGAAGATAGTAGAGTGGTCTGCTATTTCCTTCTCCAGCTCTTTTTACAGATGAGGAAACTGAGGTAAACAAGGTAAAGTGACTTGCCCAGGGTCACACAGCTAATAAGCATCTGAGTCTGGATTTGAACGCAGGAAGATGAGTCTTCCTGACTCCAGACCTGGTGCTTCATCCACTGTGCCACCTAGCTGCCCTTTTTTTGGTCACGATAACTCACTCAGCTATCTACTAAAGTGTGAGAATGGGTTGTGATTTGCACTGATATTAATAATAATAATAATAGCAAGCATTTATATATGATTTCAAAGTTTGCAAAATGCTTTATATCATTTCATTTGGTCCTCACAACAACCCTGGGGGGTAAATGCTATAATCATCCCCATTTTATAGATAGGGAAACTGAGACTGCCAGAGGTCGTGACTTGCCCAAGGTTACACAGCTAGAAGACATCTGAGTTGGTTTCAAATTCAAGTCTCCCTGACTCCAGGCCCAGCACTCTATCCATTGTGCCACTTAGGTATTAGCACAATAAAAATATTAATAATCATGTATCCTTAAAATATTAAAGTAAGATTATGTAAAACTAGGAATGAAAAGAAAGTTGTTTTCTATCTAAAAAAAAACCACTTAAATTGTAAAGTGTTTTCCAGGATTTAAGATAATAGATTTAAAGATACCTTAGAGGTCATCTAGTCTAAGTCCACCGTTTTACAGGTGAGGAAACTGAGGCCCAGAGGGATTAAGTGACATGACCAAGGTCACCCAGGGAGTATTTTCTCATATATTGAAGACATTCAAGCAAAACTTAATAAAAGCAAGCTAGTAATAATGAAGCCAGGGTAATTCAGCCAAAAGAAAAAAAACCAGGTATGTTAGAATGCAATTAGCCATTGACAGGAGCCTCAGGGAGCAAGAGCCAGAAGATGTCCTGGAAGACTGGGGAGAGCTCCTAAAACAAAGGCAGTGTCACAGATTTGCAGCAGGAAAAGCATTTGCATGTAAAGTAATTCTAAGAAACATTTACCAGGAGATTTCATATAGCATAAAAGTACTTGCAGACATAAACATAAAAGGAGAAGTTTATTTTTTATTTTTAAGGGATGTGTAGTTTGTAGCAATGAGGGGTGGGGGTGGGGAATAAGAAAATCTCCTAGGAGTGAGAACTGAATTCAGTTCAACTGAATAAATAACTTTGTAATTGCCTATACTATGCATGATACTGCTGTGTGCCTAGCAATCTAAAGATTTAAAAATGACACAGGCCGGGACCTCGAGAGGCAGAGAACTGACTTGTCCTTAGATTCTGGTCTGACCATCAGCAACTTGTATGACCTGGGGTCAATTATTTCATGAGATCATGGCCTTAGGAACTGGAAGAGACCCTATGTAGTCATCAAGATGGCTTTGATTTTGTAGATGAGGAAATGGAGGAAGGCCCCAAGATTTCACCTGTATGGCCAGTGTCCCACAGACAGCAAAGAGCAGAGCTGGGAATTAGACCCAGTCTGGGACTCTAAAAGCTTTCTAGTCCCGCCTTCAGTGCTCTGGGCCCAGGGGTGTGCTGGAACCCGCTCATACTAGCTCTGCGTGAGAGCCAGTTGTTAAATTTTCATTTCAAGGATTTACACATCCCAGTTCAGTAAAGGTACAAGTCAGGGTTTGTTTGGTTGATTTTTGTTGTTGTTGTTAATTCCCTAGGCTTAAGAAAGTGATGGAAAAAATGTTAACAGTACAGTTTAAATTTAAAGTGTGTCTGGGGACATTTTTCCACCCAGAGAGACAGTTGTTAAACACCAGCACACTGTGCCTCAGTCTCCTCTGGGGAATGAGGGGGCTGGCCCAGATGGTATCCATATTCTTTTCCACTTCAGGATCCTATGAAAAGAGCTGGAAAAGAATTGAGAGATCTAACCTAAACCCCTCTTTTCACCTCTGAGCCTTAGAGAAGAAAAGTGACTTACTATACAGTCACAGTTAGGAATTGACAGGACTTGGATTGGAACCTGAGTCTTCAGAGTGTAGCATGTCACAGATATATTGATGTGAGACTTAAGACAAGTCATCCCCAACAAGCTTCAAAATAACATATTGACCTAAAGCAATGAGTGGTGGGATTGGTCTCTTTAGTCCAAAATGTTGACCATATTGACCAGGATGCTGAGATACAGCTCCAGACACTGGTATTATGAACTGGAAAAGCCTCGGTATGAAACAATCTGATGTAAGCCAATTAAATTCAGTTCAATAAACATTTATTAAATATTATTATGTGCCAGGCACTGCGCTGAGCACTGAGGGTACAAATCAGAAAAAGAAAGACAGTTCCTGTTCTTGAGAAGCTTACAATGTTATGGGACAAGACAAAGAAGGCAGGAGAGAGAGGGGAGGACACCAGGGGCAGCTGGTGAGTTGTCTCCTTGTTCAGTGGAGCTGAAACCAGGCAGATGCAAAGTGGAGTGAGCTGGAAATCCCATTTCTGCTGTATTAAGAAAGGCTTTGGTACTCTACTCACCCACCCTCCAATCAGGGGAAAGGAGACTGAGGGAGGTGGTTTCTAGGCATCTTGTTCTATACATTTGAAACCCAAGCAGAGAAGCTGATGCAAAGTGGAGGACAGAGCTTTGTTACCCATATTTGTTTATACAAGGATGAGAAATGGGAAGAGGAGAAACCTTTATGAAGCATCATACCCACAGTTCAAGGGGCGGCAATAGATACACAGCTCTTTCTTCAAACCTCTAGCTACATGACTGTCCCCTGCACTTACCCTTCTGGATGGTACTCCAAAGTTCCCTTTGATCAATCCCCAAACTATAGAGTATTGTTGGAGCCAGTAGGGACGTTAAACATTTATTCCAATCTCTTCATTTGACAGATGACTCCTTCCCTTCCCTCTTTCCTCCCCTCTCTGTTCTGTCAGTTGGTTATGAGAGTCACAGGTTTGGTCAAGGCATGGATGAGTTAGTTTGGTGCATGACCTTTCACCATATCTTTAGGAAAATGTGTTAGAGTAAGAGCAGGAAAAGAGGGCATATATAAAGCAGCCCAGCCCAGTCACACATTGCTAGAAAGAGAATCCCAATGCATACATCTTCCCATTCTTCTTCTTCCAGGCCCAGCTTCTTGTCAAGGAGAAAACATGCATGACCCAAGGATTTTGCACACACAAAAGGCAATGCTCATCTGGGGAAAAAAAGCCACTTGTATGGAAAAGTAATTTATAGAAACATTTAATAGGAAATTTAATACTGCCTAAAAGTTCTTGAAAGCACAGACATAAAAGATCAGGTTGGATTTTTTCAGAGTATATAGTTTAGAGCAATAAAAAAGGTAAATAATAGCAATTGCTGCCATTTCTACATTGCTTTAAGGTTTAATGATAGCTTCTATTTATGGGTCACTTTAAAATCTGAAAAGCACTTTACATATATCGTCTCATTTGTACTTCACAACGGCATAAGTTTTATTATCCCATTTTATAGATAAAGAAACCACCACCCACAAACTTTGCCCCATGGTCACACAGTTAATGCGTGTTATGGCTGAGACTCTACTCTAGAGCTTTCGGAGACCTAGGTACTAAGGATTATTGTCAACACTTCACAGTTGAGTAAATTGAGACTCAAAGAGGTCACCCAACCTTGCTCAGATCACAAGGCTGATGAGCCTGAGAGTCAGGATTCAAATTCAAGTCTTCTGGCTCTCTAACATTAGTTTCCCATTTTGGGGGTCACTCCAGATACTAGAGTGGTTTGCCATTTTCTTCTCCAGCTCATTTTACAGATGAGGAAACTGAGACAAACAGGTTTAAGTGCCTTTCCCAGCTGTAGTCATACAACTGGTAAGTGGCTAGGTTAGATTTGAACTTGGGATGAGTCTTCTTGATTCCAGGCCTGGAACTCTATCCATTCCATCACCTTGCTGCCTCCTCCGGTTAATACCAGTTTTCTCAATACCTAGTCTCTCTTGTCAATATCAATTCTCCCAGCACTTAGCACCAATTTCAGTTCATTTGACCAAGTATTCCTAAAAACCAATAGTGTACAAGGCTCTAAACTAGGTTTGAGGTTGCTCCTTAAGGATACCAGTGGATACAGGATCCCATCAACATGGACATTTTCTCCAATGGATCAGATTGCTCAAAAACTGCCCAAGTCTTAGGTGACATGTTGAATATCTTAGAGCTTGAAGGAGCTTAGAGGCCACTGAGTTCAAAGCCCTCATTTTTCAGTTGAGGAAACGGACCTATTAGAGATTTGACCAAGACCACATGGGCATTAAGTAGCAATGCCATTTTTTTTCCATTTCAAATTGCTGCTCCTATCCCTGTTCAATAGTTTCCAAAATAATATCTTTTCCTCCTCCTCCTCTCAAAATCTGGACCCAGCCTGTGGATACAAAGTTTAAATATGACACAATCTCTGTCTCTTTGGTAGTTTACTCTTAAAGAATGGCAAGGGATACAAAGGACCCATGGTTGTAAAAGTTAAGGCAATTAAGCCATCCTGGACAATTGCCCAAGCTGTTGCCGCACGGTCTTGCAGCATACCAAGATGAATAAGACCAGTTCCCTACCCTAAAGCTATTTATAATAATAATGATGCTAGTAATAACTCACACTTATAAACGCTTTAAGATTTGCACAGTGCTTTTCCCATAATAATAGCCAATATTTATATTGTGCCAAGAATTGCCCAGCACTTCACAAATTTTATCCTTGCAATAACCCTGTGGGGTACACGCTCTCGTTATGCCCAGTTTATAGATTAGGAAACTGAGGTGGAGAGTCTAGGTGATTATATAGTCTTCTAGGGGAAAATGAGACTTGTACACAAATAACCCTAACACAAGGCAGAATGGAAGAGTGTAATAGGAGAAGTACAAAGTTCAGAGTTGGGTGTGGTTAGAAGAACAAAGGGGTATTTCTCCAAGTTACATTCATATAGACCTAGAGGAAGTGTTCATAAACAAAGGAAACTGCTCCACCTAAAGTAAATGAAACATGTATTATAAAGGTCCCTCATTTTCCTGATAAAGTCTTTTTTGTTTAAAAAAAAAATCACAAAAATAAATGCCAAAGTCTTATTTGTTTTTCAGCCGGTAATTATTCCAAGGATAGCATTCTAACCAGAAGAAGTCATGCCTGGAAGTTGTGTGTCATATTTTCAGCAAATAGGATTTTTAGCACTTGCTTTCTAAAAAGCTATGCCATTGCCAGGAACCCCATTCACAGACTTCAAAGGGACCTTATAAAAGGACCCAACGACATGCTCACATGCTCACGGGAGGGCTTCCTGTCTCAGGCTTGGTTTTGCAAGCTGAGAATTTGAAAATGAACCTGAAAGGGCTGACAAACCCTCTTGCTCTACCCTCATCAAACTGAAAATTCATGGGGATTATGAGAACATCTGGTAGAGTATGTCAAGGTTATATAAACTCAAGGGTCAGGGATAATGCTTGACATGTATACGTCAAATACTTGCTAAGAGATTGACACATATTATCTCATTTTACCAGTCAGTGAGTAAATAATTATCAAGTACCTATGTGCCACATACTGTGCTAAGTTCTGAGAATACAAAAAGAGGCAAAAGGCAGTCCTCGTTCTTGAGAAGTTCACAGTCTACTGAGAGATACAACGTGCAAACAACCATACAGGCAAGAAATAAGCAGGATAAAGTGGTGATAATCAATATGAGGAAGGAGCTATATTAGGGGAGATTGGGAAAGGTTTCTTACAGAAGGTGAGATTTTATCTGTTCCTAGTTTTTTATAACTGAGGAAAATGAAACTCCAAGAGATTCAGTGACTCACTAATGGTCACACTGCTAGCAAGTGTCAGAAGTGGGATTCAAACCCAGGTGTCTCCTTATTCCAAGTTCTCTGTTCTTGTCATTATCTCATGTTCCCTTTCAGGGAAAGACCTCAAGGCTCTCCTCGGCTTCAGATTGTATTTAGAATATGATATCTAATTCAATGGTGGCACATTTTGTATATTGATGAACTGATAGGCTCAGAGGAGAGAGATCAAGATGATAAAGGAACTGTAGACTGCCGTTTGTGGTTGGAGAAGGAATTAAGGATCTATGACCTAGAGAAGAGAAGATTATAAGGAACATGTTTCCTTGTCTTCAGGTATTTGATAGACTCATATGGAAGATGGGTTAGTCTTGTTCTTCTTGGCTCCAGAGTGAATAATTGGGGGAGGGGTTAGAAGAGAGAGAGACAGAGAGAGACAGAGAGACAGAGATTTGGCTCAGTGGAAGGAAAAAATTCCAACCAAAGTGGAATGGGTCTATTGTATCAGCAACCACCCTAGCATACCCAGGATGGTCTGCTAGCACATGTTCTTTGATCTGCTTTTCTAGGAAAGACTGATCAAAAAGGGGTTAACAATTCTACTTTTAATGACATTCACTTGTTCAGGGGAAAGGTCAGCACCCTGAATGTCAGAGAAAATACAAGCTGAGAAATTAGCATAAAGACCAACAGACAGGCTTTGCCGGAAATCAAACATACACTTTACATACACCATTAGATAGAAAGAGCCTTTACATCTGAGCAGTGGAGGGGCAGGGGGTCTGAACATATGGCTACTCAGAGTCTCTACCAGGGATTCAAGCAGTCCTTCTCTTAAATGAACCCCCAAAGCAAAATACTAACTTCCCAGAATATATAACAAAGATTCAGCATCTGATTGATTCAGAGCCAGTAGGCATGAAACCTATGCAACTCAGCACAGCTGTGAATTATCAAGGTTCAAAGGTGATCAATCCTTCAGATGTTCACAATTTAGCCTGAGTCTGGGAAACTGAACTCCAACAAGAGAAAAAAAAACAATAAAAATGCCACCTTGCTTGCTCTTCCTTCTGTCTCAGGAGTCAGTGAGTTTCCCATTACTGGAGGGTTTAAGCAGAGGGTGGATAGAAAACCAGTTGTCAGGGGTGTTAGGGAAGAGATATCTTTTTGGATATAGGCTGGGCTTGCTGACTCCTGGATTCTCTTCCAGTCGTGAGATTCTGTGTGTCTTGTTTGTGCGATTAACTGAGTCAAAGGGCCACACTTGAGGCCACAGGTTCCCCGCCCCTGGTCTATGAGATACTCCATTCTGACAGACTCCTGTTTCTTAGTTCAGTGAGTAAAATAACCCCATGGAAATAATAAGGCAGCTTTCCCCTATTATAAAATTATAAAAATCTGTGTATAATTCTAAACTAGACAAAAAGCTCCTTCTCTCCTGGTCAGTTCCAGAATCCTTCTTCTCTTGGGAAGACTGTCTAGAACTAAGCCAAATGCCCTAACTTTGGTCCAGCTGTGACAGCTGTCCTCTTTTGCATAGGGGTCAGGAATAAAACAGAGGCAAGATGCCAGACATTTTAAATGGATGATAATATGTTTGAGGAATGTCATCATCTCCTAATGCCAAAAAAAATTCTATTTGTTTCAAAAAATTGACATACATCTACTTAATAAGTCTTACCAGTTAGTCTTAGAGTTATAGACGTCTACCCCAAGTTTAGGGGCACGTATAGAAATAGCCGTGGCTAGCCCTAGCCAAAACTGTGAAGCAGGTCAAGTTTGTTTTAAGCCCAGCCTTGGCACTCATTCACTGTATGACTTTAAGCAAATCATTTTTCCTCTCTGAGCCTCACTTTCCTCATCTGCTAAATGGGAATAATAATGATTCCCTCTCCTCCCCCCTTTTTATAACACTTTAAGGTTTGTGAAATATTTTACAAATATCTCATTTGATTTTAACAATAACCCTGTAAGGTAAATAGTGCAAATGTTATTATCTCCATTTTATAGATGAGGAAACAGCCTTAGAGGTTAAGTACTTTGCCCAGGCTAACACAGATTGTAAGTGTCAGAGCTAGGATTCAAACCTAAGTAAGGCTTTCCACATTTCTAATCTCCTGTCTCCCCTATGCTATGAAATCAAAGGATTGTAGGGAGAGAAAAACTCTTTGTAAAGTGCTATAGGAATGTGAGCTGTTATAATAACAAAGACCAAATACTCAAATAGATCTATGATCTCCTGGATGTGGATGTACCTTCCAGCAATGCAGATTGCCACCCCTCCTGCCCATTTGGTGTGGTTCTGTCCCTGGACTCCTTAAGTTCACACAAGTTCCATACAATAAGCCTGCCATGGAGAGGATCCCCGTAGAGGGAATAGAGTGGTAAATTTTTGCCCTCAACACATAGCGAGCTCATCTTCTATCATGAATTTCTTTGATGCCATCTTCATAAATCCAATTCTTTATAGTTCATTATTTCATTTTATTTCATATCTGTGCTGTCTTTCCAGATTAATATAAATATAATATATTAATTAATTACTATAAAAATGACATGCTTGAGATCAGGAACTATCTTTTTTTTTTTCTATTTGTATTCCTGGTGTGTAGCTCAGTCTTTTGTATGTATGGAGCTTTATATATATATATATATATTCATTCATTTTTATGGATTGTAGCCTACCCATACCTACTATGTACTTCTCTATCACCCTCTGAGTGATAATCATTTTTAATTGTTCAGAGACTTAGCATCCCATGACTCACAGCCATATAAAACTGGTATCAGTATTGGATGACCATGAGACATTATGAAAATTATTATTATTGTTACTATTATTATGCTTCCTTTAAGGCCTCCCCTATCTCAGTGATATTTCCCTCTATCCCCAAGGTACTCAGTGACCCCATGATATCCCACAGAAGCTTAGTATTCCCCCTTTGAGAATGACTCCAAGCCTTTCCCTGTCCTTCATCAAAAGTTCTACTGTATATGACTTGTCAGGTCCTTGCTTGGTTTTCTGCTAATTTGATAAATGAAGTTGACACATGCCTGAATGTATCACTTCTTTGTAGTAAAATATTTATAATTTTTAACAGGAGCTTTTGGGACATTATGCCTTAACCTCAAAATGATGACCCCACCAGTGAGAATTTTAGGCACAGGGGCAGATGGTCTAGGAAAGTGGCCTCTCAGATGATAGTCCGCCACTCAATAAGAATCCGTAGAAGAAAATCAGAATATAGGTGCTCATTCTCTTTTTCTCCTCTCTGTCTTGTCTGAACCTGCTGTTTGTTTTCCCTCCTCTTTTCTACCCTGCTGCTTTTGGGATGCCACTGCCAGCTCATGAATTGTGAGATTACCATAGTTTTGAATATTTAGAGGCTGGCTCTCCTTCCCTACAGTTGTCCTCAGGCCTATAGGCGGATTTAAATTTGGCCAGGGATCTGGGTGAGTTTTGTGTAGTGGAAAGAATGCTGGCATCTCAGGAGACCTGGCATCCAGACCCAGCTCTGCTTTAACAAGCTTTGGGTCACCTTGGCCAAGTCAGCTGGTCTTATTCAGCCTCAGTTTCCTCATTGGGTGAAATGAAAAAAAGTTACTTTTAGGTTTTAGGATGACATAATTCTTGCTGTTTTCCAAAGCTCCATGTATGCAATATCTGAGCCAGTATATGGTTTGTAGAGAGTTTTATATGCCTAATTTAGGAAATTATAACTTTATTTATTTATTACAAATGAGATAGGCTTCCTACACTGGGCACCTGCTTTGGACCAAATCCTTCTTGGCTTTTAAATTAGTGCCACAAAACTCTTATGATGTCAGTCACTATTAATGTTTGGGATATGATTAAGAGGTTTAAGAAAGCTTATATTAATCTTCCTCATTTAACCCCCATATCTAAACTGCTTCAATTCCACTCATGTCTTCCAGGATGCCACTCACTCTACTTAGGTAGGAACAGCTAACCCAGATTACTGATGACTTTGATCAAAGTCATTCAAAGCAAATTTGTGCTTACTGAGTCAATTCATTAAGACACAACAGGGTTTTTCTGATCGGGACAGGGGGGTATTTTTAGTATTATATCATTTTTTCTGTTCCCCACTTTGCTCATCTTGTTACAGAGATATTCTCAGTTTTGGTTCCTAGATTTCCTCAGTGTACTTTCTTAGTATAAAATGACTCTTGCTACCACCGCTCCCTTATTCCCTTTCCCCTGTCCTATCCTTTGGCTTCATATTTGTCATGGGTCCTGCCTCACTAAGACTTGGTGATACCCATATGGTCTAATTTGCTTCCTCACATAAAGATCACTGATTATCTTTCTTCTTACTCATATTTATTTTGTACATTTGCATACAGCCATCTGAGGACATGAGATGTATTACTGGATCCTTCTTTGGCATTTTGTCTTCTGTGTATTTCTGGGTTTTTTATTTTTCTTCCTATGCTGCTCTCTAAGGAAGTAAGTTTGATAGATACAAAGGCAGATTTCCTCCACTCTTTTTAATTTTAAATTGTCTTGATTAGACTCTAGGCAATTTTTTTTTATCAGTTCTTGTTGCATGTGCTTTATCCTTGATCAAAAGCCCACCATTTTTATACTTAAAGCTGTGCACCTTGTCCCCACCCTGCCACAGGTACAATTTCTAACAATGAAGGAAATGCCTTTTTAACCTCTTGAGCAAATTCCACACCAAATAAACATAACTTGCCATAAAGTTTCTCGTGTCTGCACCGAATGGCTAAGGTTTCCAAATGAGTTTTGTGACAAGGGAGCACTCCACACATTCTGCCCCATGGAATATGACTAAGCTGTCACATTCCCTGCATTTGGATGGAGCCCTCAGCTCCTGAAGCTTATGAGTGACAGCAGCTTTTGACTTGAGTTCATTTCTAAATGGTCCAGGGGAACTGGTCATTTCAAGCACATGCTCATTTAAGCCAGTTTCAGAAGAAGAAGGTGGTTTTCTTTTTTCTAGGTCATCAGCAGAAGACATAGTCCCCATTGATGGTGTCCAAAGAAGCCTGCATTTAAAATCTCCTGGACTGGCAGAAGGAAAATCCATAGACTTCAATTCATTTGCTTCTTCCTGTTCTCTGAATCACTGCACATTCCCCTGCCTTGATCACCAACTAACCATGATCTGAGAGGGGGTGGCCCTCTGACAGCTGGGATATCTTTTTCAGAATAGTAAACAAGGCTGCCAATATCTTCTAATAAACAAAATGAATAGTCTCCAGGGTTCTGAAAGACATTTCCATGAGACCCATGTTGATTATTTATTGATCAGAATTTTCAAAAGAACTAGATTTAATGTGAACACCATCCTTGGGTGAAGTTTTTGCCTTCACAAATCCTGCAAACTTTCACCTGGGGTCATATAACTTGGCATTCTCACAGAGACCCTAGTAGTTAACTGGAAGAGACAACCAGTACATGATGCTTCTGAAGAGGTTAACCCTGCAGCTTTAAGAGTTAGGTCACATTAGAAAGCAAGTTCACAAAGTTGTGTTAAATTTCACTTTGGAAAAAAAAATTTCACTTTTGGGGGGATTCTGGGAAGAGGACAGAGTAAGTCAGAAATTTCCAGTCTTTCCAGATTTCCTCCACAAACAGACAGAAAATTGCCTCAAAATGAACGTAAAGCAGCAAAAATAAAGATGGTGAAGCAGTTGTCCTCCTAAGGTAACTTGAGAGGATCTCAGAAAAGACAGGGTCTTCACAGGCTGAGGTTTGGCCTGAGTGAAAAATAAACACCTCCAGGCCGAAACTGCAGGATCGATGAGCAGTAGGCCCTGAGGGCAGCTCCATTGGGAAGTAGACTGGGTCTCAAGAAATTTCACCTCATGGACTTTCACCTTAAAGCCTCAGAAACTTTCACCTCACAAACTTTTTACCCCACAAACTTTCATCTAAGGAACAGCAGACAGATAGATGAAAAGGGGAAGATTGAAGGACTACCCCCTACCACACACACTGTTTCCAGAGACTGGGACTAGCAGTCCTGACCCAAAGTGATCCCAGCTATGGCTGTGGGCAGAGAAGAGCCAGCCACACCCAGTGAGTTCAGTACCAGTATTGGGAGGGAACAAAAACATTTTGAGGACAGTGTGGTTTCAGGCTCTGCTGTGATTTGGAGGATGAGAGGAACTCTGAGGTTGAACCCCAGACAGAATTAAGAAAATAATACCAAGGAAAACCAGAGGCCTAGGGCAACATCACTCACAACTTGGGATTAATTGATTATAATGAAATAAAAACAAAACAAAAATAAAAATTAACATGAGTAAACAAAGGAAAAAGAACCAGATCACAGATAGCTGCTTTGGTGTAAAAGAAGATCTGGGTTCATATTCTGAGGAAGATAGTGAGGTTAAAATAAAAACCACTCCTATCCCAAAGAATATCATTAAATGGTCACAAGCCCAAAGAGAGTTCTTGGAAGAACTAAAAAGGAATTTAAAAAAATCAACTAAGACAGATGGAGGAAAAATTAGGAAAAAGAACAAAAGCAATCCAAGAAAGTTGTGAAAAGAAAGTTAGCCAATTGGAAAAAGAGATCCAAAATCTTAATGAAGAAAAATGCTCCTTGAAAACTAGAATTGGGCAAGAGGAATTGAATGATGTTATAAGGCACCAAGAAATAATGAAACTATAAAAAAAAAAAATAGAAGAGCCTGAAACATATCATTAGGAAAACAACTGATATGGAGGATAGATTGAGAAGAGACAATATACAAATTGTTGAACTACCTAAAAGTTATGACCAAAAAAAAGAGAATCTTCATAGAATATTACAATAAATTATTAAAAAAAATAAATTATTATGGAAAAATTTATGGGAAGTTTTAGGATAAGAGGATAAAATGAAATAGAAAAAAGTCTGTCATTCACCACCTGAAAGAGATCCCAGGAGGAAAATTTACAGGAATATCATAGCCAAGTTTTAAAACTCCCAGGTCAAGGAGAAAATATTGTAAGCAACAAGAAAAAAAAAAAAAACAAAAACAAAACAATTTAAATACTGTGGAAATACAGTCAGGATTTCACAAGACCTAGAAGCTTCCACTCTAAAGACCATAGGTCTTTGAACATTATATTTTGAAAAACAAAAGAGATGGGGTTGTGACCAAGAATAACTTACCCAGCAAAGTTGAGTATAATCCTGAATGAAAAAGAAAAAAGGATATTTGACAAACTGAAAGACTTTCAGGTCTTTGTGGGTTTTTTTTTTTTTTGGTTTGGTTTTGCTTTTGGGAGGGGGGAAAGGCAGGGCAATTGGAGTTAAGTGACTTGCTTCAAAGTCACAGGGCTAGTACTGTGTTTCCCTGATAATAAGACCTATCCTGAAAATAAGCCCTCCCCTTACTGTGTAAGATTCCTCTAAAATAAGCCCTCCCCCAAAAATAAGCCCTATTGAGATTGCTACTGTAGTGAAGGTGATCCCCTGCACTACACGCTACATTACGGTACCCTCTGTATGCACCATCCCCCCCCCCCCCCCCCGGGTGAAACGCACGCCGTGCTCCAAGCTGCATCCAATCAGAGCTGCAGCAGTGAGCGCGTCATCCTCTTCTTCCCCAGTGATTTGCTTGCTGGCGCCATTGAGAGCAGTGCCGCGGAGGAGAGCTGAGGCAGGACAACATAAAAACCCGGTATGTAAGCGGGAGTAAGGGGGCATGATGGAGGATAAAAAGGGCATGATGGAGGAAAAAAGAAGAATTCAGGGGGCATGATGGAGTGAAAAGAAGGACTGATGGTCATAATTTTATTATTCTGTCTGTTTTGACCCCCAGACATGAGTACAAAAAGGAAGAGCTATACTGTTGAGTATAAGAAAGCAATTGTAAGGAGTCACATGGCAAGAATCTTGCAGTTTTCTGTAAAGAAAAACTTCTGGATCTTCTAATGGTCAGAAAATGGAGAGCAGATTATAATAACCTCAATCAACAGGTGGATGAGGGGAAAGGGAAAAAGCACAGGTCTGGATCAGGTCGGCAGCCCTTATATCCTGACTTGGAGATCCTCATTGGTGAATGGATTGCTGACAGGAGAGCAAAGGCCTTGGTTGTGCACAGGGCTGATATTCAAGCATTTGCCCTTTCAATGGCACCAGAGTTTGAAATGGTCTCAGAAGGATTCAAAGCATCACAACACTGGTTGGACGGTTTCCTTCAACGGTATGAACTGTCCCTAAGAAGATCAACAACACTGTTTAAGCTGGAAGATGCTGAAATTATTAAACGTGCACTTGCATTCAAGTCCTTTATTGATAGGATCGACATTTCCAAGTACCAAACCTGCAATATGATTGCTATGGATGAAACCGCAGTGTTTATGGGACAAGGATCTCAAACAACAATTCATCACAGGGGTGCAACGTCAATCTACATTCCCACCACTGGCTATGAAAGTGCACGGGTCACCTGTGTTTTGGCAATTCGTTTGGATGGAAAGAAAGCCACACCTCTAATCATCAGTAAGGGCAAGAAAGATAAGATTGAACGTGTATCTGGCATTTACGTTCTTGAAACCAAAAAAGCCTGGTGTACACAAGCCGTTATAAGAAAGTGGGTTGATTTAATGCTGCCACTTGTTATGCGAGGTAACCAAAGAGGTCTGATAGTATGGGATTCAGCCAGCACTCACCGCGCTAAAGAAATGAAGAACTTCCTTGCAGAGAGAAGAATACCGGTAGATCAAGTAATGATTCCTGCAGGAATGACTGCCTATCTCCAGACCCTTGATATTGCAATAAACAAGCCATTCAAGGAGGATTTGCGCATGGAAGTCAATGACTACATTGAAAATAGAATGGAAAGAAATCAGCGTGGGAACTTTGTGAAGCCCTGTCTGCAAGAAGTCGTGACTTGGGTGAAGAAGTCATGGGATAAAATTACTGACACCTGTGTCGCCAAGGCACTATGAGCAGGTTACCTGGACAAGACATATTCATTTAAAGAGAGCTATATTGCTGGACATGACAGATTCGTCCACTTCTTCTGAAGGAAATGGAGGTGCAAGACATCCAGGACGGAATTCAGGGTATGGACTTATGACGATGTTGTTGAAGAAGATGACATGATCATTATTGAATAAAGGTACATTTTTTTGTTCACATTTACCTGTTTATTAAAATTGCTGTCAATGTTCATTAAAATAAGCCCTCCCCTGAAAATAAGCCCTGTGGTGTTTTTCTGTCCAAAAAAATTAATAAGACAGTGTCTTATTATCGGGGAAACACGGTAAGTGTTAAACATCTGAGGCTGGATTTGAACTCAGGTCCTCCTGACTCCAGGGCCAGTGCTCTATTCATTGTGCCACCTAGCCACCCCAACTTTCAGGTCTTTGTAACAAAAAGATCAGAACTCAATGGAAAATTAGATATAAAATATCCAGAAGAAATATAAGGAAAAAGACTAATTCTAAGACACTCATTAAAGTCAAACTGTTTACTTATTATATAGTTGAAAATGTTGTCAATATTCTTAAAATTGTCATCAACACACATACATATTTGTGTCTAATGGAAACCATGGAGGGAAGGACAAAGTAAGAAAAAAGGGAAAA
>NW_027185698.1:26303933-26341154 GCF_028583685.1 Petaurus breviceps papuanus | reverse complement strand
TATATATATATACATACATATACACATAAATAATTAATAGTGTCAAGGACTGAAGAAGAATCAGAGAATGAAAATTGAGAAAAGGTCATTGGATTTGTCAACTAAAAGTTCATTAGTAATTTTGGAGACTGCAGTTTCAGTGGAATGATAAAGTTGGAAGCCAAATTGTAAGGGGTTAAGAAGAGAGTGAGAGGAGAGAGTGGGGGCACCTATTATCCTTGGCCTTTTCAAGGAGTTTAGCTACCAAGGGCAGAAAAGATATAGAGTGATAGCAGTGGCAGAAGGATCAAGTATGATTAAAAAAATTTATTTACTTTTAGTTTACAACATTCAGTTACACAATCCCTTGAGTTTCAAATTTTCTCCCCCTCCCTCTCCTCCCACAAGTACAGTTTTTTCAGGATGGGGAGACAAGGGCATGTTTGTAGGTAGCAGAAAATGAGCCAGTAGTTAGGCAAAGATTGAAAATAAGTGAAAATTGTGGTATATGATTGTGATGGAATATTATTGTTCTATAAGAAATAACAAGCAGGATGGTTTCAGAAAAACCTGGAAAGACATACATAAATGGATGCAAAGTGAAGTGAGCAGAACCAGGAGAACATTGTACACATTAATAGCAATATTGTATAATGAAAAACTGTGAATAACTTAGCCATTTTCAGCAATACAATGATCCGAGAAAATCTGAAAGGATTTATGATGAAAAATGCTATCTTGTCTTGTCTGAATGCAGGCCGAAACATACTATTTTTCCATCCTTCTTTCTTCCTTTCTTTTTTTCATGTTCAAGTCTTCTTGTAAAAAATGACTAATATGGAAATGTTTTACAAGATTGCACATATATAACAGATTGCTTACTGTCTTGGGAATGGGGAGAAGGAGGGAAGGAGGAATAGAATTTGGAGCTCATAATTAAAAAAAAATGTTTTAACATGAAATCGGGAGGAAAATAAAATATTAAAAAAAGAAAATAAGTGAAAGAATGGAAATGACAGTCTGCTAGAGGAAAATGGGATGGAATGGGATTACTTAAACAAGTAGAGGGGTTGTTTAAGGTACATTTGGAGAGGTTGGTCTGGCAAGGAGAAGGGTTACTTTGTTGGTCACTAAGAGGAAATGATAGGGAATTATGTTAAGGGTTTGTGAAATGAAGGGGAAAGGAGGAAGTTATAGCAAATGGACTCTTTTTTTAAAGTAAAGTATTAGATGAAGTTGCTAGAGAATATCTCATAGATTAATATCAATTCACTAATAGTTACTTGTTTGAATCTAGTTATTCTGAATAACTATTTGAATCCAGTGTAAGGTAGCCCATATCTCTTTATATTGTCAACAAGGTTATGGTGAGAGACTAAAATTCCCAAACAAGTGTTGGTTTATATTTCTTACTTTAAGTCTCTGATAGCCGGCATTTCAATATTTATTAGTACAATGATAATCACTATCTGTAATACTTATGGCAAGACCCTGAAGAACCATCAAAAAAAGATAATGAACAGAATTTGTAATTAAGTCCATTTAATTTGAAGAGCCTCTTATGTACAATATTCTGTCAAATAATAATAAAGACATGATTGGTGTTTCCAAAGGTTCATAGTTTCATTGATATGAATATTCCCTCCACCAATGCAAATCATAAACTGTGGCCCCCAAAAAATTCAACCAGCAGCCAACCTAAAGATGATAAGTCTCTCCAAACTTAGGCCAGCTCTTGAATGATAGATATACAGTCCAACAAAGACCAGTACTCATGGTCTTTCTGGCTCTGCTGACCTGTATGTATGACATTAATGCAAGTGCCTTAATCTCTTTGGGTCTCACTCTGATCTCTAAATTCTCATTCTAAATCTATGATCTTATGGTCCTCCTCTGATGTCTCATCAGATATGAATGTGACTGTGGTTTCCCAAAAGGCTATGTGAAGAAATTAAAACTCAGATAAAGTTCTTTAAGGCCAAGTGGTAAACCATGTATCTGTTCTGCAAGGCCTAGTCTATCCAAGTTCAGAAGATTTCATTATTAGTTTGGCTACAAGGTGATAAATGTTTCAGGCATAGCAACTCTTAAAGACCATTTTGTGATGATTAAAAAGTTTGAGAAAGAGTTTCTGGGTCATTTAATCATTTTATTAGTAAGGCCAGCAGGTTATTAATAAAAGGATGGTCATTCAGCCATCTCTCTTAAACCAAAGACCCCTAATGCAGTGGGGTCACAGTTTATATACCCTTTGAAGAGGAGGTATTCCTGAGGGGTGGCAAGCAACTTGGACACCTGGTTAACACAAAGGTATGGGCTATATTAAAATGAAAGTCTTGGGGCACGTGACATGTGACTTAGGTCACTCAAATCTTGGTCAAAGAGACATCAGTTTCTGTATCACCTGTCTTGATCATAGGGAGAAACCAACCTTTCCCCAGTCCTGTCTGAGCAAACACAATGAGCAGGAATACTCCCATTAGCCCATACTTAGAATATTTTACTGTCTGATTAGATCTTGGTCTAGGTAACTCTCTAAGAGACATTTCCCACACTGACTGGTTTCTGGATGAGGAAGTAGAAGAGGGGGAAAACCTTGGTCTGAATGTAATAATTAGCTATTAAATATGACAGAAATATTAATTTCTCACAATTTACTAAATTATATGAGGGTTGTGATCTGAATTGGTAAAGGGAATACCTATACCAATGAAATGATAGGTCTGTGAAGCCTCAGAAATATAACTATGAAGGTAATAATGTAGGGATGAGATCCCGTGTATATAAGCACCTACTATGTACCAGGTGCTATGCAAAGCCCTTGTACATGGTAACAAGTTGACCCAATGCATGGAGTGATGAGAGTCCAGGTTACCTACTATAAAGAGGGAGGATGATCCATTGCAGGACCATCATTGGCCCCTTTTCCCCTTTTGCTTTGGCCTGAAGGTCATTGCCCTGAACACTCCAAAAGGACAGGAGCCCTCCTGGTTTAATACTTGAGTATCCTGCCCCACCTTACATTCTTTTGTATTCAAGAGCTCCTGTTCTTGGTTATCCTTGATTGCCCCTGCCTACTCTCAAGGCATTTTATTTGGGGCCATACCCCTTCTCTTGTATGATTGAAAATCCATTCATAGTAAAGACCTGTCAGCTTCTTTTGTGAATTTGTCCAAATTCCAAGGCAGCTGCAGTGGGCTAGGACAGAATTGTGTTCCCTCGACTTCAGTTCCTTTGGGACATATCCTTGCTGCTCAGGACAATTCCATAAAATTGTAAAAGAGACTTCTGAATGGAGAAGGGCGAGTCACAAGGAAGGATGGTTATGGCATCATCTGGTATGGGAAGGGAGATGATATGGCACAGTTTATTTCTGGCTATTGACAGTACAAAGAGACAGACACAGAGAGAGGCTTTTCTGCAGGGATGGGGACAGTAAAGAACAAAAACTACAAGTAGAGAAACAATTTTACCAGTTGTTTGATTCAGCCACCCAAAAACTTCTGTACTTTCTGGCACTGGAGTCAGGAGGACCTGAGTTCAAATATGACCTCAGACACTTAATACAAATTCTAGCCTTGTGACGTTGGGCAAGTCACTTAACGCCAATTGCCCTCTAAAAAGCAAAAAAATAATAATAATAATTCTTCCTGTGTTAGACTTTATCTGATATTTGTGATCATAAAATTATTGGTAACTAATCTCTGTTTTAATATCTTTCAAAGACTCACCAAGTTCTGATATATCTATGGGAGATCCCTTGTTAGAGGAGGGTCCTATAGGCATTGTTTTGCTTTATTGAAGCAAAGACCTTTTTTTTTTTTAAATTTTCAACAAAGAATAAACACAGTGGGCTCTTGTAATTGCTACATCATCTGACCAATTATATGATGCTGAAGATATGCTCTAAATCCAAAATAACTTTGAAACACTTGGAAACGTTGATCAATGCAATGCCCAACCACAATTCCAGAGAACTCAAGATAAAACATGCTGTCTACCTCTAGTCTCTCTAGGTAGAGAGACTCAACGTCCAGATTGCAGCTTAGGTTTATCTGCTTCATTGGGGGGGGGGGGGGGGGCATGGCCAATTCACCAGTTTCTTTTGCTTGTCTCTACATGTTTATAACCAGTTTTACCTCTCTTATTTTCTCAATGGGTGTGTGGGGTAGAGAGAGAATGTGGAGGTAAGAGGAAGAAAATTCAGACTTGAAAACAGAATAAAATTGAATTTAAAACATAAAGATGTGGTCTACTATGAAATATCACTCATAAAATCTTGCCCTGCTCCCTTCTAATATATTCATCAATTATGTCATAGATGGATTATAGATCATTCTTATGCAATTTTATGTAGATAGGAGGATATACATATGAATGGATATTTGTTGGTGTTCTCAGTTATCTTATTTTTGGTAATAATGATATTCAAAATTTCTTCCATGCCTTTAGTGTCTTACTTTCATTAAAATAACTTGAAAATCTTTAAAAATCTTCACATGTGTTGCCTTGAGCATAAACCTTCTTTATGTGCAATGTATCTAGCTGAATTCCTTATTTTTATTCTCTTCAATATCATTTCTTGCTCCTTTATACTACATCTGGGATTATAATGTTGATATCCCTATGTGTTCTTGATGGTAAAAACAACAACAACAAAGTTTGCATAAAAATATATATCTAGATTTTTTCTTATTCTTTTTATTATTATTTTTTGCTTTTTGGAGGGCAGTTGGGGTTAAGTGACTTGCCCAAGGTGACACGGCTAGTTTTTGTGTTAAGTGTCTAAGGCTGGATCTGAACCCAGGTCCTCCTGACTCCAGGGCCAGTGCTCTATTCACTGTGCCACCTAACTGCCCTTCTTATTATTTTTAATAGCAATATGCTCCAAAATATATTGTGTGGCTTGGGATTCATGGAACACTCTCCAGAGAATTAAAAATGAGTATCAGGAACTTCTAGTTAATATGGCAATTTGACAGTTCATAAAGGAACTCAGTCTTCCTGCATATACTCCAGCAAAGGTCTAAAAAATATATTCGATCAAATGATATCAAGAAATCCAAAGAGAACCAACTTTTATCCAACTAGCACTGCACAAAAAAGACAGTCTGAAACTTGTAGCAGTGGAAGAATAATCCCATCAGAGAATCCAGCAAGAACTCGCATAAACAGACCAGAAGCCTGCCAGTGCTCTGATGAGAGATGCTTCAAGAACAGTTGAGTTCCTTGGCATTATGATGAGTCAGTCTAGTGGAGTGGGTCAAGGATTGTAGCACCCTGACCCCTGATGATCCAGGAGTGTATGAAAATTCCCAGTGTTCTGAGCACACACACACCAGTGAAGGTGGAAGCCAGTAGCAAGAGCCCAGACTTTTTTTTTTTTATTAATTTGTTTGTTTGCTTTTAGTTTACAAGATTCAGTTCCAAAATTCCTTGAGTTTCAAATTTTCTCTCCCTCTGTCCTCTCCCCCCACCCCCATGACAGCATACAATCAAGTACAGGATCTGCAAATACTTTCACGTTAGGCATTAGTCAGGTTATAAAGAAGGATTGTATCAGATGGAATGATTGAATCAGAATGGAAAGAGGAAACAAAACCAAACAAGAAAAAGAAAAAGATCAGGTAGTTTGCTTCAATCTGGATTCAAACTCAGTTCTTTCTAGTTCTTTCTGTGGATATAGATATCTCTCTCCATCATGAGTCTTTTAGGGTTGACTTATAGCCCTGCATTGCTGAAAAGAGTCCAGTTTATCAAAGTTGGTTGTCAAACATATGTTGTGTCTGTAATTGTGTACAAATTTCTTCTTGTTCTACTCTTCTCACTCAGCATCAGTTCGTGTAAGCCTCTCCAGGTAAATATGAAGTCCATCTGCTCCTCGTTTCTTATAGCACAGTAGTATGCCATTACATTCATATAACACAATTTGTTCAGCCATTCATTCCCCAATTGATAAATGGTCAAAGTATATGAACAGGCAGTTTTCAGAAGAAGAAATTAAAGATATCTATAAGCATATGAAAAATGCTCTAAATCACTATTGATTAGAGAAATGCAAATCAAAACAACTCCGAGGTACCACATCTCACCAGTACGATTGGCTAAGATAACAAAACAGGAAAATGACAAATGCTGAAGAGTATGTGGACAAATTGGAACACTAATGCATGCTGGTGGAGTTGTGAACTGATCCAACCATTCTGGAGAGCAATCTGGAATTATGCCCAAAGGGCTATAAATAATTTCATACCCTTTGATCCAGCAATACCACTTCTAGGGATGTATCCCAAAGAGATCATAGAAGTGGGAGGAAGACCCATATATACAAAAATATTTATAGCAGCTCTTTTTGTGGTGGCAAAGAATTGGAAATTAAGAGCCCAGACTTTAAGGTCAAAACCGAACAGAGCTTGACCGTCCTATCCAAGAATGTGGAGGGGAAGGATTCTGTCTCCAAAACAAAATCCCAAACAAGGAACAAAAGCTAGAGATATGACTAAACATTAAAAGATACCAAACACAATGAAGAAATAATCAATAGATACCCAAGAGTTCAACCAAGAAAATGAAAGTTCCTTCACAAAAATTATAAGAAGTACTTCAGAAAAAAACATGGGTTAGCCATAGGGACTACAAGAGGACTTGAAAGAAATGAAGCAAGATACAAAAAAAGTAAAATAAAGTATCTAAGGAAAAAAATGGAAAGAGAATAAATAGCTTAGACTATAAGGTAAAAAGCCTTTCCCTGGTTGAGAGGACTCCCTAAAACTGAAAATGGAGCAAAAAGAAGGAATTGACTCCAAGAGACAACAAGAAACAGAACAAAAGCAAAGACTGGAAAAATGGAAGAAAATTTAAGGTATCCTACTATCAAAAACAACTGACTTGGGAAATAGGTCAAGGAGAAATGATTGAAAAATTTATCAGATTGCCTGAAAAGCAAGACCAAACAAAAAACCTGGATAACATATTTCAAGAAAATTGTAATGTAACTGAAAACTTAGGTCCACCAATTACCACCTGAAAGAAACCTCAAAATTGCTACAGCAAAACAGAGCACATTAATGTGCTTTGGTAGAACTGAGAATTGATCCAGCAGTCTAGAAAGCACTTTGAAACTAGGCCTGAAAAGTCACTAAACTTTGCATACTCTATAAACCAGTGATACCACTACCAAAGAGACTGAAGAGAGGAAAAGGACCCATGTGTAAGAAATATTTATAGCGGCTATTTTTGTAAGTCACAAAGAAGTAGAACCTAAGGGGATGCCATCAATTGGAAAATGGTTGAACAGATCATGGTATTTGCATATAATGGAATACTATTGTGCTATAAGAAATAAGGAAAGGGTTGGTGTTAAAGAAACCTGGGAGGAATTGTATGAACTGATACAGAGTGAATTGAGCAAACCAGGAGAACAATTTATATGATAACATTGTAAAGAAAAATAAATTTTGAAAGAATTAGGAATTCTGGTCAATGCAATGACCAACTGTGATTCTAGATAATTGATGAAGTGTGATACCCACCTCCTGACAGAAAAGTGATGGACTCAAAATGCAGAGTGAATCATATATTCTTTGACTTGGTTAAATGTGAATTTTTTTTGTCTTTATTAATTTGTTTGTTTACTTCTAGTTTATAAGATTCAGTTCCACAATCCCTTGAGTTTCAAATTTTCTCGCCCTCCCTCTCCTCACCCCCCACCCCTGCATGGCGGCATGCAATCAAGTATAGGATCTGAATGTGAGTATATTTTTATACATATGATAAGGTTTTTTTTTTCCAATGGAGGGGGGAGGGAAGTAGAAAGCAATTTTTAAAAATTGAAAATTCTCAGGATCTCTCTAGCCAATATCTAGATTCAGGGGTGGGGAACCTGTGGCCTCAAGACCACATGTGGCCCTGTAAGTTTTCAAATGTAGCCCTTTGCCTGAATCCAAACTTCACAGTACAAGGGCCATATTTGAGGACCTAGAGGGTCACATGTGGCCTTGAGGTCACAGGTTCCCCTAGAGCTTCCACGTCAAATAAAAAAAAACTGCAAGTAACCAGAAAATGAGTTTTATGTTTCAAGAAGCTATAGTCATAATCACATTAGACATGGTAGCAACAAAAATAAAGGAGAGAAAATCTTGGAATAAAAAAAAAATCCAGAGGGCAAAAGACAGTGAATGTACAATGAAGAATTACTTATCCTTTGAGACTGGAAGGCACCTAGATGGTACAAGGGCTAGAGTGCTGGGCCTGCTTTACCCACTTATTAGCTGTGCAATGTGGGCCAAGTGGCTTGATTTCTCTCAGTCCCAGTTATTTCATCTGTAAAATAAGGAGGTTGGATTTAATGGCCTCTAAGATCATTTTCGACTACAAATCTATGGTATATAATCCTATAGGTAAACATAATAGACATTTAAAGCAATAGCAGACTTTCAAGCATCCCTGATGAAAATGCTGGAATTGTGAAGAAAAATTAAAATGCAAATACAGGAGTCAAGAGAATCCTGAAAGGTAAGTCCATTGGAAGACCAATTGGAAAGGGTTACATGAAGATAAGGTTCCAATGGGGGAGAAGAAACAAATGTACTTTCAAAATGTCCTTAAAGGTCACAGAAGGAGTTAAATAAAAGCATAGCATCTGAGGAGGGCTTTGTTTTATTTTGACAGTACTAAGGGAGAAAAGAAAAGGGAGAACTTCTTATTTCTCATTATTGAGCTACCCTGGATGAAGAACACACAAACATGAGGAGAGGAAGAGTGGGCAGTGCATGAACCTCACTGCACTCACAGTGGAATGGAAGCAGATTCAATTACAGATTGCTAATGTTTCTCACATTGCTCCTTTTTCGTTACCTTCTTCTTTGTAAAGAAATAAAAGAGATGAAAAGGTGTAAGAGGATATGATAGGATGATGGCAAATTAGTCACTCTTCCCAGTCATCACTAATTCTTAAAATTCCTGCAAAAGAGAAATCACGTGCCAGTACAGAACAGTTATAGCTGAATGCACAGGACAAAAAAGAAGATCCTGACAAGGTAAAATATCAGTGAATTAATGCCAGAGCATTCTAATCCTTAAAATGCTTATTAGGCATCTCTTCCCACCAGCTTCCACAGTACTGGCAGGGACACACAAATCAACCTGTGGGCTTGTGCCTGGGCCCCTACTTGAGATTATCCCCTGCTCATATATTTTCCACTATATTATCTTCTTCTACTATAACAAATATCAGACATTGATTCTTTTCAGTTACATAAGAAAGAAGGAAAGAAGTGGTTAAGGACCCCCCAAATTCCAGATATTCTGTCCAGAAGACCCTCTCCATCTCCTCTTCCCTCTGAGGAAAAAAGCAGCAATTTTATACAATTAAATCACAAAATTTATCACAAACTGATTTATCACACCAATGAAGAAATAAAGAAGTGAGGGAAGAATTGGGCCAGAGAACCAGAGTGAGGGACTGAAGTAAGCCCACAGGACAGAAGCCTGATAACTCAGCTAGGGCCAATCCTCTTCCCACAGTGGCTACTTATGGCAGCGACCTGGGTCAGTGAACATGAGTCTCTCAGCATGGGAGGATATTGAGGCAACTTTACAGTCTATCCCTGAGGGCTATAACCACCCACAAAGGAGTAAGAGTCAGAAAGGAAAGAGAAGGAAAAAAAAAAGGCTGAGGCATCAAAGATTTCAAGAGGAAGAAATTCAATAAAAATCCCCAACACAAACAGATAAATCAACCGAGAAGTTCCTGAAACTATGAGGAAGGATTAGTAATAAATGCTAAAAGAGATTACAGAGCTTCCTCAACAAATATTAGAAGACAAGGAAAAGTAAACCAATGCCTGATAAAGCAGAGAATCATGTGGAATCCTAAGAAAGCGTGAAATAATGTCAAATTCCAGAACAATTCATAAGAAAAGTTAGAAATAAATATGTAAAATGCATGGCTTTTGGTGCAAAAATAAAAGTTCAATTATCATATTAGAAAAAAATTAAATTGATGGTGGAGAACTTCTTCAAAGAAGTGAAAGAGAGATTAATAGAAAAAAAAAGCCTGAATGCCACAATGGGCAAAATAATACACAAAACTGCCCAGAAATTCTGAATACAAGAAAACAAAGAACCAAACAAAAATATCCATAGATCATCTCTAGAAAAACAAATATCTCTATACTTTGAACTTAATCACATAGTAACTAAATTTAATAATTTTATCGAAGGAAAAGCAAAATGTGCAATCAGGTAAGAATAAGACCTTCAGATCTAAAGGGAGGAATGTGCAGAATCAGACCTGTATTTTCCTACACAGCCAATGTGTGCATCATTTTTCTTTGAATATAATTGTTACAAAGGTTGGCTTTATTTTGGAGGAGAAGATTTAGTGGAGGGAGAGGGCGTGTATAATAGTAATATCAAAGATAGAAGAAGAAAAAAGGTAAAGAACATCAATGAAACATTTTTAAAATACACTGAAGAGAACAGAAGGAGGTCCAGAGGGAGACACGGGCAAATAGGACAGCTTTAGAAC
Source organism: Petaurus breviceps papuanus (assembly GCF_028583685.1). NCBI lineage: Eukaryota > Metazoa > Chordata > Mammalia > Diprotodontia > Petauridae > Petaurus > Petaurus breviceps. Next base: position 26,330,644 of record NW_027185698.1, on the reverse strand, counting down.
TAATGTGTTTGTTATTAATTAGTTATATGCTTAAAAAACACAAGCTGCATATAATAGACATTCCTTGTTTCATATATAATCTCCTTTTATGGTTTTTCACATATAGAATCTCTACATTTGTTGATGTTTGTCAAGTTCAGAATGGTTTTTCCTCCTCATCTCCACTTTCTGGCTTCCTTCGATTCCCAACTAAAGCCCCATTCTCTACAAGAAGCCTTTTCCTATCCTCCATAATGCTAGTGTCTTCTCTCTGTTGATTATTTTCAATTTATCTTGTATCTAACTTGTTTGTTCATGGTGATTTGCATGTTGTCTCCCCAATGTCTCATTAGACTTTGAGCTCCTTGAAGGCGTGAACTACTATCTTTTGTCTTTCTTTATATCTCCACTGCTTAATTTATTGCCTGGCTTACATAGGTACTTAATGAATGTTTATAGACTGAATGACTTATGAAAATTAACATCCTAGAAATAAAAAGAAAGTGAGTATGACTCTGAAGGCAATGGAAGGTCATGTGGTAGGTATGACCACACATAAGGAGAAAGTAGCATAGTATAATGGAATACGCACTGCCTCTGCAATCAAAGAATTTGGGTTCGTAGCCTGTCTTTGATTCTTATTTCCTTTGACCTCGGGCAAGGCATTTAACCTTTCTAAGCCTCAGTTTCTTCATCTGTAAAATGAAGGAGTTGGAGTAGTTGACCTCCTAGGTCTCTTCCAGCTCTGATTCTGATGATCAGAGATCAGATCCAGATTTGATTGATCAGAATCAGAGAAGAATAAGAATCAAGAATAAGAGTAAAGGAAATCATCAAAGAAATGCTTAAAAAATCCAGATGCTCTGTTCATGTGACTGGAGTAAGAAATAACTGGCGACAGTCTTTGTGTGCTACAAGTATCTTCTTAATGTCAAGAGAGAGCAAGAAAGGTCCCAGGCATGTTGAGTGGAACTCCTATAGCGAGTTGGTGGGAGAATTTGAATAAGAATTATATGGCAGGAGGGGTGGCTAGGTGGCACGGTGAGTAAAGCTTCGGCCCCAGAGTCAGGAGGACCCGAGTTCCGTTCAGCCTCAGACACTTAACACCCACACAAAAAAACTAGCCATGTAACCTTGGGCAAGTTACTTAATCCCAATTACCCTCCAAAAAGGCAAAAAAAAAAAAAAAAAGAATTACATGGCAGAGAGTAGGGGAGTAGAGAATTTGGAATTCAAAATTTAAAAAAGAATGTTAAAAATTGTATTTATATGTTATTGGGGAAAAATAAAATATTTTCAAAAAAGAATTACATGGGATAAGCAAGACCCACATTAATGAGACAATTAATCCATTTGAGTATTTTGAGCATTTGAAGTTACTCAACAAGATACATGGTGGTCTGGAGCCAAAGAAAGTGCTGTTATCTCCTAACATATCCTACATTGGACCTAGTAAATACTGTATGAGGTAAGGATTGAGTAATATTTGGATTACATTATGTTGTAAGGATTTTACCAATAAATCTACCTGTGACACTGCTCCACTATTATAATAAATTCTATTTATTTCCTTATTGTATTAATAAAAAAATCATATAAGCAGCACCACAGGTGGTTGATAACTAGATAGATATCCCTGGAAGGGATATAGAACAAAGACTTATACTTGCTTGTTGGCTGATTTCTGGATCCTTTGGTTCTGTCCTATGAAAGATGAGGGTATTTAGGTAAGATTTTGCAATTTGCTTATTTGCTTATTTTCTTGACATTTATTAAGTTTTTAAGATTTTAAAATACTTCACTTCCACATGTAGAAACATGTTGCATACTTAAGTCTCACTCTGACTTGGAGCATGCAATATTATGATCACAGGCTATTTCACAGGTCAAAATATGTGGGCGTGGGAAAAAGGGGAATATGGATATAGTAACATTGACCCCATCCATTCCTCCATATGGCCAACCACACACTAATTTGTGGTATGACCACAGAGCTTGGTAATCCAGCCCTTCTCTCTGAGGACAATGTAGTGAAGTGAAAAGATGCCCTGGAAACCAGTTGACCTGTGTGCTGTTTCTTACCTCTGCTGTCAACTAGCTATGTGATCCAGATTGGTAATTCACCTGACTTTCTGAAGACCTTTATTTCTGCACCTGCAAAATGAGATTAGGCAGGGGAAAATGTGAGTCAGGCTAGAAGGTCTTTTGTTAACCAGAAAAGTTTGATTTCTTGGAGATAAGTTTTCTAAAGAGCTACAATAAGGCATCTGTGATGTAGTGGAAAAAATTTTAGAGTAAAAAGTCCTGTATTTGCATCCAAATTCATGGATCTATTTCATTTATTTATTTATTTTTGGAGCGGGGAGGGCAGGGCAATTGGGGTTAAGTGACTTGCCCAAGGTCACATGGCTAGTAAGTATTAAGTGTCTGAGGCCAGATTTGAACTCAGGTCCTTCTGACTCCAGGGCTGGTGCTCTATTCACTGTGCCACCTAGCCGCCCCCTCATGTATCTATTTTTAAACTGTGTAACTTTGAGAAATTCATAGAGTTTGGATCTAGAGTCATGAATCTTGGTTCTTCTCTATCCTTGGGCTGATCATTTCACTTATCTCAGAGGCAATTTCCTCAACTATAAAATAATGGTATTTGGATTAGATGTCCATTCAGACTCCTTCAAATAAACCTATGGACTTAATTTAACCTCTTTGTATCTTAATTTTCCTCATCTGTAAAGTGGAAATAATAATAATATCTGGGCCATCATAAGGATTGAATGAGATAATGCTTTGAGAACTTAAAAGTGGTATTTAAATGCCAGGTATTAAGATCATTACCCTAGAGTTTAAGGGCAAAGGAGCCTCACTCTGCTTGCTATCTCTTGATGGCTTTTTGGCTTTCTCTGTTCCAATCCATTTTTCCCATTCCCTAGACTTGATTAAAGCTTATTGGTGGAATTTAGGAGCTGCTGAGGAAAGACTACTATAAGATACAATTACAAAGAAACTTCTCCATCTTCAAAAAATGCTAGAATTGTGTTGCAGTTAGATGGCACATTGGATGGATCTGGAGTCAGAAAGACACATCTCGATAAGTTCAAATCTGGCCTCTGACATGTACTAGCTGTGTGACCCTGAGTGAGTCACAACCCCTCATCTCTAAAATGAGTTGGAGAAGGAAATGGCAAAACCACTCTCATATCTTTGCCAAAAAAAAAAAAAAACCCACAAATGGGGTCATAAGGAGTCACAGAAATGGAACAACTGCATAATGACAAAAATAGAACTTTTATATTCTTTTTTTTTTTTGAGGGGCGAAGGCAGGGCAATTGGGGTTAAGTGACTTGTCCAAGGTCACACAGCTAGTAAGTGTGTCAAGTGTCTGAGGCTGGATTTGAACTCAGGTCCTCCTGACTCCAGGGCTGGTGCAATACGCCACCTAGCTGCCCCACTATTCACATTCTTTTTTTTTTTAATAAGACATTCAGTAAGCATCAGCGTTGAGTTTTAAACATCAAATTCAACATCATGTAAGTGACCTTTCTTTATCTGTCTGAAAAGCTTCCTTCTAAGAATTATAGGCTGTTTTTAAGTATAACAAAGTGTTCTGCACTGTTATCACTTGTAATCTGCAAGGCAACCTGGTAAGGTAAGTCATGCAAATGTTAATAACCCTATTTTACAGATGAGGAAGCCATCTTTTCCATCACATAACTGAAATCCAGTTCATGTTGTTAGTAAGTCATTCATTCTAGCATATAAACCCAAGCCTCCTTACTCCAAGGACAACATTCTTTCCACCACAGCTTGTCACTCTAGAGCTCCTACTAATTCATACAGATACCAAGCATTAATTAAGCACCTATCTTATGCAGAGAACTGTACTAGAAGCTTAGGGGGGAAAAAGATAAGCCACAATATTTTCATCAAGGAATACATAGTCTAGTATGGATATTACAGAAATAAGTATAATACTCATTAGCTCAGTTTCCTCAAATACAAAATGGATTTGATGGTGTTTAAAGTCTCTTCCAGCTTTAAGTTGAATGAGAACCTTAGGTGTAAAGGAAGAATATAAAAAAAGTTAAAATCAATCTCGGGAAGAATCACTTCCAATTCTGGCATCTGGAAAGATTCCATGGAAACAGTAGAATTTAAACTGAGTGTAGCTTGGCATTAAAGAAGATGCATTAACATCTACTGTGATGCTGTACTCTAAGGACCATGATTCAAGGTCCATGTTTGTTGACTGACCAAAGGACATTTTCATCTGAATTTTAGCTGAAACCAATATATGTTGTCTTTCTCCATTAAAACAACAGTTTCTTGAGAGCAGGGTCCAGCTTGCTATTTTTATTCCTACTGCTTATCCCATTTTTTGTACAATTGTTGTTGCTGCTTTTAGTCATTTTCACTCATGTCTGACTCTGTGAACCCATTTGGGTTTGTTTTGTTTTGTTTTCCCACAAAAATATTGGAATGGTTTGCCATTTCCTTCTCTAGATTATTTTACAAGGTGAAAAAACTGAGGCAAATAGGGTTATGTGACTTGCCCAGGTTCACACAGCTAGTAAATTTGAACTCAGATCTTCCTAACTCCAGGATTAGTGCTCTATCCACTATGCAACCCAGCTGCCCCATAGTTCACCCTGCTGCTTTGCACATAGTAAGCTCTTGATAAATGTTTTTCACTCATTCATTCATCCAAAGATGAGTCAATGGGCAAAAAATGTCAATGGATAGAAATAGGGGCAAGAAGTAGGAAACAAAATGAACAAAGGGAGGAAGAAAAGGCAACAAAGGTTTCTGACAAGTCATAATGGGAAGAACGATGTCCTTAGAGGCAGGAGACTTGCATTTGAATCCTAGAATGAATGAGTTATGAACAGCATACACTGGTTTTGACTTCTTTGATGGAAAGGAAGACCTCCTCATCTGAAAGATGGGGTTATTATCACTTGCACAACTTACCTCATAGGGTTGTCTTAAGGATCATAAACAATAATGGTGCAAAACGCTGTGTTACATTTGAGGGTCCCTAGAGGGTTAGTCAAGTTATTAATGGGATTAGACCTTCTGCTTTCGCATGAACTCCTATCTTTGACCTCTTCAGAATTCTATAGGTTTTTCTCCTGCTTTTTCAGGTTGCTCAAGAATAATACCTGGGCAGTCCATACCAAACATAATGTGTTTCCTTGTCAGTCACTTGTGCCATTATGTCTAATGGCAGATAATTAATCTGAGGCATTTTGAAGAAAAAAAAAAGACCTCCCTGAGCCTTTACTAATTAGTTCTTTCCTAACCCTATAGCTCTGATATAAAACGGACTGCACTAAATTAAGCCACCCCAGACTGGGGTGATTCAGGTATGCATGACTAACCTCACTTTAGTTCCTCTGATTCTTACAGCATGACATCAAGATTCCCAGAAAGGGAATGGTTTCAGAGAGAATGGAAATGCTATTTTAATTGGCGGTGCATGGGGCAGCACGCTAGGGAAGGATGCATCCTGTTTCCTCCTTTTCACTAATCATTTTCCCTATGCATTATTTAAGTACAGTAGGAAATTTAAAAGCTTTTGGTATGTTAGATTATAGTTCTCAAGTAGAATCTGATCAACAAAGACTCTCTTAAACCAGGTAATGTTGGTTTTGTGAAAAACATTAGAACATAAGAATGTACATGTTGAAAGGACCTTAGAACATCAAACAAAATGGTAAAGCTGGAAGGGACCTTAGAACCAAAGATATTAGAACGAAAGAGACCTGACAGAGAGCTCTTCTAGGCTAGCTCTTTTTAAAGATAGAGAAACTGACTTAGATAGATGTGACCTCCATAGTCACTCACAGCTAGTTAGAAGTAGAGTAGGGACTAAAATCCAGTTGTCCAAATGTTTATTCCATGGCTTTTCACTCTGACCCAAGGGAAAAAAAAATTGTTGATAAAAGATGCATTTCAATAAGCAATTCATTACTAAAGTAAAATTGCAAATTTAAATTAGTAGAATTTGTAGTAAGGTATTGAGACTAGCCCTGAAGTCCAGAAGGATTGGTTTCAATTCCTGTTTCTCATATGTACTGTGACCTTGGGCAAATCACTCGTCTTCTCAATTCCCATGCAACTTTCTCAAAGTCTAAGTTACAGATGAGTTGCCAGTCTTGAATAGTGGAAGGAAATAAACATAGCTCCAGTTCTGAAGCCTCCTCACTGGTGAGAATGCATGCTCTTCCCACCTGAGGGGCAGGGTAGTGTTGCTGACAGTGGGAGAACTCAAGTCTCTTCAGTTTTCTTTAGACCATCTTTGAGCCCAAGAGTCTCTTCAGGCTCTGTAGTTGCTATGGGCGCTTCTAGCTTCCAGATTCAAGAGAGAAGATGGAAGAAGACAAGTCTACTTCAGGTCTCTGAAGAAAAAGACTGGGAAGAAGCTGACCTGAGAGGAGCTGGCAGCCTCCGTCATGTCCCTATCCCCAACTTACTATGCTAGAGACTATGAGGAACTCCCCCTTGGGTGAGATCTAGGTGTCTCTCCCTTGGTTGAACTGAATTACCTCATTCCTAGTTGAGAGAGTCACTTTGCTTTGTATTGTCTGACATATATTCTTATATGAACTTTCTCTGATTTCTATTTTTCTACTGACTTAGATAAATGGGTTTCTTGTGTAGGTGTTGTGTGTTCATTGTGGAACTGGTATATTTGGTGGGAGAGTAGTCAACCCTTGCATATAAAGCTTGAGGTTCTGCTTCTCCCCAGAAGTTAGATTAAACCTGAAAATCTCATCAACTAGATTATCTATCTGTCTGTCTATCTATCTATCTATCTATCTATCTATCTATCTATCTATCTATCTATCTATCTATCTATCTATCTATGTATCCATGTATCTATCTATCTACGTATGTATGTATCTACTCCATACATATGTGTGCATGTATATATATATGTATGCATACACATATATAGTCTATATGATGTAGACTATATAACAATATTTAAGGGAGAAGATAGAGGTAATTGTGGCCTAGTACCCCTTCTTTCAAAGGAAAACAGAGTGGCTCCCAGCCCCAACTTCTTGTTTCCCCTCCTAGCAGGAATTAAAGTCTCCCTTGGAAAATGGTTGGGGAAGAGGAGGCTGGAGATGTCTATCCTACCTCCCTCTGAGTCACACAATGATAGCCCCTCTCAACATGTGGGCTTAGCTACATATGGGGTCTTGCCACATGTATAATTATAATAACAATAATAATAACAGGTGTTGTTATTACTAATATAGAGGCAATGTAGCTTAGTGGATAAGGAATTGACCTGGGAATGAGGAAGAAATCAGTTCAAGCTGTGCCACTAGTGACTATGTGACCCTGGGCAAGTCATTCAGCCTCTTAGTGCTCTAGGAAACTCTTTGAGACTAATTTGTAAAAATGTTTCCATACCTGTGCTGGTAGAAGGATTTTCCTTAGCTGGGAGTTCCCTAAACCAATGAAATCACAGGTCCAGTTCCTAATCCTATCCCTAGATAGTTTACAAATATATTGTTTTGTTCAACCTGTACTTTCAAATGTACCAGTCTACAACATATGAGGATTTGTCATGGGTCAGTGCATGAAAGATAGGGAGCATATATTGCATAATTCTGATTACCAGGCCCTGTCTTGCTGGATGCTAAGTTTTACAGCTTGCAGCGGTAGGTTTTAAAATTTCTACTGTTTCACTGATTAATCTGCACTGATCACTAATTCTAGACTTTTAAAGAATAACCCTTTAGCAATTTCCTGTGGCAATGACTTGTTCCTTAGTGGCCATTATAAATGCCTCCATTTCCACAAATAAATCTTCATGATTCAGCCATTTATTTAATGCCTTTGTTAAAATATAAAAATACTACTAGTAATAATAGCTTTTATCTCCCAGGGTAGTTGTGAGGATGAAATGAGATATTTATAAAGTGCTTAGCACATTGCCTGGTGCATAGTAGGCACTATGTAAAGGTTAGCTGTCATTATCATCATGCTGCCCATGGAGAGATTTTTGAGTCTGTGCTTGGATTAGATAATCCACAGGTTGTTTGATTTGACAGAGTCAATGGCATTTACCTATTAGTAGTCCATCATCATCTTCATCATCATCACCACCATCACCATCATCATTATCACCATCATCACCATCACCATCACCATCACCATCATCATCATCATCATCATCATCTTGTTCTTTTCATCTTTTTCACTGGGATTCAGGATGGAGTGGGCCTGGGGCAAGTCACTGTCTTGCTATTATTGTTTTATATTTAATATTCCATGTACATTTACATAGGTAATAAAATAAAATCTAAAAACCTGCTTTTTGTAGGTGAATTAAAAGTATTAGGATCCAAGCTGATCTCTAGTTGTTACTGTTGAGTCATTTTTCAGTCATGACAAACTCCTTCATGACCCCATTGGGGGTTTTTTTTGGCAAAGATACTGGAATGGTTTGTCATTTCCTTCTCCAGCTTTATTTTGCAGATGAGGAAATTGAGGCAAACAGATTTAAGTGACTTGCTCAGGGTCACACAGTTAGTAAGTATCTGAGGCCAGATTTGAACTCAAGGAGGGTGAGTCTCCCTGACTGCAGGCCAGGCACTATCCATTGTGCCACCTGGCTGTCCAATGGTATTGCCAGAGCCTCATTAGCCATCATTTCAGGTTCCTGACAGGCATTCACAGCTGCAGTGGCAACTAGGTGATGTGATGGAGAGAGCCTGGAGTCAGGAAGATGTGAATTCATAAATAGCCTCAGACACATACTAGTTGCGTGACCCTGGGCAAGTCACTTAACTTTTGGTTACCTCAGTTTCTGCATCTCTAAAATGGGGATAAAATAGTACCTGCCTCTCCAGGGTTGTTGTGAGGATCAGATGAGATGTTTGTAAAGTGCTTATAAGGCACAGTGCCTGGCACATAGTAGGCTCTTAGTAAATGCTGGCTTCCTACCTTCCATTTTACTGAAGTGGTCTTAAGTCCCACAGAGTCCCTGCTGTATATACCTTATCTGGCATTCCCTTGCTTTGCTGCTGTCCCTGTTTGTGATGTGGACAATGGGTTGGGCTTTGAGAGGATTATTGTTATTATTATGGTCATTGTTGCTATTAACAACATTACCATTCATATAATATTATAAATAATGTGATTAATAATAATAATAATCTAATTTTTTATTTGATAAGGCATTAAAATTATTTTTAGCCCCCATTATGTTCAATTAAATAGTAGAGATCTTTTTGCTGGATACATTTTGATGTGACAGTGATTTGGTTTGTTTGAACTGTTTATTTCCCCGGAGATTAAATTAAATTGATTGAGCACATTTTGCCTTTTGGACATGACCTCATTACAGCCCTAACATTTTCTTATTCTAATGTGTGTTTCCAATATAAGAATTTTAAAGTTATTTCTACAGTACTTTGTAATGATGAACCTAGAAAATTTGATCTGTTCATTCTTTATCTTGCATTTCCTGTAATCAGCTTAATCTATGTGTAAACCCTAGCATTATGAGGTAACGTGGTGTTATTGATAGAAAGTTCTTGAAACTAAGAAGGCCTGGATTCAGGAGTTACCTCTGACTCATGCTGGTTATTGACCTGAACAACCCAATTAACCTTTTAATGCTCTAGTACTGTACATTTCAAAAAATGTGCCAAGTTGCATGGGGAAATGAAGTGTCTTACATCCCAATGAAATCAGGGATCTAATCCTTATCCCATAATTTCCTGCATTCAATTATTACTGTTAATGCAAACACTTTCTTCTTACCTCTAATAGCTTTTGATGAGTTGCCCAGTAAGCACTGGTCTAAAGAAAATAAATTAATTAAATACCAGTAACTTCCAGCATCTCCTTTTCAACAGTTACTTAAGATTTGTTTGGGGTGAGAAGCCTCTGTGTTTTAAAGGCCCTTGTGCACAAATAAAAAGAAATAGGAACTTATTCTTATCATTATGATGAGTATCCCTACAGTTTAAAAAAAAAGCCCATTTACTATTTATCTTTACCCTTTGGCAAGTTAGACTCAGATAAAAAATTCATGCATGAGCAGGTCCAGCTGTGCATCCTTCCAGAAATCCATAATGAACGAGGCATGGAATGATCACATTTTAAAGAAAAATAATTTAACCTAATTCTAGTTTCCTTTTTTAATGACTATCAGGAGGGGCTCATTTATTATCAGCTATTTCATAAAATGCAGAAACTGATATGTTGAATGAAGTTGAATTAAAGTAAAAAACACATGAATTCAGTTATTCCTGAAATACATGTTATCTAAATTATACTTGCATCTTTCAGGCAATATTGTATCACAATATATTTAGGGATTTTCCAAGGTACCAACACCTTGAAAAGCATTGTGTGATGTTTTTCCAATCCCAAACCACTCCTAATTTTCATTACTTCTTTTCCTACAGAAAATACTGAATGGACATTAAAACAGGAAATTTATTAGGGCATGAGTTTATCTATCCTGTTGTTTGCTCTTCCTTTCAAAGAGGACCAATGACATCACGAGGTGATGTCTTGACCAATGGGTGGTTTGGGTTTAAGTGAGGCAGAGTCTCACAACCTCACTCTGTCAGAGACATCAAAGTCCACTGGCGGGACAAAAGTCAAGAGGACTGGCGATGGCCCAGGAAGTGGTAGATGGCCTTGGTGTTTGGGGGGTCTGACCAAACTGTAAGCCCTCCACAGTGCTTTCTTCAGCCACCTTCATGGCAATTGGAACAAATTATTCTCGTTGACACATCCTGCTGAGGGAAGTCTTCACATGCTTGGCGTAGACATATTCCTAACTCACTGAAGGGTTTGAGGCCTGATTACCCTCAGCAGTTATCTATCTCATGCTCAGTAAACAATCTCAATTTTTTAAAGGGAGAAGGGAAGATAATATCATAGCTGTCTTCAAATATTCGAAAGGTTGTCACATGAAGACTGAAGGAGGACTCAGGATGGTCCCAGGGATTTGAGAGATTTGTTCAAGGAGTTTATCCTCATGACTTTTTTCTTTTTTTTTGAGGGAGAGGGTGCATGGTGTTCTAGAAGGATGAATGGGTCAGGAGGCAGAGGACCTCTGTTCCAATCTTGGCTGTTTGTTTGTTTGTTTTTGAAGGGGCGAAGGCAGGGCAATTTGGGTTGTGACTTGCCCAAGGTCACAAAGCTAGTAAGTGTTAAGTATCTGAGGTTGGATTTGACTTCAGGTTCTCCAGACTCCAGGACAGGTGCTCTATTCACTGTGCCACCTAGCTGCCCCTCTGTTGTTTTCTTATTAGACATGTGAGCTTGAACAAATCACTTAAACTCTCTTGGTCTCAGATTAATTATTTATAAAAGGAGAGACTGGAGTATATATTTACTTCTGCCTATAAATCTGATGATCAGATGCTCTTTCTGGGTATTAAAAAAATATGATTGTTCAAAGGCAGAAAGCCCCTTCCTACACCAGAGGCTCAGTGCACTAAGACTAACCCTGTCCCACTCCGAAGTGCCCCACTTAGGCCTGTTCTTGTTGTAAGATAGCTATGCGTGTTTCACATGAGTACGGTTAGCTAACTATTAGAATCCAAGTTTTCTTCATTTTTATCCTATTTCTTCAAGGAGCTACTTCGTTTAAGGTAGTATTTGGCTAATTTGATAGACTAATTCAGGCTGCTGGAGTCGATGTTCACGAATGTATTAATTAGAGAGGACTAGAAGCCCTGATTCTTCTTTTACTGATAAGTAACATTATTAACAGGGTGCTTCTATAGATAATGCCTTACTCTTCAGTGCCTTAGTACATAGCAGGCAGCCACCTATTCATTCTACCAACTTCTAAGGCATGTCTGACTCACCGCCCACACCTGTCAGTAAAATGCCTCCTAGGAATTAGCACTATCTAGTCTAGCACAGCCAAATGGACTGGGAGGTGGATTCAGTGGGACCCAAACCCAAGCCCAAATGCTAAATTTTACTTTAGTATGCTAACTATTGGTTGAGTGACTAGGGTACTTGGGTACCAAAAGTTATCTGCATCTTTTGGAAGCTTCCTCACTGGATCATTAGATTAAACACATGACCTCTTGGTAATTCCATTTGCAAAATGGAGGTCAATATAATTCATAGTTACTACTTGGATTATTTGGACAATAATTGTGTAGTGAATTAGAATTGGAGACTTAGAAAGGATCTTAGAAATCGTTTAATTCAAACTCCTTGTTTTCTTGATTAGGAAATTAAGGACCAGTGGGGTCTTGACTTAGACCTTAGAGATCTTGACATGGTGGAGCTTAAAAAATAGTGAGCATGAATATAGCGCTTTAAAGTTTGCAGAGTACTTTACAAATATTTTCTTATTTCAGATTGGAGGTGTTGTTATTATCTTGATTTTGTAGATAAGGAAACTGAGGCAAACAGAGGTAAAGTGACTTGCCCAAGGTCACACAGCTAGTAACTGAGACCAGATTTGAAAAGTCTTCCCATTCCCAAGTCCAGCTCTCTATTTTCTGTGCTGCCTAACAGTCATATATAGTTCTAATAAGCGTGGCCAGCTAGTTCTCCAGCTTATGGAATGGACACTAGAATCTAGAAGTCACAAACAGAGGCTCTACTGGAGAAGAAGCAGCTTACAGTCTGATGGGCTGGAGGCCACAGGAAAAAAAAATTAGAACCAAACATAAAAAATGAGAGTAGCCTATGATCTGGGGCCATTGGGTTCAGGTAAAGAGAGCTCCATATTCCACAACATCCCCTGACAGCATTGCTTTTCTACTAATGATGTGATCACTAGTCCTGCACCCAAATCTGCCTCAGTGTGGCATGCTGCTACATGTGCTGGCTGAAGACAAACTTTAAAAGGTTTTCAAGGAGAGGTTCAATGAAGGCTTTAGTGTCAAAGGTCCAACATCACTATGTTTAAAAAGGCCAATCATCAGCTGATGGACTGTTTGGGGTTTATTTTTGGTTTGGGGGTTTTTTTTGGTCGCAGTAATTCATGAAGTTATCTACTAAAGCTTTATCTGTGGGACTGTGATGTGTGTCCATAGAGGTGGTACCCTCACTAATGAAATCAAAGATCTTTTGAAGTATAATAACAGATGTCCATAATAATAAACCTAAGCCATGGAGAAAAAAATTTAAATCATGTTCATTATTCTCTGTTTAGAAAGATAGAACTGTGTATGATACATTTTAGAAATATTTCCTAACTAAAAAGTTAAAATTAAATATTTTGTGGGACAAGTAGTGACCGCAGAGTCCTTCCTCCTAGCCCAAGTTTCACAAAGGCATCATTGAAGGAATCCATCACTACAGAGAAGGGGTCCACTATGTTTGTCTCCACTGATACCAACCACTGACCAACTGTCACCAGTTGGCCAGTGGCAGCACACCCTCCCCACAACCCCCCATTCCTGCTTCCAGTCCAGCTGGCCAGCATCCCAGGAAACAACCCCGCTTTGAAGATATGTCATTGCTTCTGGGGTACTGAGCTCCTAACTCTTCGGTACCCACAGCTACTGAAAGCTTGGAAAATAATGACATCACCACCAAAGTCCTTAGTACTTCGTACAAACGATTCAGCATCAGATATGAATATTATTACCAATAGAAATGACAGGAGAGACCATGCATTCCCACCTGCTTTGCCAAGGTGCCTTAAAGACTATGGAGTCTTTCTATCTGATTTGTAGCTGAAACCACTTTATATGGGTTGATTTCTACATGAGAATGTCAACTCATTGAAAGGAGAAACTTTATTGCTTTGCTATTTGTATCTTCAGGGCTAGCGCAGTACCTGTACATGGTAAGCATTTCCTTTTTTTAGATCAATCATTCATGCATGCATTCAAATAGGTAAGCCTTGGTTCTTTGGGAATGTCATTTATATAGAAAAGCACCATCTCTAGTGATTCTGATAAGTGATGGTCTGCTCACACTTACTAGCTGTGTGACTTTGAGCAAATTACTTAACCTTTCTGAGTCTCAGCTTTTGCAATTTTATAAGTGAAAACAATAATGTTACAGAGCATGGTTGTAAGGAAGGCATTCTGTAAACCTTAAAGGAATATGGAATTATGAGTTATTATTATTGTTATTATTATAAGCTGCTCAATTACCCACATCAAGATTTAACTAGCTCTATAGGAAAAGGCTTTTTCTCTACTCTCAGTGATGGGTTTTTAAATGATCATTTGTTTCCCAGGGAAACAGACATTATCATCTTGGGTATAGTGCATTAAACCTGACCCCAAGCTGTAGATAGGGCTGTGAAAACTACAGGAGATCAAGAATAATCATCCCCAAAGGACTGTTTTAAAACACTCCCTTATTGATTTCCTTTGTGGTAAGTGTGCCCCACCCCCTATTCCATGTGCATTTCTTTTTTATGGGCTTCAGGTTGTTGGTTCTAAACCTTCTTGTCACATCTTTAGCTATAAACAGTTTCCATTTTACTCTAATTTTCTCTCATCCATCCCCCTTATTTTACATATGGAGAAACTGAGTTACGGAAAAGGAGAAACAATTTGACCAAAGTCTTATGGCAAGATGGTAGAAGGTGATGCCTTAATCTAAGTCTCCTGAATTCTAGCCTTTCTAGATTTCCCTGACCTTCTCAAATCCAGGTCTTAGCAGTACTTATCTTTCCAAAAGGCAGTGACCCTACCTAGGCATAGCTTATGCACTTGCTATGATCTGTTTCAGACTTCAGTTTTCTCAGCATGTATTGCCTCCTCTCCACCAGGATACATGCTCAAATAAGGCAGAGATCTTACCTGATCTAAGTTGCTTATCTCCCTAGTACCAATCACAATGCTTTTCACATAGTAAACATTTAATAGATATTTATTGAATTAAACTGAATTCAAGAAAGTTCCTGTAATTGGATTCCAGAAAGTTTGGAGAATTTGGTCATAGGGGGACTACAGAATAATGTTACAACAGGAATCTGTCTCTTTGCCATATGGTTTATACCTCTAACACCTTATTCTCTTCTATTCACAGAACTAGAAGGGTGATTCTACCATAACCCACTGTATTTAGTTAAAGCAAGGCAGTCCTCTGTACTCGGGCATACATACCAATAGGCATTTGGTGAGTGCTGCTGTCTAAGCTAAAGGGTCTATTCTAACCTGTTGCCAGCACTCAAACTGGAGGTTCTGATCTATTCTGGGGGTAACAGAATGACCCTTTGGTTCACCTTGAATAGATCAGAACAATGGGGTTTGGATCAAAGTGTGGGTTCCTGATAACTCCACCCCCATCCACCCCTAGGTGAGCCCAGAGTAGTCCTATGGTTGGGAATGGAAGCTAAAGATCCCAAAAGAGATAGCCCAAGATCCTGAACCCAAGACTTTTGAGAATAGCAATGCTTCCCTTCCAGTCCCCTTAGTCATCATCCTGGGAAGCAGCCCCTGAGGAGATGCAGCCTGGCCACTGCTCCTTCAGGTGGTCCAGCCACAGCTACAGAAGACACAGAGAAGAAAGTTCTTGTCACCAAATTCCTTGGAATTGTCAGGTAGCTAAACATCAGAAACTGATATGATTTTATCAGTAGAAAGGACATTAAAGAAGATGAATTAATATCTGCTTTGCCACTGTTCCTAAAGACTCTGGGACTTTCTGTTAAGACTTGCACCTAGGGGTGGCCAGGTAGCACAGCGAGTAAGAGCACCGGCTCCAGCGTTGGGATGACCTGGAGATGGAATCCCAGGCTCAGACACTTAGCACCCACCCAGAGATAACTGGCTGTGTAACCTTGAGCAAGTTGCTTAACCCCGATTGCTTTAAAATAAAAAAAAAAAAAAAAAGACTTGCACCTGAAACCAATATGCCTTGTATCTCCCATTACAATCTCCCATAAGCTTCTTGAGATCAGGGACTGTCTTACTTTTCTATTTGTATCTCCAGCTCTTAGCATAGTGATTTGCATATAGTAAGCCTTGATAAATGTGTTCATTTATTCATTCTAAGAGAGGGTCCTAGGCACAATAACAAAAATTATTAAAGAAATTGGGACTCTTCAGTTAAGAAAAGTATGTAAGGAGGAGAAGGACCTTAGTTTCAGGATAAAGGTCACCAACTCCACCTCTCCTCAATTGATAAGAGCCTTCTGGGGTCTTATTCACATAGTCTGAGCCCTAGGTGCCAAAGGTATGTTAGGAGTTGAAAGGAATTTGGGCTAGGAGTGAAGGCTGAGAACGTGTCTACCTTCACTCCTACCAGTTGAAAAGGGAGAAGTGAGTTAAAAGGAAACAGTCTGACAACTTCCTCAGTAAACCTGCTCTTTGTCAGTCAGGTTTGGGGAGACCTTTCTAACTCAAGAGCTGAAAATGTGTTGATTACACTCAGAATCATGTTGGCTCTGGCCAGTCTCATAAAAGAGTGATACCAACCTTGCTGCCCTACCCACTCTCACCCCTAGGAAGAAGAAGCCCTAGGAGCAGACAACAGCTTTGGAGGCAGAGAGCATGGGAGAGGGCAGAACTTCTGTGGATGACAGCTGTAGGAGCAGAGTGGAGGGGCAGCTGCAAGCAAAACTTCAGGACCCTGCATGACAAGGGGGCTTTAAAAAAGCAGAACAGAGAAACAGCAGACCATAACAGGTTGCCAGGATGTGTGAGCCATGAGAAGTGTTTCAGCCATGATCCAATTTGTAGTGAAAATCTTCCTGGGAATGTTCTCTTTCCTTCACAAACATGGGAATCAGTGAGAAATCAGAGCCCACCCCACTCCTTACCCCTTTTGTTATGGATGGTGGTGAGAATGACTCTATCACTAGACTTTATATATAACAAATCCTCTCCGGTTAAACACTTTGCTATTTAATATGTGGTTTCTGTCTGGACTGTTGTCAGAGAATGTCCAGGGTGGAAGCTCAAGAAATTTTATCTTATAATTATGCTTATGCAATCTTCCCCAAACACCCCACACTGAACCTGGGGTAGGGAAGAAGCTCTGGAGTCATGGGGGACTCATGCTACATATCTAGGATTGAAGTGTAATAAGATATTTGAAAGGTATGGATGGGACTACCAAGGCCTTTGTCCAATATCATAGCCTCATTACTGTTTTTAAGTTTATGTCTTTATGACAAAACTAGAGACCACTTCTTTCAAACTTCAAGGAGTGCTCTCTAGTTTGGGCACGGCCAGTTTTCTGAATAAGTCTCAGAATCTGGCCTATTTGGTAAGATAAAAGCATGCTTGAATCTGCCATTAAAAGTTGAAGCTTTGAAGGAACCAGTGGAATTGTACTGTATATGTACTGTACTAAGAATACTACTGTATTCTCTCAGTGCTTCTTAAGCTGTGGGTAGTGACCCTTTGTGGGGTTGAGAAAAATTTGGTAGCAGTAAAAGTTTTCTGGACATGCAATGACCAAAAATTAAGTAAAAATCAAATGTGTAATGAATCTGAGGTGTTTCTGGCAGTGGTTGCTGTGTTACACCAGGCAACCTCACTAAAGCCTTGATTCTGAACACAAAGCGTATGCACTTTGCACTGTGCATGCTCTCATGCCCTCAGCGCCAACAAATATCTAAATACAAAAAGGGGTCACCAGTGGAAAAAGTTTAAGAAGCCTGGTATAAAGGAAGGATGTGTGACACATGTTAACCATCAAGGCATTTACTGAAATTTGGAGTATTGGTGGCAATACCATCTAAAAAGAAATAGGATTTCAATTATGATTTCATCCCATAATTGAAGAATCGGAGAATTGGAAAGGACCTTAGTAGCTCTCTAGGTGATGGAACAGATAGTGTGCTGGACTTGAAGGAAGGAAGACCTGAGTTTGAATCCTACCTGCATGATTTTGGGCAAGCCAATTGACCTCTCTTAGTCTTCATCTATAAGGCATAGATAATGACTGCACCTACCTCATAGGGCTGTTGGGAGGAACAGATGAGATAATATTTGTAAAACATTTAGCACATCTTATAAGCACTATGTAAATAGTTTTTTGTTGTTGTTGTTATAGATAAGTCTACTTCATTTCTGAAAGTAATCCCTACTGAGGTATATCCAACAAGTTATCCAGCCTGTCTGAAAACTTTCAGTGGGGGAGTTTGTGAAAAGATAAATGATTTGCTCAGGGTTACACAACCAGTAAGAGTTCAAGACAAGATTTGAATTCAGGTCTTACTGATGCCAAGTCTAGCATTGTATGGTATGTGTGGGGAAGACACTTGAGGAATAACCTATTTGAATAAAAAGGACCACTTATGCCAAAGAAATTAAATATCTTTTGTTCATAGTAGACATATATGAACACACATGTGCATGCACACATATTTATTTACATACACACGTATGCATACATGTACACACATGTGTGTATAAAATGATCTGTAAGAGAAAACTAGGGTGTTCAGGGGCATATCTCTCAACATTTAAGTTGATTTCCAAGAGAATTGCTATGCCTTCCTAAAACAGAATACTGAACTTTGGGGGCACAATGGGATACTTCTTATGCTCCTAGGGCTCCCAGATCACCTGGGGGCTCACCAGCCTTCCAGTTCCGACACTAATGAACAATGCTTCATCTCACAGGTTCTCTGGTATAGAGCAATCCGCTGTGGGCCAGGAAGTTTCAGCCTCTCCTGGGGAAGATGCTCCAGAGTTCTGAAAACCACAATAAGTGAAGGATTCTGCAGGGATTTGAGCAGTGGGGTGAACCCCAAGGTTCTGCAAGTTGAATTATTTACGGCATCCACGTTGGTCTGGTTCAATTTTTAATTAGCACCCTGGGAAAAGACTCTAGCCTTATATCCCTCCTGTGGAATCTACAACAAAACTCTTTAGAACCTTCAAGTTGTTTTGTGAGAGTGTCCAATATCGACCACCACTGTTCAACTGGTTAGCACCTTTCTGAAAATGAGCCAGAACAGCGAATTAGTGCCCTTCCTTTGTAACAGGGTTCTATGTCTCTCCAGGTTTTTAAAGCTGTCTTTCTACCCAAGAGGCAGATCTGGTATGCTTGCTGATGTGGGGAGCATGAAGCATGTGGGAATTGAATCCAGGCACAGATGCACATTCAAAGAGATTTTACCCACAGAAACTCAATAAACTCTAGGCCCTAGAGGACAGCTTGTCTACCCCAATTCTTCCTTCTAGCAATGCTGACTGATAGTCTCTGGTGTCAGCTCTGTGGCATCCATGAAGTGAGCTATCAGAGCATTAAAGCCTGGGGAAGAAAACAGTCAACCATGGAAAACTGGGAAACATTGAGAAGAGATTGTACCCACACAGAATCCAGGTACTTGTTTAGCAAGATTCCAGACAGAAGCTACAGGATATGGTAAGGATGTTGTTAGAGTTGGTCTGACTTTTTTTTTTAATTTTTAAAATTTCATTATTTGACAAACATCATCAAGCACGAACACTTTCACATGCAAAGAACATCAGAAAAAGAGGACTAGACTAATATCAATATGTACAATTTTTTTTTCTTTTCTTTCTTATTTATTTTTTAACATATATACCCAATTCAACACAATAGGTCAAAGCTGTCTTGCTTCTGTGTTGTTTCTGAAACCACTTTTCATTACTTTTAATCTGTCATCTCTTGTCACAATGTAGGAAGCATGTATCATGATCAGTCTTCTGGGGATTATGTTAGTAATTCATTAATCAGAATTATTAAGTCTTTCAAAATGTTTTTTTGTCTTTACAATGTTTTGTTTTATGTTCACCTCATTCTGCATTAGTTCAAAAAAATTTCCTAATTTCTCTGAGTCTGATCCTGTGGTTATTTCTTTTTTTTTCTTTTTTTCCTGTGGTTATTTCTTATGGTACAGTAATATTCAATTACATTCATATACCATAATTTTTTTAGCTATTCTCCCAGTTGATGGATATCCTACTTTCCATTTCTACAAAAAATGGTGTTGCTATGAATGTTTCTCTTGATATGAATCTTTTTCTTTTTATCTTTTTGGGGTTTGTGTGTAATAAGGGTATTTCTGGGTTATAGTTTAAGGACTTATTGGGTAAAATTGTAAATTTGTTTCCATAATGATTGGACCAACATTGTCTCCACTAAAATTCATTTGCGTACTTGTCCTGTCTTTTTCTCCCAACATTTTTTTGTCAGCTTTGTTACTCTAATGGGTGCAAGGTATGTCCTCAAAGTTATTTTAATTTATATTTCCCTAATTACTAATGATTGGTAATATTTTTATATGACTCGATTACTTGTTTTTCTTCTTTTGATAACTGCCTATTCATATCCTTTGACACTTTCTCTATTGGGGAATGACATTATACACACACACACACATGTATATACAAACACAGATATATATAAACTTATATCTATTCCCTTTATATCTTGGATGACTATACTTTTCCCTTCCAATTTTAACTCCATTGATTTTGTTTGGGGAAGACATTTTTCATTTTATACAATCAAAATTATCTATCATTCTTTCTATTTATTTTTTAGCCAAATAAAGAATACTTACCAAAAAACTATAAAATATAAAACTCTTCCCCTATTGATAGTTGTGAAAGGTATCTCCTTTTCTGATCCTCTAATTTGTTTATGATGCAACTATTTATATGTAGATCATACATCTAATTGGAATTACTATACCAGAATCAGAGAAAGGTGTTTGTGTGTATGTATTTGTGTGTCCAATTTCTGTTTGTGTAGTTCAGAAAAGAGTGGGTTTCTTATGATATTTCCTCCCCCTCCCATTCCTACATGTTAACAAACAACCAAATTATGCAAGTTATACCAACTTATGTTCATTTCTTCCCCAAATTCTCTACCAACAGACACTTTTTTATTCCTCCATTAAAGATACCAAAACAGAACAAAACTACCTCAGGCCTTCTATTATATTTAGTTTCCTCTGTGATCTTTGAAGATATTCTATTTTTGAATGAATACTTATCTTTTCTCCCCCATTATTATTTAAATACTTAATTTCTGACCCTCTTCCAATTGCTCAAATGTATTTACCTTTCTAATTTTCTTTTGACTCCTGTATTTACAATTCAAATTCCTACTCAGGTCTGTTTTTTTTTCTTCAAGAATGTTTGAAAGTCTTCTATTAAAGTTTCATTCCACATTGACACCCTTATAGAGTGTACAGGATAAATTAATTTTGATTACAAGCTTTTGTCTTTTCTGCTTTTATATATTATATTCCAAGGATTTTTATTCTTTATTATAACTGCTGCTGGGTCTTGTGTGATCTTGTGGTTTCTTGGTATGTGAACTCTTGGCTTTTGGCTGCTTATATTTTTCTTTGACCTAGAGGCTTTGGCTGTCACATTCCTGAGAGCTTTTGCTTTTGTTCTTTTTTTCTCCTTGTCTCATGGGGTTCTGGAGTTCTATTTTGTCTGTTCTAATTCTCAGAGGTTTTGTTACTTGTGTAAGACTTTTGAACTTCATTTCTAAGCTATTTTCTCCCATCCAAATTCTTTACTACAGAATTTTTATTTCATGCATTGCTTCCATTAAAAAAAATGTTTTTGGGCAGTTAGGTGTCTCAGTGGAGTCAGGAGGACCGGAGTTCAAATCCAGCCTCAGACACTTAACACTTACTAGGTCACTAGTGTGACCTTGGGCAAGTCATTAACCCAATAGCCCTGCCTTCCCCCCTCCAAAAAAGCAAAAAGAAAAAGTTTCGCTCCGTTTCTTCAAAGTGATCTCATAATCTTTGTGGCCACACCATCTTTCTCCTCCGAAATTCTTCTTGAAGTTGTTATGGAGTTGCCTGCTTCTAGTTTTCCCATAGTGAACATCTCTTGACCCACATTTTCTTCATTGTGTTTGTTGTCTTCTTTTATTAATTGATATTTCCCAACCCAGTTCCTGATTGGGGTTTTTGTGCCAGGATTATGCTCTTCCTCCCTCCACACTCTAGGATGAGGTCCTGTTTGGTCCCAGATTTGATTTTCTGCATTCATGGCATTGACTTCTATTTCCCTTGATACATCTGACCTCCAAGAGCTAGTTTAGCAGCCCCATTTAGAACTTTGTACTTAGTTGTCATCAGTCAGAGCACTGAGATGGGCCACAATTCCCACTGGAGTCCACCCCCTGGGTGGTGCTGCAGGCTTACCTCTTCCCCAGGGCTCCCCTGTCCTGGGAGCTGCTGAAAGCATCTGTCTTTTCACCTGAGTCTGTGCTCAGCTGGGGTGGGATGTATCTTCCAGTACTTGTAGGATCTGACTATCATTTTGAGGAGTCCTGAGATAGATGAAAGGCTTACTGATATTTCCTTTTGAATTTTTTTTATTATTATTTTATACAATACCATTTAAAAATTACTGCTAGGTGGGCAGCTAGGTGGCACAGTGAATAGAGCACTGGCCCTGGAGTCAGGAGGACCTGAGTTCAAATCTGACCTCAGACACTTAATACTTATTAGCTGTGTGACCTTGGGCAAGTCACTTAACCCCAATTGTCCTACCTTCCCTCTTCCAAAAAGCAAAAAAAAAAAGACCAAAAAAAATCACTGCTAGGGAATATATAGGAGAACTGGGCTCCTCTAAAATACAGTCTTAAGAAGTCCTCTCTTTCTTTCTCTGTCTCTCCTCTCCCCTTCCATCTCTCTCCCTTTCCCTCTCCTTTCCTCTCCCCTCCCTTTCCCTTCCTCCTTCCCCACTCCCCCAAGTGAGTTTGCCGACATCAGTGGAGTGTTAGATCTACAGAATCTGGGTTCAAATCCTAGTTCTATCACTGTGTGACTTTGTCAAAGTCATATAACTTCCTTGGGTCTCTGTTTTCTCAAAATGAAAATGAGGGATTTGGATTAAATAATCTCTAGGGTGCTTTCCAGATCTAAATCTATGATCCATGATCTTTATCAACTATAATATTTCTATCACCTGGGTAAAATCAGCTATGTAGAAGACTTCAGCGTTTACAAAAGTGTTTTCCTAATAACAATTGGACAGGTAGTACAAGTGTCATTGTACCTGTTTTACAGAGGAAAAAAACGGAGGCACAGGGAGATGAAAGTACTTCATGACCTGGCCCCAAGCCTGCATTTCCAGCCTCAATATTTACAACCCTCCCTTCCTGCATTCTATGATACAGCCAAACTGGCCTTATTTCTGTGCCTCCAGCCCAACCTCCCAGCTCCTGCCTCAGTACCTTTGTACCAGATTTCTTCCATACCTAGAATTCACTTCCCCATTGCTTCTACTGTAGAGTGTCACTCTCCTCTATCAAGATTCATCTCAAGTACCCCCTTCGGCATGAAATCTTTCCTGATTCCTGCTCTCATGGCTAAGGCCTTCCCTTCTCAATCACCTCATTCCTTTAGCTCTTTTGTGTTTATCTTGTATTTGTCATGTAGGTATTTACAGTTGGGCATGTTGGACACCCACGTAAGATATGTGTTTGAGACTAGAAATGATTCAGTTTTTTGTCTTTGTATCACCAGCACCTGGCACAGTGTCTGGTATAGCGGGCACTTACTACATACTTGCCACTTTTTGATTGATGTGTTTGTTGATTGATGGGACTGTTTCTTCCAAACACACCTTTTATGTGTCAGAGCTGGGATTTGGACAAGAATGATGATGGCTATCCAGCATTCAGACAGCAATAGGCATTGCCTTGGTTAAACTAAGACCTATTCAAGACCTCAGCTTGAAAAGACCAACATCCCCCACTGCATCCTGAGCCATCTCCAGTCATCCTCATTTATACCTGGCCACGTGTAGCTCTGGAGGTGAAAGTGAGACTGGTGAGTTTTCACAGCCCTTCCTCACTTAAATCCTATTCACTTACATGTCATGGCATCACCTCCCTGATGTCATGGTCCTTTTTGAGAACAAAGGACAAATAGCAGCAGCAGCAATTGGCCTGTTATTTCACTTGACCCTCACAAAACCTCTGAAAGGTCCATGTTCTTATTTATCCCCTTTGTAAAGATGAGGAAACTGGAAAAGGGTCAATGGCTCACCTATAGCACAAAGCTAGTAAGTATATGAAGTAGGATTTGAACTCAGGTCTTCTTGACTCCAAGTCAACACTGTCCATTGAGCTGCCTATGGAGTCCTAGATTTTTTGTGCTATAGTACAGATGTAGATCTAGTTCCAACTGTAGTATCTAAGTTGACCATGTGGAGAAGGAACCCTATCAAATCGATGGTTCTCACTCTCTTTTGTATTAGGGACTCCTGATGAAGTCAGTGGTCCCCACTTCTCATAATAATCTTTTTAAGTGCATAAAATGAGATACATATGATTGCAAAGGAAACCAAACACTCTGAAATCCAGTTATCAAAATAAATTTTTTAAAAAGTTCATGGCTTCCAGATTAATTTCTCCTGTCCTAGATCATTTGGTCCAGCTCCCTCATTCTGTTTCTTTCTCCCTTCAGTAATAACATTCACATACTCACCCCAAATTAGATTTCAATATCTTAACAAATGATGCATTGGGGAAAATACCATATAACCAGACCTTTCCCTATGCAGACATCTGGGGGTGTGATAGGAAAGTGCTACAAAAATAATAGAAAAGCAGGGAATGAGATAAACCGATTATTGAGAATGTTGCTCAGCATGCTGGAACAATAAAATGTTCTGCAAGCACTGTGTAAAGTGGTCATTATGAACATTTCTCATCCCAGGCAACCGGCGAAGCCTTTCTGAGGGACTGATAGTTAGAGCTCCCTTCTCACTGTGTACTTGGGCACTAGCCCAGGAAGTAGCTTGTGAAGGGTCTCATTCTCTGGGCACACTGCAGAGGCACCATGAGGAAAAAGAACCTGTGTTTAGAAGTGCTTTAAGATATATAAAAGTGTTCTCACTTTTACAAGTAAGGTAGGTAGCTCATTACACAGATGGGCAGACTGAGGCTCAGAACTGTAGTGACTTGCCTAGGATTACACAGTCAGCAAGTATCAGAGCTGGTACTCAAAGGCAGGTCCTTCCTGACTTCAAGGTCAGACCAAGGTGCTTGCTATTAAGTAGTCTGTACTGGAACTTAGGTCTGCCCCTAAAAGCAAATTTGACAGAAAATAATGAAGACATGTACTAACTGTTTCCAAGAAATTTCAGAGATTACAGTGCAAATTGTCAGGACTATCTAGAATGCATCTGGGACAAAAGGTGTGTCAATTTCAGGGAAATGCTCATTTAAAAATGTAAATAAGATATTTTAGTTCCTATGTAGACATTTGCTCAGAATATGTGAGGGTTGTCAAAATTGCTCAGTGTGTAACTGTATGTAAATAGGGAGATTATAATGGATGGTCAGAGATTTTGATCTAAAATCAAGAAATAACATGAATTGGGTTATGTTTGTCTTAAAAAAAAATTCCAGTCAGAAGAGACTGACTCTACAGATATTCTGTGAGAACCCGATACATGAAAAGGAGAATTCGTATAAAAATGTGTGTAGAGTTCATCATAACAAAAAAAGGATTTTTCTTGTTTTCACAAATAGCTCAATTAGGAGGCTATTATAATAGTCAGAATGATGAGAGCTTGACCTAGTACAGCCCAAAGGGGAGTAGAAAGGAAGGACTAAATGTGAGAGATGTAGAACAGAATTTCAGAGATGGAAGAGACCTAAAGATACATTTAGTTTGACCTGTAAACAAATGGAATCCCCTCTTCAACATATCCCACAAAAAGGTCCTCCAGCATTTGGCTGAGGTTCTGAAACATAATACTTCTACCAAATTAAACGCACATACATGTATGTATCTATACATACACATGTAAATATGTATGTACACACAACATGCATGTGCAGCTATATAAATCGCTGTAAATATTTGTACATATATGTTTGTGTATATGTGTACACACATACATACATACATACCTTTCTTTCACATAAAGTCAACTCTGCAGCTTCCTGAAGGAGCTCATTTTGCTTCTGCCTGCTGGGGCCAACCGGAACAAATCTAATCCCACTTGCCATTGACAATCCTTCAAGTATTGAAAGACATTGGCTAAATGACTCAGGGAGGTTTGG
This sequence comes from Petaurus breviceps papuanus, assembly GCF_028583685.1. NCBI lineage: Eukaryota > Metazoa > Chordata > Mammalia > Diprotodontia > Petauridae > Petaurus > Petaurus breviceps. The sequence goes on along the minus strand of NW_027185698.1, from coordinate 26,304,709 downwards.
GGAATGGCAGGATTGGAACTGGGACAGAAGGGAGGGGAAGCAAAGAGGAGCTAGATCTGAGACTGAGGGACAGAGAATGGGGTGCCATTGATACAATGAGGGAAATCATTTGAGAGTGAGGACTGAGTGTTATTCATTTTTGTATCTCCCTTAGGAGGACTTTGTACAAAGAGTGCATTTAACAAATGTTTGCCGAGTGAATACTGAAGGAAGGCCAAAGAGAGAAAAAATGATGAGTTTGTGCAGGACTATAGAGAGTTGGTACAGCAGAATTTAAAGGATCTATGACAGACCAAAAAGAAGTTTGAAAGCTAGGGTGGTGCAGGGGAAAGATTGCCAAATTTGTACTCGATTGACCTTGGCTATAATCTTGGCTCTACCTTCTTTACCTGTGTGACCTTGAGAAAATCACTAAACTTTTATGTGCTCCAGAGCTAGGATTTGAATGATGGTCTTGTGACTTTAAATACAGTGCTCTTTCCACTAAATTAGTCATTTAAAGCATTTAAGTGTCTACTGTGGGTCAGGTACCGTGTTAAGCATTAGATATACCCCTGCCCTCAAGGGACTCACAATCTAATGGGAGGCAACAAGCAAACTAATATGTGCAACCAAGTTATGAACAGGACAAACAGAAAATTAAGCTGATTCTTCTTCTTTTTTTTTTTTTTGCCTTTTTGGAAGGTAATTGGGGTTAAGTAACCTGCCCAAGGTTACACAGCTAGCTTGTGTGTGTGTGTGTGTGTGTGTGTGTGTGTGTGTGTGTGTGTGTGTGT
>NW_027185698.1:26283123-26303923 GCF_028583685.1 Petaurus breviceps papuanus | reverse complement strand
TGTGTGTGTGTGTGTGTGTGTGTGTGTGTGTGTGTGTGTGTGTGTGTTAAGTGTCTGAGATCAGAACCAAACTCAGGTCCTCCTGGCTCTGGGGCCGGTGCTTTACTCACTGCACCACCTAGCTGCCCCTAAGATGATTCTTCTTGAGAATGTATGAAATCACTGAAAGAGAGTGTAAAGAGAAAGGGAACTGAAGGACAGAGTAGAAAGAGGAAATAGAGCCTGAGTTTGGGTAAGAGACAGAGAAGGGGTGGTCAGGGCAGTGGCAGGACAGGTAGGATGAAGTAGTGACATACAAGCCAAAGGAGGAGAGTGTTAAGAATAAGGAGGTGATAACATTAGGAGATGCTACAGAAACATCACAGAGGGTCCTTGAGGAGGGGGAAAATGCTCAATTTGTTGATCAGAAGGATAGAATGTTAGAGAAGATGCAATCTTAGATATCACCTAATCTTCCTCCTTCATTTTATCATGAAGAAAATGGAGTCTAGAAAAATGGAATGGCTTGTGCACAGTCATACAGTCAGTAGATGAATGAGCTGAAACTAAAATCCAGGCCCCGGCGTCATATTGGGATCTTATTCATGACCTTGAGCAGGATGGTTTCAATAGAGCAGTAACGGTGGAAGCCAGATTGCAGGTTCATTAAGACTGAACCATAATAAATTGAAGAAATGAGTAGGAGAGGAAATTGCTTTGATGTGGGTAATTCATTAAAAATTAAAATCCTTGCATTTGCACAGTGCTATTTTTCAAAGTGTGTTCACAATCATTGGCTTCTCCCCACCACAGTTGGAGATGCAGCAGTATATCCTTGTATTGTAGATGACAAAACTGAGACGGGAAGTAGCTGGTAATAATGACAACAATAATCATCTTCATCAACATTTATATAATGCCTACTATGTACCCAGCATTGTGCTAAGTGCTTTATAATTATATATCCTCACAACAGCTCTGGGAGATAGGTGCCTTTATTTTCCCCATTTTATAGATGAGGAAACAACTCTGGGCATTTTCTCTGGCTGTCCCTAATGCCTGAAACGTTCTCTCTCCTCTACTCCAACTACTGATCTCCCTTACTTCTTTTAAGTACCAACTAAAATCCTACCTTCTGCAGGAAGCATTCTCCATCCTCTCCTAATTCTAGATCTTTCTCTCTTTTAACTATTTCCTATCTATTGTGTATGTAGCTTGCTTTATATATATTTGTTTTCATCTTGTCTTTCCCATTAGATTATAAACTCCCTGAGAACAAGGACTGTCTTTTGCCTCTTATTTCCAGTGCTGAGGACATGGTAGCTGCTTCATGAATGTTTATTGAATTGAAAACAGAGATTAAATTACTTGCCCAAGGTCACACAACTAAGTAAGTATCTGAGGTTACATTTTAATTCAATGCTTCTTGACTCCAGGCCTGATCCTGTCTCTACCCATTGTGTTACCTAGCTGGAACTAGAACCCTGGCCTCCAGTCTTCTGGTTTAGTGCCTTTTCTACTATACACCTAATTGTCTGTAAGTAGACCCATGATGAGCAAGCAGGCAGATAAATAGGAAAAGTTAACTATACTCACTGGGGTCAGAAGACTGTTGAATTTAATTGAACTGTGGCTCAAATATTTGGAGATCTTATAGTTATTTATTTTTAAATGCACAAGCCTGCAAAATCTGGACTGTCTAAAAGCATTATCAAGAGATTACAAAGGCAGATGTTGTCAATGAAATAAAATGAACAGGGGCCTCTGTATACCTTTAAAACTTTCCAAAAATAACCTCTCTGACACAGGGAACCTAGCTATAGCTCCTAGGAGACAGGTCAGTGCTAGGGGCTGCTTCTCATATATTCTACAATAAAAGCTGCAGCTCCTGTCAATCCCTCAACAACTTGGCCACCTTTTCAGAGTTGTAGACCAAAGCGACTTGTAATTCTTAATTCTCTCCCCACCCTGGAGACCCTTGGAATCCTAGTTGAGGGACTGTTAGCCCCAAGGCTCCCAATGATCCTAGCTGTCTGTCACCCGGGAGTCCAAGGGGGAGGTGATCTCTAAGGTAACCAGGCCACAGAGGAATGGGCAGATTAATATCAACACCTCAAGTTAGCAACTGGAGAAAATAAATAGAAACTGTGAACTGCTGAGTGCAAAAAATTCTGTTTCCTTAGACAGAACGAATGCCTGGCTATTTGAGACTTCCAAAGGAGACTCCTTCCAAGGCAAATATCTTGAATAAAACCTAAGGCAAGGGGCAGCTAGGTGGCACAGTGAATAGAGCACTGATCCTGGAGTCAGGAGGACCTGAGTTCAAATCTTGTCTCAGATACTTGATACATTTACTAGCTGTGTGATCTTGGGCAAGTCACTTAACCCCAATTGCCTTGCCTTCCCCCTCCAAAAGGAAAAAAAAAACACAAACAAAAACCTAAGGCAAGCACAGAACAATGTATTCACTGGGTCATTCAGATAGAACATTTTTAGGCACTTACCATGAGACATGAACTGGGTTAAGGAGAGAATACAAACATAAACAAGCAAGATAGTCCTTATTTTCATGGAATTTACAGTCTAACAGGAGAAGGTAATATGTAAAAGGGACTAGAAAGAGGGTGGGTGGAGGGGAGCTTAGTACATGAGGTTGCACAGTATGGAAGTGGTAGCTGGGAAGTCTCTTGGAAACCTGGTTCTGGCTCTAATAGAGTCTTGTCCAAGGTCCTGATGGGGTGAAGGAGCAGATGAGGATGAGCTGGAGTGTAACAGTGTTTTCTACAAATGCAAAGTCTCTTTAAAATACACAAATAGTTAACTTTTAATTTATCTCTTTCATAGAGAAGATTAAAAGAGCCTTAAAATCATGTTAATCAACACACACTTGTTGAATAGAATGAGTTGGTAGCCAAGAGCAATGCTAGTTTAGAATATAAATTTGTTTCTAAAATTTTATGGAAAAAAATATCATAGGATTTTGAATAGTATCACAGAATTGGAAGTGGTGTGGAATAGTGAATAGAGATCTGGCCTTGAAGCCAAGAAGACCTGGGTTCAAGTCTTGCTTCTGACACATACTGGCTGTGTGATCCTGGGCAAGTCATTTAATATCTCTGTGTTCTGGTCAACTCTATAAGAGTACGAATTTCATAGAATATATCAATATGAATTGGCAGAGGGGGTTTCCTCACTTAGAAGCCTACCTATACCAATAAAATCACAGATATAGGCTGTACCCCTATTTCTATCACCTTGTGTGGTGTGTTTTGTCTTTTGTTCTCTAAGAGCACTGTGACATCAGGGAGGTGATGACATGACTTGCAATAGACTTTGATTTGAGTGACAGAGGGCTGTGTAAGGTCACCAGCCTCACTTTCTCCTCCAGAGCCATCTGGGTCCAATGGCCAGATATAGATCAGGATAACTGGAGATGGCCCCATTTGTATCACCACATAAGACAGAAAAACAGTAAAACCAGTTTAAAGACAGCTTAGCAAGAGACCAGGTAAGCAAAGATATTTCAAGTATATTTAAGGATTAAAAAAAAAACAGAAGAAAAATAGGCAGAAAAAATGGAGAAGACCTACAAAGACTTTTATAACAAAATTTTCTCATTATTAAGGACAGAGGAGCCACCATATTTGTGCTGTAACATCACAGTTCCAGATGTGCTTATAGAGGAAGTAGAAATGTCACCAAAGAGAACAACTAGATTAGATTAAGTGTACATAAAGATTTGTACCAGGGGCAAGGGTATTGAAGGCAAGGTATCTGAGGGAAAGGAAGATACCAAAGGCATAGAAAAAAACTTGGAGGGGCGACTAGGTGGTGCAATGAGTAAGAGCGCCGCCCAGAGTTGGGAGGACCTGGGATGGGTTTCGGCCTCAGATACTTAACACCCACACACACAAAAAAAATTGGCCGTGTAACCTCGGGCAAGTTACTTAACCCCAAATGCTTTAAAAAAAAAACTTGGACACTATTTACACTGAAAAAAAGACAAGTGAGAAAATATCAATAACTACCAACCTATGTGCCTACTTTCTTATCTATGTGAAATTTTATTAGAATCATCTCCATAGACATTAAGGGCATTTCCCTTCATTCATAAAGGTATTGGCAAGCCATCAAGCAGGATTTTACAATTCTACATCTTTACCTAACAATGTGGTGGAAAGAGGCAGAGAATATAAGATTTTACTGTCCTTATTGTTTGCTGATTCTAAATAAAGTAATTGTTTGAGTACAGACAAGCTTTAAATGTTCTCTTCCAACAAACTGTCTACCATATATAAAATTTTTTTTAAAGATTTGAGATTGTTTGAAAGTTATAACCACAGAGACAACTTTGTTTGACAACTGTGATCACAAATACCAGATAAGGAATAAAACAGGGAGACAAAAATTTGCCAGTCAGGTCCTCCATATGCTCTTATTTGTTCTATTTTCATCAAGCTCTAGAACACTGCAGAGCCTCCTGAAAAAGATCTATAATCACTCAAAGGGGTTTGACCTGATCATCAATACAGAAAAAACTAAATGGATGAAGGGTGTCTATTGTTCCTAGATTATGATAGGCAGTCAGGTAGACTATATGTGCAACAAACACACACACACACACACACACAGAATTGTTGTTCTGGCATTTTCAGTTGTGTCTAACTCTTCATGACCATGTTTAGGGTTTTCTTGGTAAAGATAATGGAGTGGTTTGCCATTTCCTTCTTCACTTCATGTTATAGGAGACAAACAGAGTTAAGTGAACTACCCAGAGTCATACAGTATATGTCTGAAGACAGATTTAAATGCAGGAAGATGAGTCTTTTTTACTCCAGGCCTGTTACTCTATCCACTGTACCAACTAGCTGCCCCTCATATATGTATACACATACAAATATATATACATCAATATAAATGTATAGATGTATATATGTGTATATCCATAATTACTAGCAAATCTTTAAGTTTACAAAGTGTTTTGTAAATACTATCTCATTTGATCCTCACAAAAATCCTGGGAGGTAATCCCTATTTTACAGATGAGGAAACTGAGGCAGACAGGCTAAGTGAGGCCAGTTTTGAAATCCAGGTCTTCCTGACTCCAGGACCAGAGCAACCCAGTTGCTTCTATACATGTGTACACACAGCCACCCACATCTTTATATGTGTGTGTACATATAGAGCATCTCAAAAGGCCTTATCTTAGGGCAACTTTTAGTTTTAAAAGCTTTTGAGATCCTCTCCCTCTCTCTGTTTCTCTCTATATATACATGAATGTGTGTATATATACACACATACATTTATGTGCATGGACATGTATTATACATGTACACACATAGAAACACAAACATTTATGCATACGTGCACACACGTACATACAAGTGAACAACAAATTGGGTCCAGAATTAAATGGTAGAAGGACAGTGAGCTGAATTACCTTCAGGAAGTTGCATAACTCCTTTAATGACCCAAGTTTCTCCCCCAAAGTCCTATCCTTTAAAAAAAAATATATCAGTATTCCACTGTGTTTCATAGAACACTACAATCTCCAAGAAATTAAAAATAACTATCACACAAAAAAGTAATGGAGAACCACATAATGTGCATGAACTAGTTGTCATATGTAACAAGTAAGAAATCTTGACAAAGAACTAGTGAAAATATATTGGACTTGTGGCAAAACTGAGGGATAATGGTTGGTCAGTCTAAGTGCTTGAGGTGTCTGGAAAGGGAGGAGGACTCTTGACATGTTGAGAGGATCTCTCTGTGACAAACTTAGAGAAAAACATGGACAAGAATTGGTGGTATTGTATGACTCAAATAAGATAATAGAAGAAAAGCACTTTGCAAACCTTAAAGCATCATGGAAATGCCAGTTGTTTTTAATCATCATCATCATCATCTAATTCTTCTTCTTCTTCTTTTCTTCTTTTACTTTTTTTTCTTCTTCTTCTTCTTCCTCTTCTTCTTCTTCTTCTCCTCCTCCTCCTCCTCCTCCTCCTCCTCTTCCTTCTTCTTCTTCTTCTTCTTCATTTTAAGTCACCAGACCTTCAGTCTGGTGATGGCTTCATTCGCTAAGTCACTTCATTCCTGCTGGACTCAAGCAATGTGTATAGAGCAAAACTTAGTACTGCTAAGTGTTCTCCAGGAAAAAAAAGAGTGTGTGTGTGTGTGTGTGTGTGTGTGTGTGTGTGACCCTTGGCAAGTCACTTAACCTCTATTGGCCCTCAATTTCTTTTTTTTTTTTTATTTTTAAAATTTATTTATTTAGGGGCAACTAGGTGGTGCAGTGAATAGAGCACTGGCCCTGGAGTCAGGAGGACCTGAGTTCAAATCCAGCCTCAGACACTTAACACTTACTAGCTGTCTCACATTGGGCAAGTCACTTAACCCCAGTTGCCCTCCAAAAAAAAAAAAGCAAAAAAATATTAATTTATTTATTTACGTTTAGTTTACAACTTTCAATTCCACAAGCCCTTGAGTTTCAAATTTTCTCCCTCTCCCTCTCTTCCCCCCTCTCCCTCACAATGTCATGAAATCAAATATAGGTTGTACAAATACCTTCACATTAAACAGTAGTCAATTTGTAAAGAAGGATTATAACCAATAGAGTGAACAATGATAAAGAAGTAATAAAAAAAAACAAAACACAAAAGAGAGAGAGCAAGTAGTTTGTTTCACTCTGCATTCAGACTCTGCAGCTCTTTCTCTGGAGGTGGACATCCCTTTCCATCATGAGTCTTTTGGAGTTGTCTTCTAACCTTGCATTGCTGAGAGGAGCCCAGTCTATCAAAGTTAGTCTTCACAGATACGATGTGTCTATAATTGTGTACGATGTTATCCTGGTTCTGCTCTCCTCACTCAGTATCAGTTTATATAAGTCTCTCCAGGTTATTATGAAGTCCATCTGCTCATTATTACTTATAGCACAATAGTATTCCATTACATTCATATACCACAACTTGCTCAGCCATTCCCCAATTGATGGGCATCCCCCTGATTTCCAATTCTTTGTCACCACAAAAAGAGCTGCTATAAATATTTTTGTACATATGGGTCCTTTTCCCACTTCTATGATGGCCTCAATTTCTTTAACTGAAAAAGTAGGGATAGAGGTGGCTAGTGGTGCAGTGAATAGGGTAAGGGCCCTGGAATCAGGAGGACCTGAGTTCAAATGTGACATCAGACACTTAACAGTTACTAGCTGTGTGACTTTGGGCAAGTCACTTAACCCCAAATGCCCTGCCTTCTCCCCTCCAGAAAAAAAAAAAGCAAAAAAAAAAAAATGGGGATAATAATAGTACCTACCTCACAGGGTTTTAAGGAGAATCAAATGAGATAATATTTGTAAAAGCACTTAGCATAGTACCTGGCACATAGTAGGCATTCTATAAATGTTTATTCCCTTCCTCCTTTTGAATTATGAGCAAATAAGTACTCTTTCTGAGATAGATGTTTCTAGGGTTAGTGACAACCTCATGAGCTTGAGAAGTCAGGAGTAATTGAGTCAGATGCTGGTTACCCAGAAGAAGTTGCTCTCTGCAGCTATACCCTGCCCAGAGGAGAAAATAAGCATGGACAGGAGGATGGACTGTACATGCTTGGCTGGCCAGAAAATATGGATGTTTTGTTTGGACAGTATAGATTGAGATGACAGTGAAATGAATCCAACAGTCCCACTGGTATCCTGGGAGTCTTTGCCTTCTAGGAGCGTAGAATAAGAATGATAGGTCATCGTTTCACAGTTTTAGGATTTGTCAGTGTGTGCTTAAAATTCTTTTGTGGTAGAGTAAGTAAATAAATAAATGTCCTCTACCTGATACTACTTTGTACTTTGAGTAACTTTTCTATTAGGGATCTTGCTAATGGGGGAACCCTAGACAGCAGCCAGATTTAAACTTTGTTTAAGGAGGTTTTTCTGGCATAATTCCAGGTGAGAGCATAATGAGTCAGAGAAGATGAGAAAAAAATCTGATCTCCTTTATTTGGAGTCAGGTTTCCTCCCCTAGGACTGAAACCAGTTTGCATGAGTCTAGAGCCAGAACCCCTGGGTTGATTTTATATTTTATATGTGATATTTCAGAGCTGGGTTCAATAACCTTTCCCAATCAGCATGCAAAGTTTTTATTCATTCTTTCTGATTAAAGGATCCACTGAGCAGTAAGTAATCCTTTAGACATCTAGACAATAACTCTGGGTACTCTTCAAGAAGGAGGGAGTGCTGGGGGTTGCAGGCAAGGAAGTACCTGATTATTACTTTGGGATCTGTAGGTCTATACACTGAAATGGATGGTGTATAACAGTATCCTAAGTTCGCTGTATAACCCACCCACCCAAGTCTTGGATTCCCACAATTGGATCCAGCCAAATTAAGGCTCAAGAGGACACAAAATTGGAAAAGGATGACTAGAAAGAGGAGAGTTATCAAAAAAGTTATATCCCATTCAACAAACACTTATTAGGTGTTTCCTATCATCAAGACACTATTCCATGCCCTCAGGATATGGAATCAACCCTATCCTCTCCCTCAAAGAGATCATGTTCTACGGGTGGTAATGTATCTACACAGCAAAGCATATACAGAGAATACACAAAGAGTATAGGCAGTCAGTCCCAACAACAGAAGGGATCATAAAAGGCCTCTTGTTGGAGATAGTGCCTTAGTTGTACCATGAGGGAAGCTAGAGATTTTAGAAGTTGAAGGTAAGGAAGAAATGCCTTCCAGGTCTGGGGGACAGTCTGTGTAAAGACACCAAGACCAGGGGTGGGACATCACAGGCAATGGTTGGGAAGTCCATTTGGATGCTAAGGAATTCAGAAGAGCAGGTTAGGACCAAGCCCAGAATGAGATTGAGTGAAAGTGAGAAGATAGTTGAGCTTGGTCTATGAAACCTATCTCCTAGCTGACTTTAGCTTTGTGGGTTTTAGATCTGTGTGATAGTAATGGCAATTAAAGATTCCCCTGTATTGGCTTGGTTTTCAAATTGATTGTGTTAAAAACCCAGAGCTTGTTAATCCCACCTGTGGGATGGACTTTTTGATGTGAAAAGAAAGTCCTGAACTGGGAGGAGCTGGTGACATAGATTTGGAGAGACAAGAGAGAGGCGGAAGATTTTTTTGGAAGCAGCACCTCGTGGAGAGAGAGAGACTAAGAGAATTGCTGGTGGCTGCTTTGAATTGCCCTGGACTTTTGAGACCTGCCCCCTGAGCTGCCAAGGACTGAGGAGACATGGCTGTTTTGCTGGTACTTTGTCTGTCTGTTTTGATGTTGTTTTGCCAGATTTGTCCACTGGTGAAAGACAGTCCTTTTGTTGAAGAAGTCCTGGAACCTGGCTGTTCGCTAAGAAGCCCTGAGACTGTCCTGCAGACAGAGAGTGAATACTCTGGTATATATGTCCACTGGTGAGGGACAGTGCTGTTGTTGCAGGGGTCTGGAGACTGTCCTGCAGACAGAATGAATACTGTCCACTGGTGAAGGACAGTGCTGTTGTTGCAGGGGTCTGGGAGCCTTTCTGTTGGTTCAGAAGCCCTGAAGAAGGATTTTCTTGTTGTATGTTTACAGAAATCCTGGGAGAGGGCTTTGCTAATGTGTTCAGGGGTTCTAGGACTGTTCTACAGACAGAGGATAAATTCATGAAGGGACTGGCAATGTATCTTGTGGCTTTGCTAAGCCTTGTCTCCCCAGGAACTAAGATTGCTGAGAACTTGCCTCGTGTCAAGATGAAGAAAAGAGCTCCATTTGGGTATTAAGTGCTGTGTTTAAACTTGATGTAACTCTGGGGTAGATTCAATTGTGATCCAGGGGTGGGGAACTTTTGACCTTATGTTTGGAAACTAATCTCCATTTGAGAAGAGGGGCTTTGTGGTGGACTTAATTAAGGTATAGCCTAGGGGTGGAGAAGTATTTAGAACAGAGACTTTGTAATTGATTGAATGATTGGAAGGTCCTGGGGTGGGGTTGTACTTGGAGATTATTTAATCACACTTAGTAAATGCTGTATTTTGAATGATGTCATGTTTTAATCTTCTCTGTTCTTGGTTGGTCACTGAATAAAATAGAGAGCACCTATGCTGGTATTTTGAACCTTGGGAAGTTGCCTTTCTTTTGGCATTATATTACAATCTGTACTTCCTTCCTCACAGTTGGATCTTCCCCAAGAACAGTTTGACTCCCTGGTTCTGCTTATTGCCTTCCTGGTATCTGTGTCTTGTAAACAATCAGCTGCCTCTTCAGGACCACACAGGCAGAAGGACTCAGTCACTGCAGGGTCCTGCACACAGCTGCTACAACCTCCCAAGGTGGAATCCTGTTACACCTGTTAATCTCCTAAATACTGGAGCTCCCTGTGGAGATGATTCCTGAAACTGATTGCTCCTTTCCACTCAGAGCTGTTTCCTGAAGATCCAGGATGCCTTTGCCACCCTGCTGGTACCGAGAATGGTTTGATATGGCTGGTCTCTGATATCTGGCCAAGGATCACCCTCATCTAGGTGACAGTTAATGCTAATACTCAAGACTCAAACAGCTTTGTGAGTTAGCTCATCTACTTGGATGCTGTCTCCATTAATACAGATCCAAACTCATCTGTGCCTGCCCTGTTCCGTTCTTATTCCTGTCTTCCTATGAGTTCTTCACCAATGTGCCAGGGACCTTTCTTGCTTTCTCCTGAATGTCAGAGGGTACTAGTAGCACACTCAGGCTGTCAGTCTTGACAAGTGACCAGAGCGTCTTTCCTTATCATATATTTCCATAAATAGCATTTTAAATGACTGCTCTCCTTGGAAGTTCCTCAATGCAGTCTGTTAACACCCAGTGGGTGTGTCCTTTGAAGGCTAACTTTAAATCAAATGAACTAATTAATGATGATGAGTCACCTCTTAGGTAATAATGCCTGAGAAACACTTTTTCCTCGAGTTCTTAAGACACTCTTCCTTCAATACTTCAAGAATTAGTGATTTCAGTAGCATGAATACTCTCTTCACCAAACCAGATTGCAAACCCTCTGTAATTTAGTAGATGATATTTAAGAGTGGGTGTGTTAGATACTCATAGTGCATCAAGAGGCCAGTCCTCAAAGCTGTTCCAGTTACTTAGCTCCTGAGAGAGCTCACATTCTGTTGGCACAACCCTTGAGAGCCTGGGATCATTGCTTCATCATGCTTAAGACCTTAATGAATGATGATGAATGACAAAATATTTATTAAGTGATTATGATGTTCCAGTGGGCATTTTAGGAGCTGTGGTAGGCCTGGTGGTGAGAGGATATTTTGGTGCAGGAAACGTTTTGGTACTTTTATCACGTTGTTGATCTTTGGGCAACAAGACAAATAGGCCAATATAGTGTGATCCCTAAAGGTTACAAGTGTGGAGATCTGAGTCATGTTGGAGATGATTGAATTAACACAAGATGGCAGTCAGGATGGGCATTCCTCTTCCAGCACTACAAGGAGTATTGGGCAGGACACATGAGGGCAGAATATGTTAGCCTCCAGAATAAAAATACCCAACCCTCCCAGAAGAAAGTTGGCACAGTATAGTGGATAGAGGGCCAGCCTTGGAGTCAGAAAGGACTGGATTCAAATCCTGTCTGTGACATATACTTGCTATAAGACTGTATACAAGGGACAATCAGTGCCTCCAGGCAAGTCTCTGAGACTGAGTTACAGTAGAGTTGCTCATCTGCATTGGGAGGAAATTCCTACTGTGGGAGTTCCCCTCACCCCCCAACTTCAAAATCACAAGTTAAAAAACAAATACAAAATAATAGCCCCAAATTTCCAAGCAACAGTTTTAATTTGTAGTATCAACTCTTTAAATTTTGAATCCCTAAATTTAGCAGAATTCCTGAGCTTTGAAATTCATTGGGCAATTAGGTGGTACAATGGATAGAATCAGGAAGACCTGAGTTCAAATCCAGCCTCAGACACTTGTTAGCTGTGTGACCCTGGGCAAATCAGTCTAACTTTGTTTGCCTCAGTTTCCTGTATGTAAAATGAGATGGAGTGGAAAATGGCAAACCATTGTAGTATCTCTGCCAATAAACCTTGTATGGGGTCACAAAGAGTTGGATGGGACTGAAATGACTCAGCAGCATCAATTCACTAGTTTCTCTTGACCGTCGGATACTGGTGCTTAGCAATAGCCCAAGCTTGGTCTGTGTATGTCATCTGCTCTTCATAGGCTCACTTACTTTGACTCAGGAAAGGATTACTTTCTTCCTCCTTGCCCCTCACTCTCACCTTCAAGGAGTTCCCTAATTACTGAAAGGTGCAGGTTTTGTCTCTTGTAGAGCGCAATGTCCCATGCTTGAAGTCCAAGCTCTGTCACTTATTTGGTGTGTGATATTGGATAAGTCACTTCCTTTCTCTGTTTCTACTCCACTATCTTAGCTCCATCCCTGGATTTGTTCTCTCCTCTGTAAAATAAGGTGTTTAGACTCAATCATCTCAAAGGTTTTCTATAACCTTAATATTTTGTGACATGTGGAGATTACTATTGATCTGTAATAAAATTCTTATGTTTATACACTGTTTTATAGACTTCCATAACCTCAGTGATGTTTTCAATATCCCTATTTTACCCATAAGGAAATTAAGGCTCAGAGAGTTTAAAGTCTCTGTGTGACTTGCCCAATGTCACACAACCAAGTGGCAAAGAAAAGACTTAAATCTGTTTCCTACATTGGAAGAACCCTGAGGGAAGAGATTGTCTTTTGCCTCTTTTGTATCCCTAGTGATAAGCACAATGCCTGACATATGGTAGGTGTTTAATAAATATTGATTGATTGATTGACTTTAGATCCTGTGTTCTCTTCCATACTCCTCCCTCCCTATCACATAACCAAGCACTCTAGTAGTGGTGATAGGTTTGTACAGCTTGGGTGTCCATGATTCCTGGCACACTCCCCTTTGTGCCCAGGGGTTCACACTCATAGGACAGGTGGTCAAGGGAAGAGGTACAATCTGGGGTCCTGGAACGGAGCAAATCTAACTGGCCTCCTTCAGGATGGAATCCCTGAGCAGAAGTCTTGGAACTGCAGTGTCAAACTCAAATAGAAGGATCCTCGAAGACTGCATATTGACTTGGAAACCCACTAATTAATATTATCTATGTTGTATTATATTGGGTTTTTTGGTTAAATATTTCCCAATCACATATTAATCTGATTTGGGTCATATTCAATAGTTTGTTGTTGTTGGTTTTTTTTGGCAGTCAATTCAACGCCTCTGCTCTAGAACATGATTGAGTCATGGCTAGATGGGTAGAGGGGTTGACCTTTTAATTCTAAGTGGGGACAGAGCTTTTGAGGAAAATACAGGACTGACTTTTAAATTGGGGCCCGTTGTCTGTTAGTGGGGATTAGCTGTGGCCTAGTTAAAGAGTTTGAAATAAAAAAGGATGCTTCTCTGCTGAAGACATATTGGGGCCAGCAGTTTATAGTAGGACTACTGGACCTAATTAACATCATTCTAATGAGTATTTCTTGGATATAATTAGCTGGATTTAACTGATTAGAAGGGGGAAAAGGGTGTCATTTTGAGAAACGGTGCTCTGGCTGTTTCCATAGCTGCAGTCTGGGCAGGTCTGACACATAGGATCATAACATTCCAAGCTTCAGAGCACCTAGGAAGTTCTTTGCTTATTATTCACCCTGATAGCAAGTAGCAGGTATTCTAGTCACACTCACATCCTCTCATCCCACGTCCAATGTTCTTACCACTTTACTACACAGAATCAACAATTGCCTGCACCTTTGATCTTCTTCCTGGGATAGCACTCCAGGCAGTCTCCCTTACCTTCTCATTTCTATGACTACCACCATATTTCTGGATTACATTTCATTTAAGCTATTTCAATAGCTTTCTCTATGTTTTTTCCACTTCAGTTAAATTTGACAAACTTGTATTAAGGGTTTACAGGGCAGTATGGGGGGGAGGAGAAATTAGTGTAGTAGACACTGAGGATAAAGAAATAAAAAGCAATATAGCTCTTCTTCTAAAGGAGCTTACACAGTCTTATAGGAAGAGAAAACATGAATGAATGGAAGAAAGAAGGATGGAGTGAAGGAGGAAGAGGAAGAAAGGAGAGGAGGGAATAAGGGAATGAAGAAGGAAGGGAGGAGAGAGTGAGGAAGGAAGAAAAGAAGGAAGAATGGGTGGAAGGATGAATGAAGGAAGAAAGGGAGAGAGAGAGGGTGGAAAATAAGGATGGAAGAAGGAAGGGAGAGAGCTAAGGAAAAAGGAGGACATAAAGAAAAATAAAAAAGAAAGAACATTTATTAACTGTTTACTATGTGTCAAGCACTAAATCCTAGGGATAGAATACAAATACAAAAGTAACACAAAGGGAGAAATGTGTTGGTTTGGAAAGTTATTGGGATAGTGAGTGAAGCCATGATGGGGAGGGGGTAGATCAAACACCCTATTTACGAACAACAGACTTGATTTGAATACAGTTCATGGGGTGGGATGGGCATAGGGGAAGTGAAGAGTAAAGGATACAGTCTTGACATCGAGACAATGACGGAGATGATGGCTGAAGAGTAGAGGAGAAGCATGTGGTTGGGGGTGGGGGGAGCATTCTGAAAATAGGCTTGAGGAAAGACAGTCACCAATTAGGCAACCATTCCACAAACATTAAGTGCTAAGGGATAGAAATACAAAGAAAGGTAAAAGAAAGCCCCTCCTTTGACATGGGCAGGTTAATATTACCTTTAGGCTAAGTTTTTCTTAGTATTAGGCTAAGGTTTTCTAGGGAAATAAGATTATTATCTTGATCACTTTTAGAGTATTTCCAAATGATAGTGTAAATTTTTTAGTGCCAAAATTGTGCATGAATGCAACTTTAAAAGTTGAAGAGTAGAACAATGAAGATGATACTGATGGCTTTTTTTTTTTTTTTAAGCAATCGGGGTTAAGTAACTTGCTCAAGGTTACACGGCCAGTTATTTCTGGGTGTGGTGCTGAGTATCTGAGCCCGGATTTGATCCAGGTCATCCCCACACTGGAGCCAGTGCTCTTACTCGCTGTGCTACCTGGCCGCCCTGATACTGATGTCTTTAACATGCCACTTGAGTTTCTTTCAGATTTTATTTCTATCTTGGAAGGTTCTCTTATTAAAAATATACTAGGCTAGAGAATCTGATTCTTTCTTACTTTTAATTTATTTCTAATTAAAAAAAAAACTCTTAATGTGTTTTATATATTGAGGAAATAGTCTATATTTAGATACTGAACAGAAAGAAAGTTGACCTGACCTTTACTACAGTGGAAAGAACACTGGATTTGGAATCACAGAACAGGGTTTTGAATCCTACTGTTCCTCTGTGCCTTTGGGCAAGTAACCTAATTTCTCCAGACCTTATTTTCCTCATTGAAAAAAATGGAGAGGGTTGGACCAGATTACTTCTCAGGTGGCCTTCCAAATCTGTGAGCCTATGATCCGTCTGTCTCTTCTCCACAAAGTAATTCTAAGAGTCAGAAGAATGTAACAAAAGAGGCTTTGAAAAGCATATAGTGCTTCACAAATTCAAGGAGTATTGAGAGATTTTTAAATCAATATAAGAAATTACTTCCTAACAAGCAGAAGAGTTCAGAAATGGATGATGGGTCAGCTTTAGAAGGTAGTGAATTCCTAGCCACTTGGGGTTCTCCCAGGAGAAGTTGGATGACATTTGCTTAGACAGTTGAGAATTCTGTAGAGCAGATTCAGCCTCTGGGTAGCAGTTGGATGAGATGGCTTCTGGAAGTCCCTTCTAATGCTGACATTCTGTGATTCCTATTGGTTCACAATTCAGAGAGTATCTAGTTTCCCAACAATTAACATTTTTCTAAGTAATCTTTTTACTCATTTTTGTTGTTAGGGGTGGAAATGGTGTTTATGTGTGTTCGAATTTGATTTCAATTCAATTTTACTAAGTATATCATTTTTCCATGACTTCAAATCATTTTTTTTTTTGGCACATACCAAACACTTTATTATCCAACCCCCTTGCTTAGAAACATATCCGATTATGAAGAAATCACCAGAATAATTGAGGCAGGGCTTATTCTTTTTCTGTTCTTCATCAGTGATCATTACCATGACAGGCTGCTCCTGTCTAGCAGTAAGAAGGATCAAAACTTTTCTAAATTCAATATGGGAATGTAACTCTAGCATCGATGTATGACAGTACAGACCAAGGGAAAAGAAATAAGCTATGTACACGAAGATCCTTTCTCCCCTGACACAAGGAAGATTTTGAGTAATTCTCTTCTTTTCTGAAATATTGTCTTTGGCTCATCCCCAGCTAAGATAATTTCACCCCCGATTTATTTTTTTCTTGGCATATTTGAGGGCAGAAGGCAAATTAAAGGACATAAGTCATGGGTTCTTAGTCCAGAACAGCAGACATTCCAGACTCCATCTCTAGTGTATTCGTGGGCCCAATCAAAACTGCTCATGGTCTGACCAAGGCAGAAGAAATTTTTTTTTTTCCCCAAGCATAATTTGAGGAATTACCCATGCGACAACAGAGACAGCACCTTGGAGTGACCCCCGTGGTTATTCAAACCTTGAAATTATTTCAGCACAATTTACACATCGTGGGGAAAAGGGAAATACAAGCAACAGCTGCAGTCCCTGTACACCTGGCAAAAGGCAGGGCAGGGTTGAACTTGTGAGTGGTGCTGTGGTTTACTAGCTTGTTGTCCAAAATGAGAGCTGTGATTATACTCAGGTAGTGACCCAGATCCTCGCCGTGGTAGGGAAACTGTTTGCCCTCTGTTGTTGCCAGGTGGGTACTTCAAAGAATTATAATGACCTTAGAGATTAAGTTCAGGGGTCCCGGAATGTTGTTCCACTGAATTCTGGGGCTTCATGCAATGTGAAGAGGGACTCTGTGAGAAAATGCTGATGCTGGCTTCATCTTCCCCTCTAAAATATTAAACATGAAGCTATGCATGCATCAAAAATGCTTATGCTAATGTGATATATTTTTTCAGCATGAAAATAGATTTTCTTCCATTTTATTACAAGATTTCCTCCACATCCTTTTTACTTAGGGGGTACTCTAATGATTGTAGATTTAGACAGTTGGAAGGGGAAAAGGTTACCTTAATACAATCTTCTCATTCTACATATGAGAAAACTGAGACCCATAAAGTGACCAGTGTTTTATAGGCAAAGGTAGTGGCAGAACTAAAATTAGGATCCACATCTTCTAACTTCAAATCTAGGGTTCTTCCTATTGTATGACCCTATTTCTTAAATATCCACAAATTCTTCACATTCCCCATCTTCTGTGAGTTGTCAAAATATTTTCGTTCCAAGGCATTACAGGGTCACAGCAATTCAATTGAATTCAACATATCTTTATAAAGTACCTATCATGTTCAAGTCATACTAACTGCTGGGGACATGAAAGGAGTTCTCAAGGAGCTTACATTCTATGGAGGGGATATAAAATGTGCAAAAGAGATTACAAAATAATCCAAAAAGGAGCAAGGACTCCCAAACTGTTTCAGAGATAGTGACCTAGTCCAACCTCATTATTCCAAATTTGAGGTACCAGCTCACAAGCAGGAGCAGTGATTTGCCCAAGGTCATACAGTTGGTTAATGGGAGTATTGAGATTAGAACTTGTCTATTAACTTCCATGACTATGCCCTTGAATGGAACACAGTGACTGTCTTGTATCCATGGTGCCTTGCACAGTAACAAATGACTAATCTTTCCCCATCCAAAACAGTCTTTCCCCCATTGCATCCTGATTTTTATAGATATTTCACAAATCATTTTGTAGTTTAATTTACTTAACATGTAACTTTTTTGTTGCTTATATATTGGTTTTAAAGAAAGGGAGGTTACCATAATGGACTATAGGTAGCAGGCATTGAACATAATCTCATATTCTCCATTTCTATTAGAGTCCTGGAAAGGGATCATTTACATTCATGAAGGTGATAACAGTCATCAAAGAAACATTGTTACACTTGTCACCCCAGGGTAGGAGGGTATTGTGGAAAGAATCCTAAATTTGGAGAGAGCAGAAATTCTGACTATTCTACCTTTGAGAATTTAGGTAAGTCCCTCCCCTCTAGGCCTCAGTTTTCCCATCTGTAAAATGAGGAAGGTTGGCTTAGATCAGAGGTGTCAAACACAGACTATGGGGTGGTATAGCCTGAACCTAATTAAAAAGTAATTGGGAAATAGTTAACAAAATAAATAAAAATAAAATAAAACATAGATAACATTACATTTTAAAACCAAGTCAATATGTGCTCTGCAAGGATCCTTATGTACAGTTTACTGACCCACATTTCTCTCTAAGTTTGACACCAATGGCCTAGATGATGATCTTTAAACTTTACTTTCAGTTGTTAACCATGAGATCACATGAGTGTGTTTGTGGCAGGCCTGATGCCAGCTGGTACCCTTTAAGATCAGGTTTGACATAGGAATAAAATGAGGTACTTGTAGGGTGTTTGGTCATTCAACAGTTTACAGAAGGTTTACTTAGACATAGTCTAGAAAGGATATTCAACCAGGATATTCCAGCAATTTGCTCAGCTGACAGCCTTTTATACCCTTAGGTGACAAAGGAGGCCAAATCATATGACAGAGCCTACCAGGAAGCTGTGTCAAGGTAGATTTGAGCCTTAGTGTCCTTGGCCAATCCATGAAGCCTCCTAGCCTTTCAGCAAAATACCAGTCCAACCTGTATGGGTGGAAAGTCTAGGACATTAGTCTCACCACAACTTGACAAATGATCTGGTGATTCAGCAGATCTCTATATCCAGCTTAAGTTTTTGTCCTGAGATCCAGTCTCCATAGCATTAACTGCTTTTTAGAGTTTCCCAAGAGGATGATTTGCAGGTATCTTAAAGTCTAAACCAGAACTCATGATCATTTCTTCTATGGTCTTCTCCCAGTCGCGGCTTTCCTTCATTCCTGCCTAGAATGATCTCCCTCTTCACCTCTGCCTCTTGGAACCTCCAGTTTCCTTTAAGAGTCAACCTAAACTTCCACTGTCTATTATTGAACTTCTCCTGGTCCCTTCAGGTGTTGGTCGTTGTGCCTTCAAAGTTACCTGGTATCTGCATTATAGGGGTCTTGTAGTACTTATGTATATGCATGTTGTCTCATATGCTCATTGAGGTCAGGGACCCAGAGAGAGCTTAGCATAGTGCGTAGAGCATAGTAGGTGCTTAATAAATGTTTATTGATTAGTCTTTTCACTTTTGTCTTTGTATACCCAATGTTTAACAGTTTCCAGCACATAGTAAGCCCTTAGTATTTTTTTTAATGCATTCATACAGCAAGTACTTAATAAATACATGATGGTTGATTGATAGTGGGGGATTTTTTCAGACATGAGTTGGACTGGATGGGTACAGAGACCCCTTTGAGCCCTGAAATTCTGTGATTCTATGAGAGATTTGTCACCAATAAGGGTTGAAACAACAAAGGGATTTTTTCATTGGGCTGTCCTCAGAAAACCAAGTCCACTAGAATGGAGTCCCATTAACTTAACTCGCATTCCTATAAACTTAACACTCCTATTAACTTCAGGTACTCCAAAAACACCAAGTTTGTTCCTTGACTTCAACCCTGAGATGAGCTTGACTTTTACCCCCATCCCCTCTAAAGATAGAGAGTGGGAACATTCCGGCTACAAAGTGAAGCAAGATCTTAATGAAATCTGCTTAACAGGGATTACTGCCCTCCACACTCTCTATTGTTTTGCTACAACAATTTACTTGCCATTTTTTCCTTTCACAGGATGCTTCATATCCTGTCTTCATGCCTTTGTGCTGGCAGCCCCTCATGCCTCAAATGCTCTACCTTCCTCAACATCACCTCTTACTTGCCTTGGTATCTTTAAGACAGCTCAAATCACACCTTCTGCAGGAGGCCTCTCCTGGTCTCTCCAGTTGCCTTTCCTCTGAGATTACCTCCCTTCTACTCTATCTCTTGAGTCTATGGTGGGTCAATCAGCATTTGTGAAGCATCTACTAGGTGTCAGGCATTTTGTTAAACCCCAGTGATACAAGGAAAGTAAAAAAACAGTCCCTGCATTCAGGGAGCTCTCAATCTAAGGTATACAGCTATTTACTATTCATGTCCTCCATTAGAATATAATCTGATTTAGAGCAGGGAGTGGGTTTGTTTGTTTTTGGCCTTTTTCTGTATGGTCTGTATTTATCCCTGTGCTTCAGATACAGTAAGCAATTAAAAATGCTTTTTGATTGTTTTAGTGATAATTCTTTAAACCTTCTTTCTCTGAAAGAGTTAAAGGGAAATGTAGCACATATGTATATTTATGGTACTGACAGAACACCTTATCCTGCATTGAGTTTTCCAATTAAAAAAAAGGATGAAAATGTGAAATTAAAGGGTTTAATTTTACATAGTACTGACAGCCTCTTCCTATTTATATCTCTAAGTTTCTGTTACCAGGAGATGTACTTACTGAAAAGGGGTTGGGGAAGAGGATAGATATGACACAGGCAGGTTGGAATTGTGTGATATGAATAATTGCATTGTATTAATCAAGGAGATAGTTGTAAAGTGATTAGCACATACTATGTGTATGGCCCAGGTATGGCACATAGTATGCACTTAAATGCTTGTGTCTTTTTTTCTTATTTTCTTTTCCTCCCTCCTTCCTTCCTTCCTTCTTTCCCTCCTTCCCTCCTTCTCTCCTTCCTTCCTTCCTTCCTTCCTTCCTTCCTTCCTTCCTTCCTTCTTTCCCTCCTTCCTTCCTTCCCTCCTTCTCTCCTTCCTTCCCTCCTTCCTTCCTTCCTTCCTTCCTTCCTTCCTTCCTTCCTTCCTTCC